>NW_026294480.1:72604051-72896551 GCF_007827085.1 Peromyscus californicus insignis | reverse complement strand
TTGTCTGTATGTTTATCTGTTGTCCCCTCTAAATTCTATCTTAATTCCCTCATCTTGGTTCTGCTTCGTCTAGGTCCTTCTCATCTCGTTCTTACCCATCTAGTACTTTCCCCTCTGGTTCTTCCTCATCTTCCATCCTGACCTCCCCTTCTCTAGTCAAAATCCTCTCCAGCCAAAATCCTCAATATCCTCTCTTCATTCTCTTTGTACCTCAGTTCCCCTAGTCTCTGAGGTGTTCAGTTATAAACCCAAGCCACAGCGATCCTCTGGAGGAGCAAGGTCACCAGGCTTGAATTCTTACAGGGTCATAAAGGCAGGTGAGAATTTTCCTCAGGCAGTGGCCAGCAGGCTTTCTTTTACAACCCAAATGATTGCTAATGATCAGTTAGTCAAGAAGAGAATTTATGTGCTCAATCTACATTCCTAGAAGTAGTTAGGTAAGAAATTAGGAGTCTATTAGCAAGGCTGTAAGGAAGGAGGGTCTCACCCTAAATTGCACAAGAAATAAAGCTATCCTTCTGACCTAGGAGACAGGTTTTGTTTTGTTTGGCCTTGGATACTTGATAGGTATTTTAGATAAATACACTGTTAGGAGTTCTTAGAAGCATGCTTAGCATTACAAGAAAATCATTGTAGGAACCAACTAATATATATGTACAAAAGCTAAAATATCACCAAGACTTCTTAAACCATGGCTTGACCTTTGGAGAAGTCCTTGACTTTTCCAGGTAGTAACTTTTGTGATAGTAGCTGAATTACATTACATTTTCCTGAGGCTTGCAGCAATTATCAACCTTAAGAAACTTAGGAATTGTGAAAAGATACTAGAATTTTGTTTGTTGGAGAAATGAAGGAATATGTGTCAAAGGCAGCAAAAGCAAGGTGAAGGCCAGAAGATACAAAGATGAGGTAAATATCTTTGCTGTTCATGAGAAGCTAGGGATGTTAGCCTCATTGGTATTTAAAGCAGTTTGGGTTAAGTTACACAGGAGCATTTTAAGTTAAGGCAATGCTATGCTATTTTATATCTTATGCTACGACATTTACAGAAAAATAAAATTTTAGGAGCATACTAGTATTTGTGCATAAAATAAATATGAAAGCCTAGTTAAGACATAAAAGTTCCATGTACAACCAAAGATGAGAGAAGCATATTTAATTCATGTACTTTCAAATATGAGTACCACGGGGATATTTTTTATCAGTTTTATTCTATGAGGCATCAATTTATACACTTTCTACTGTGGCTGCATAAGTCAACTTTTAAAATAATTATCTGACTTTAGAATTTAAATGTTTTTTTTTCACTAAATTACCAGTTAAAGTGAAAAGGTTTCTGTATAATTAAAATAACTTCAATGTTCCTTTGACAAATATGTGTAGATCAGTTCCTCCAGCTGAAATGTATTTTCCATTGACAAATCTAAAAATGAATTTACAAAATAGACTAAACAATAATATTACAGAATTGTATGTGTGAGAAGTTTAAGGCAATGATATGTAGCTCCATTATATTGCTAGTCCCAGAGGAGCACAATGTAGACTTCAGGATGATGAGTATGATGTCATTAATGGTGACTATTCTTTCCTTAAACCTGATGGTCATGTGAATTACCAGAAAGTATGATTAGTTACATCTCTAAATATGTATCTATTAATAAAAATGCATATTCCATTTCCTAAAGCAAGATGTATTTGTGTTCTCCAAAAATCTTCACTTCAAATATATAATATAAATAATAGAGAAAGCAAATACTTTGATTACATAAATACTGGGACGAAAATCATGATGAGAGCTTCATGTGTCATGCTGTCATGTCACAGCCATGGTAGAAGCATAGTTAGGAGGGCTCATTAATGTTTATATAAACACTAAAAAATACTAATAACAATACCTAAAGCAGGCTCTCTTAACTCATTCACTGCTGCAAAGGTAGCATTTATTTCCTTTATATTTATATATGACTCTCTACTTATATGTTACCATTAAAGTAGGAACCTACCAATGGAAATAACATCTACTCTCTTACTATGGATGTTTAGCACTGAAGCACAATGAAAGCAATGCTATTTTGTCAGTGCCAGTACCAGAGGAGCTCTACAGATGAGGAGAGAGTGAGGGAATATATAAATTGTTTCTCTCTCTCTCAATACTAGATGAATGCAACTCAAGAAAAGTAAATCAGTATGGATAACCATCTGGACAATTCAAAGTCAATTGACTTTTTTCTTTCAAAGAAATATTTTATTTATGAGTTCAAGGTTATGTAAGTTTTCATCTTTAGAAATACTTTCACTCCCTAGGATAGCTTTGGCTATTAATGATCTTTTCTGGGCTCTGTGACTTCTTGCATTGTTTTTTCTAGGTGTATAAAATATGATATTGGAATTTTGCTGTGTATTATAGTAAATCTTTAGATTAATTTTGGTCAGAGAAACATTTTATTACATTTATTCTGCCAGTCATGGAGTATGGGAGGTCTTTCCTTTTTCTAACATCCTTTTTAAGTACCCCTTTCAGTGTGCTAAAGATTTTATGTAGAGATCTTTTACTTCCTTGGTTATGTGTATTCTGAAGGACTCGCCCTTTTAGAACTATTATGGTAAATGGGATAGTTCCTTAATTCCTTTTTCTGAGAGTACATTATTGGTATAAATGAAAAGAGGGTGTAGTATGACATTTAGAAAGGAGACCATAGAAGGGTAATATTAGGTGATGATGAAGCAGGCAAATGGATACATGAGTCATGAATGAATTTAGAAAAGATATTGTTCTTCTATCTTTAACTCTGAAGTAGTTCTTTTTCCTTTTTTGTGATGGATAAGTGCATAAAAATGTAGTTGATAGTAAAAGTATTTAAACAGAACATTTTAACTAAAATACATTAAAATGACATTATAGAAAATGTATGCTTTATTGTAGTATAGGAATCCCACAAAGAGTAGCAAGAATGCAGAACTTTCATCAACCTCAAGAGGGGAGAAATGGAATATTGGAAATGGCAGGAGGATATCAAAATATTAGAGTGAGTCATACTATCAGTCTCTACCTTCAGCTTCTAAGAGCACAGTGGGTTTGCTTTTGAGACACAACTGAGGAATTCAATGGCTAGATGCTATCTACTTGGAAGTAAAATAGCAGAGTTAAATAATTGGATTTTGAAAAGCTTCTGGAGCCCTAGAACTGCAGAATATCATGATTGCATGATTTCTCCAACTTGAAAAGGCTCTATTTGAAAGTGAGTTCTGCAAGAGAAGTACTAGGAGGAGCCAGGACAGCACAGTAAAGGAAGTTGGAGGTAGACTTCCAGAAACAAGGAAGTTGCAGTGATGAGTAGCCAGATTAAGACACAGTCATTCATTTCAGAGAACTGCAGAAGAAACAGAGGGAGAAGAGCTCCACAGAAAGCTCCATTGAAGAAAAAATACATTTTAAAATTGTGACAAGTCAGAATAAGGCTAATAAGTTACTTCTGGAGTATCTTTCAAGACAGAGTTTATTTATTTATTTATTTATTTATTTACTTACTTACTTACTTACTTTCTTTCTTTCTTATCTATTCATTTGTATTTTTTATTTCTTTTCATTCCTTCTATTCTGGAAACCCTAAAGAGATCATCTTATTGAGCCAGGAAGATCAATAGTTCCTCAAAAGAAGAACACACTAAGCCAACACCATTTTCTTCATTACTGTAGCCCACTGCAGGCCTGAATTTGGAGATAGCAGAAGGAAAGAAAGCCACAACTTGAAAGTGCATGTCCAAATATAAATCCTATTGGACATTGGAAATGTTAAACACTGAGGCATTTTGGTTTAGTTACTAAACAATGGTTATGTGCTATGGAATATTCCTTTACATTGTGTGAATATGTATCACTGTAACTGGTTTAATAAAAAGGTGAATGGCAAATGTCTAGGCAAGATTTTTGGGGCAGAGGCACTGCTAGGAAGAAGAAGGGTAGAGATGCCAGGAGTCATGAGGTGGTACAGAGATCAAGACATGTTGGAGAGCAGGTAAGTCTATGAGACATTTAGCAATATATAGATTAATAGAAATGGGTAATTGTGAGAGCAAGTTAGTAACAAGCCTAAGCTATGGCCAAGCTTTTATAATTAATAAGAAGTCTCCATGTCATTATTTGGGATTTGTCTAGCAGGACAGAGAAATTTGCCTACAATTGTGAGATTGTAATTACATGTAATTACACAAATATGCACGACAAATAAAGTCACAGGGCTTGCCTTCCAGCCCACTATACAGAGTCAGCATCACTGAGAGATGCTAAAGATGTTATAGTAAACAAACTCATACACCTGTTATGATGACTACTTTCCTAGTGTGATTTGCTGATGTAATATTATACTACTTGCAACATTCATGTTTCATTTAAGTATAAAGAGATCACTAATAATAAATTTAATCACCCATACTTTTTGTTGTGTGACAAACATTTCCCTCATTCTCAATCAAATTTGTGCTAAATCAAGAGTAGTGATTATTCAGGTTACAAAATGTGTAAACTATGTGATACACAACCAAGAGCATGATAAAATCAAACTTTAAAGCCTAATGAATCAATTTAAAATTGAAGACAAATTTAAAGACACAAAAAAGCTTCTTTCTGAGTTGTTGTTCAGGGAAGTAAGTAGAAGAGACTCCCAAAACATTTGATGTTGGCCATGGCTGCATCTGAGAGGTTGATGTTAATTCCTATCTGTGGCAGTTTGAATGTAATTGGCCCACATGAGCTCATTGGGAGTAACACTATTAGGAGTCATGGCTTTGTTGGAGTATATGTGGCCTTGCTGGATGAAGGGTGTCACTGTGGGGATGGGCTTTGAGGTCTCCTATGCTCAATATATGTCCAGTGTCTCAGATCACTTCCTGTGGCCTGCATATCAAGATATAAAACCTCAGCTCTTTCGCCAGCACCATGGCTGCCTGAATGCCACATGTCCCATCATGATGATGATGAACTGAACCTCTGAACTGTAAGCTACCCAATTAAATGTTTTCTATTTTAAAGAGATGCCATGGTCTGTAGCCCCAGTTGCAAGCCAGCAGGCAAGACTCCTGCAGGCAGGCCTGGCCACCACTACCCTCATTGGAGCCTGTAATATACAAGTCCCATTCTGTCCCCCAAACAAATCCATCACTGAGACTGAAGCTGCTCCCTCAGACACAGACTCTACTAGCTCTGATTGGACCAAGAAGTGAGTGACTATTCTCTCAGCCAGTCACCCCTGCCACTAGGCCTTAGGACCAGGGACACAACCCATGCCTTCATACCCCCACCCATTTTAGCCCCAGTTGCAGACCAACAGGCAAGGGTCCTGCAGGCAGGACTGACTACCACCCCCCATAATACCCTGTAATCTACAAGCCCCACTCTGTCCCCCAAACCCACCATTCTCCAAGACCACAGCTGCTCCCTGAGGCACACTCCACCAGCTCCAACTGGACTAAGAGGAGAGTGACTGTTCTCTTAGATGGCACCCTATCCTCTAGACCCTAGGCCCAGAGCACAACCCGCCCTCCTACCTCCACACATTGCAACCCATTTCTAGGCCACAAAGCAAGACTCTTGTGGTCAGACCTTCCCACCACCACCCTCATTGGACCCTGGAACCTAAAAGTTCTACTCTGTCCCTCAAACCCATCCATCCTCCAGAGACCCCAATGGCTCCTTAAGACACAAACACTGCCAGTGCCGATTGGACCAAGAGTGGCTCCAGGAGACAGAGACACCATTTGCACTGATTAGAAGAAGAGATGGGTAGATGCCAGTGCAAGAATACATTCAACAACATAAAGAGCAATATGGCAGCACCAGGACCTAGCAGTTCTACCACAGCAAGAAAGACCTGAACATTCCAAAGTAGAAGAAGCAGCAGAAAACAAGTTTAAAAATGAATTTATAAAGATGAGAGGACTTTAAAGAGAAAATTAAAAAAATCCCTTAATGAAATTGAGGAAAAGACAAAAATTTGGCTGAAATCAATAAATCCCTGAAAGAAAGCCAAGAAAACCAAGAAAAAGCAATCAAACAGGTGACGGAAACAGTTCAAGACTTGAAAATTGAAATAGAGGCGATAAAGAAGACACAAACCCAGGGAATTCTGGAAATGGAAAATCTGAGTAAATGAACAAGAACTATAGATTCAAACATAACCAACGGAAAGCAAGAGACAGAAGAGAGTACCTAAGGAGACAAAGATATGGTAGAGGAAATAGATGGTTGGTCAAAGAAAACACTAAAGCCAACAAAGTCATAACATAAAACATCCAGGAAATCTGGGACACCATGAAAAGATCAAACCTAAGAATATTAGAAATAAAAGAAGGAGAAGAATACCAGCTCAAAGGTACAGAAAATATATTCAACAAAATCATAGAAGAAAACTTTCCCAAGTCAAATAAGGAAATGCCTATGAAGATACAGGAAGCTTACAGAACACCAGATAGACTGGACACTCCCCCCACCCCAAAAAATGTTCCTTGCCACATAATAATGAAACCACTAACCATACAGAATAAAGAAAGAATATTAAGAGCTGCAAAGGAAAAAGGTCAAGTAACTTATAAAGGCAGACCCATTAAATAACACCTGATTTCTCAGTGAAGACACTGAAAGCCAGAAGATCTTGGACAGATGTTGTGCAGACACTAAGAGACCATGGATGCCAGCGCAGACTACTATACTAAGCAAACCTTTCAATCACCATAGACAAAATGAGCAAGATATTCCAAGTTAAAACCTAATTTAAACAATACCTATCCACAAATCCAATCCCACAGAAAGCACAAGAAGGAAAAATCCAATTAAGGAAGTTAGATACACCCACAAAAACACAGGCAAAAGATAATCCCACACCAACAAATCTCAAAGAAAGGAAAACACACACACACACACACACACACACACACACACACACACACACACACCCACCAAAAATAACAGGAATTAACAGTCACTGGTCATCAATATCAATGACACAATTTTCCTATAAAAAGACACAGGCTAACAGAATGGATATGAAAACAGGATCTATCCTTTTGCTGCATATAAGAAACATACCTAAAGTTCAAAGACAGACACTACTTCAGAGTAAAGCATTGGGATAAGACTTTCCAATCAAATGCACTCAAGAAGCAAGCTGGTGTAGCTATCCTAATATCTAACAAATAGACTCCAAACTAAATAATTAATCAAAATTAATCAGAAGAGATTGAGAAGAATATTACATATTAATCAGAGAAAAAATCAATCAAGATGAAATGTCAATTCTGAACATGTATGCCACAAATACCAGGGCATCCACATATGTAAAGGAAACATTACTAAAGCTTAAATTTCACATCAAACCACACACACACACACACACACACACACACACACACAAATAGTGGGAGATTTCAACACCCCAGTCTCACCAATGGACAGGTCTGTAGGGCAGAAACTTAACACAGAAATAAGGGAACTAACAGATGTTATAACTCAAGTGGACTTAATAAACATCCGCAGAACATTCCACCCAAACACAAAAGAATATACCTTCTTCTCAGCACCCCATAGAACCATCTCTAAAATTGGCCACATACTTGGTTCCAAAGCAAATCTCAACAGATACCAAAATATTGAAATAACCTTCTGTATTTTATCAGACTACCATGGCTTAAATTTAGAATTCAACAACAACACAAATTACAGAAAGCCTACAAACTTACGGAAATTGAATAATGTTCAACTGAATCACCACTGGATCAAGGGAGAAATAAAGAAAAAAATTAACACTCCCTAGCATTCAATGAAAATAAATGTACAACATAACCAAACTTATGAAACACTATGAAAGCAGTACTAAGAGGAAAGTTCATAGACCTAAATGTCTACATAAAGAAGTTGGAGAAATCTCACACTAGTGACTTAACAGTACACCTGAAAGCTCTAGAAGCAAAGTCACCCAGGAGAAGTAGATGTCAGGAAATAATCAAATTGAGGATTGAAATCAATAAAATAGAAACAAAGAGAACAGTACAAAGAATCAATGAAACAAAGAGTTAGTTCTTTGAGAAAGTCAACAAGATAGACAAACCCTTATCCAAACTCACCAAAAAGCAGAGAGAAAATAGTCAAATTAGTGAAATCAGATATGAAAAGGGTGACATAACAATAAACAACAAGGAAATCCAGAGAAACATCAGGTCATACTTCAAAAATATATACTCCACAGAATTAGAAAATTTAAAAGAAATGGACAATTTTCTGGATAGTTATCACATGCCCAAATCAAATCAAGACCAGGTAAACAGTTTAAATAGACCTATAACCTCTAAGAAAATAGAAACAGTCATTAAAAAGTCTCCCAACTTAAGAAAGCCCAGGTCCAGATGGTTTCAGTGCAGAATTCTACCAGAATTTCAAAAAATAGCTAATACCAATACTTCTCAAATTGTTCCACACAAGAGAAACAGAAGGAACATTGCCAAACTCTTTTTATGAGGCTACAGTTACCCTGACACCCAAACCACACAAAGATGCAGCAAAGAAAGACCAATCTCCCTCATGATCATTGATGCAAAAATACTCAATAAAATACTGGCAAACTGAATCCAAGAACACATCAAAAATTCATCCATCATAATCAAGTATGCTTCATCCTAGAAATGCAGGGATGGTCCGACATATGAAAATCTGTCAATGTAATCTACCATATAAACAAACTGAAAGAAAAAATTGCATGATCATCTCATTGGGTGCTGAAAAAGCATTTGACAAAATCTAATACCTCTTCATGAGAAAGTCTTCGAGAGATCAGGAATACAAGGAACATACCTAAACATAATAAAGGCATTTTACAGCAAGACAACAGCCAATATCAAATTAAGTAGAGAGAAACTCAAAGTGATTTCACTAAAATCAGGAACAAGGCAAGGCTGTGCACTTTCCCTATATCTATTGAATATAGTACTCAAAGGTCTAGCTAGAGCAGTAAGACAACAAAAGGAGATCAAGGGGTTACAATGTAGAAAGGGAGAAGTCAAACTTTTGCTATTTGTAGACGATATGATAGTATACATAAGTGAAATAAAAAAATCCTACCAGGGAACTCCTTCAACTGATAAACACCTTTAGTAATATGGCAGGATACAGGATTAACTAAAAAAAAAAAAAAAAAAAAAAAAAAAAAAAGTAGCCCTCATATATAAATGATAAAAGGGCTGAGAAAGAAATCAGAAACATCACACATTATAATAGCCACAAATAATAAAAAAAATACCTTGAGGTAACTGTAACCAAACAAGTAAATGACCTGTATGACAAGAACTTTAAGTCCTTGAAGAAAGAAATTGAAGAAGATATCAGAAAATAGAAAGATCTCCCATGCTGTCGGATAGGTAGAACCAACATAATAAAAATGCCAATCTTACCAAAGCATTCTACAGAGTCAATGCAATCCCCATCGATACCTTAACAGAATCCTCACAGACCTTCAAAGAACAATATACAACTTCGGATGGAAAAACAAAAATCCCAAGAAAGCTAAAATAATTCTGTATAATAAAGTAACTTCTGGAGGTATCACCATCCCTGACCTCAAGCTCTACTATAAAGCTATGTTAATGAAAACAACTTGAGATTTGAATAAAAATTATATGTGGATCAATGGAATTGAATTGAAGGCCCTGACATTAATTCACATACTTATGAATACCTGATTTTTGATGAAGAAGCCAAAACTGTACAATGGAAAAAATAAAGCATCTTCAACAAATGGTGCTGGCATAACTGGATGTCAACATGTAGAAGACGGCAAGCAGATCCATATCTGTCCCCATGCACAAAACTCAAGTCCAAATGGATCAAAGACCTCAACATAAATCCAGCTACATTGAACATGATAGAAGAGAAAGTAGGAAGTAGCTTAGAACACATTGCCATAGAAGACCGCTTCCTAAATATAACACAAGTAGCATAGACATTGAGAGCAACAATTAATAAACAGGACTTCCTGAAACTGAAGTGCTTCTGTAAAGCAAACAACACAGTAAATAAGACAAAATAACAGCCTACAGAATGGGAAAAGGTCTTCACCAACCCTACATCTGACAGAGGGCTGATCTCTATATAAAGAACTCAAGAAACTAGACGTCAAAATATCAAACAATGTAATTAAAAAATGGGCTACAAATCTAAATAGAGAACTCTCAAAAGAAAAATATCAAATGGCTGAAAGACATTTAAGGAAATGCTCAACATCCTTAGTCATCAGGGAAATACAAATTGAAATGACTCTGAGATACCACCTTAACACCTGTCAGAATTGCTAAGATCAAAAATACTAATGACAGCTTATGTTGGAGAAGATGTGGAACAAGGGAAACACTCCTCCACTGTTGGTGAAAATGCAAACTTGAACAGTCACCCTGAAAATCAGTATGCTGACTTCTCACAAAATTGGGAATCAATCTACCTCCAAACCCAGTGATACCACTCTTGGGAATATACCCAAGGGATGGTCAATCATACCATAAGGACACTTGTTCAACTATGTTCACAGCAGCATTATTTGTAATAGCCAGAACATGGAAACAACCTAGATGCCCCTCAATTGAAGAATGGATAAAGGAAATGTGGTACATATGCACAATGGAGTATTACTCAGCTATAAAAAAGAATGATATCATGAAATTTGCAGGCAAATGGATGTAACATGAAATTTCATCCTGAGTGAGGTAACCCAGACTCAGAAAGACAAACATGGTATGTACTCATTCATAAGTGAATACTAGATGCAAACCAAAGGGTAATCAATTTATAACCCACAGCATTAGAAAAGCTAGGAAAGAAGGAGGACCCTAAGAGGGACACATGGGTTGCCTTGGGAAGGGGAAACAGATGAGACCTCAATGAGCAAACTGGGGATGAGAGGGGGTACAATAGAGGGGAGGGGATGGGGATGAGAACATGAGAGAACAGGATGGTCTAGGTGGGGGTGGGATGAAGTGGGAGAGCAATGAAAGAGATATCTTGACAGACGGAGACATTATGGGCTAAAGGAAAAACCTGGTTCTAGAGAAATTCCCAGGAATCCACAAGGATGACCCCAGATTAGACTACTAGCAATAGTGGAGAGGGTGCGTGAACAGGCCTCCCCCAGTAATCAGATTGGTGAAAACCCTAACTGTCATCATAGAGCCTTCATCCAGTAACTGATGGAAGAAGATGCAAAGATCTACAGCAAAGCACCAGGTTGAGCTCCAGGAGTCCAGTAGAAGAGAGAGAAGAGGGATTATATAAGCAAAGAGGGTCAAGGTCATGATGGGAAAATCTAAAGAGACAACTGAACCAAGCTCTAGGAACTAAAGAACTTTAGACAGACAGCTGTGGAACCTGCATGTGTTTAGACTAGGCCCTCTGCATATGGGAGATAGTTGTGTAGTTTGGTCTGTTTAAGGGGCCCCTGGCAGTGGCATCAGAATTTATCCCTGGTACATGAGCTGACTTTCCAGAGCCCATTACCTATTGTCATATGCCTTGTTCACCCTTGATGCAAGGGGGAAGGGCTTGGTCCTGCCTCAAGTGAAGGTACCAGGCTTTGCTGACTCCCCATGGGAGGCCTTACCCTTTTTGGAGGATATGACAGGGGTTGGAGGAGAGGCTAGGGGAGGCAAGTGGAAGGATGGATGAGAGGGGGATCTATGGTTGGTATGTAAAATGAATTTTTTAAATTTTAAATAAAAAGAGTTGACATGGTCATGGTTCTCTTCACAGCAAATGAAACCCTAACTATGATAGAAGTTGGTACCAGGGACTGGGTTATTGCTCTCATAGGCCTGACCATGCTTCTGTTTGAAGGAATATGAACCTTGGTACTATGGATTAGAAAAGCAGTTGAATGCTTTAAGTGCTCTTTAATGAACCATCCTAGTAGAAACATGGAAAACAGTTTTGCTGAGTATGATTTGATGAACTGTGGGTGCCTAGACCAAGGGGTTTTACAGGAGAAGAATGTTAAGATGTGGGCTAGAAACCAGTCTTGTGATATTTTGGTAAAGAATGTGTCTGCTTTCTGCCCTTGCCTGAAAAGTCTGCCTGAAGCTAAAGTGAAGAGTTTTGGATTAATTCCATTGGCAGAGGAAATCTTAAAAATAGCCTAGTATTGACTCAGTCTTGTGGTTATTATTGTTAAGTTTAATGAAGATTTATAATAAAAAGGAACAAGCTGAGCAAGGAAAATATAAGATATACAATTTGAGGAGAAAAAGAGCACCAGTAAGTAGAATGATGCTAGCTCCTCTGTTCAAGTAGATAAATAGATTAAGAAATAGAATAAAGTAAGAGGTGACCTCAGGACAAAATACCACCTAGCTACTTTTTAAAAGGGATTAAAGAAAAGCTTAGAGCTGACTATGGTGGGGCACACCTTTAATCCCAGCACTCCAGAGGCACAGGCAGACAGACCTCTGTGTTTGAGGCCAGCCTGGTCTACAGGTCCAGTTTTAGCACAGCCAGGAATGCCTGTGAAGGAAACCATGGAAAACAGAAATCTGGTGAAGATGTCATTGAAAGAGGGGGCCATGTTACAGCCCCAACAAGCAGCAGAATTTGGCAGCTTTGGCCATGTGTTTCTGGCTTTAGAGTCAAGCATAAAAGAAAGGGGTAATGGAATTTTTCTCCATGACTAAGAAAAGACACGGAGGTTAGGCAGGTATTAGGAGTTTACCTAAATGGAGGCCCAGAGATATTACTGTGTGAAACTATCAAGTTGAAGCCTGGATTGCCTTGCAGACCCCAAAATGTTAGAGATGCCAGAGTCATGGGCTACCTGCTGAGGAGAGCTGCTAACATGGAGTGGAAACAGCCCAAGAGAAAGAAGTGTATTGGAGTAAAAAAAGGCTGAAAGGAGTTGGAGACCTGAAGAGTATTTTGACACCAGACATGGAGATAAAGAGTTTGGAGTTTGCACAGCTGGTTTTTGGTCTTGCTTTGGTCCAGTATTTCCTCACTGTGCTCTCTTCAATGTTTTGGAATGATAATGTATATCCTGTGCCATTATATGTTGGAAATACGTGATCTCTTTTTTTTTATTTTGATTTTATAGGTGATTACAGTTAAGAGAGTGCATGAATCTCACAAGAGACTTTGGATTTTAGACTTTTAAACATTTTTGAGACTCTAACAGACTATGAGACTTTTGAAGTTGGAATAAATGTATTTTGCTTTATAACATTTTACAAGCTCATGAGAGCCAGGGAGTGAAATGTGGTAGTTTGAATATAATAGGCCCCCATAATTTCATTGAGAGTGTCACTATTAAGAGGTGTGGGTTTTTGTTGTTGGTGTGACCTTGTTGGAGGGAGAGTGTCACTGTGGGGGTGGGCTTTGAAGTCTCTTTTGTGTAAGATATGCCGAGTGTCTCAGACCATTTCCTGTTGCCTACTTATCAAGATATAAAACTTTCAGCTTTCTCCAGCACCATATCTGCCTGCTTGCCACCATGTCACACTATGATGATATCTAAGACACTAATGCTGAAGACACAAGACCTAGAGGACATGAATCTTACCTGAAATCTTCCTACCTGAAGACTAACTCTCATGATACATGTTGGTGTCATGTAGTCTGTTGGTGTCACGTAGTCTTCTAAGGGAGAGAAGTAGCCAATAGTCCTACCCAGCAGTCTTATCTAGAGTTTCTCTTGCTATGAAGAGAATCATGACTGTGGTAACTCTAATAAAGGAACATTTCATTGGGGCTGGCTTACAGTTTCAGAGGTTTAGTCTATTACCATCCTGACAGAAAGTATGATGGCATGCAGGAAGATATGGTGCTGGAAAAGGAGCTGAGCATTCTGCATCTTGATCTACAGTTAGTAAGAAGGGTCCATGAGCCACTGGCCTGACTTGAGTATTTGAGACCTCCAAGCCCATTCCCAGTGACACATGACCTCCAACACAGTCATACTTCCTTTAACAAAGGCATACTTCCTAATAGTACTACTCCCTGTGGGCTTATGTGGGGCATTTTTTTTTCAAACCACTATACTAGCTATGATGCCTGACTACAGCAATTATCAGCATTACATGATAACCCTAAATGTGTAATAGTAGTATACATATCTTGGAAAAATCTAACAACCAACATCTCTCTGACTGGACTCAGGGCCTGTGTAGTACTGAAAACCTAGCCAACTACCTAGGACTGCTGATATTGACTTTGGAGGACAGTCTGTAACTACCACTTTACTAAACCAGCACACTTGCTATCTGCCTTCTAATATTTATCTTTATATTCATAGATACATGTTGCTTTTAACCCTCATCAACAACATTCTCTTTGCAACATATGGAGAACATTACAAAAAACCACAACCAATATAATGCAGAGAAAAATACCTAGTAGGAACTGATACATCTCTAACACAGTTCCTAGACCTAAGTTTCAGAAACCAACCTGTTCAGGAACAGAACAAGGGGAAGAAAATTGTAAGAGACAAATTAACAGGATGCCAACTGTGAGGTTGTGTTACCTAGAAATGTCAAGAAAGCTATACCCATGAAATCCCCAAAATATAGCTGTTTAAACAAGATTGAAACAGGAAAAATATCCTGCCAACATAGAAGGGAGAAATCTCAAGGGACTTGACACTTAGAAAAAATACTGTAGATAACTAAGGAATGATGAAAACAGGAGAAATATTCTTCTCCATAGAATATTGTATTTTACTAATACAAGCAACATTATATAATATTTAATAATGTGTATTATAATATATATAATCTAGATATTGTATGTATATATTATTTCTTGGGGGAGTATTTGCGATGGGTAGTATAGCATGGGAAGTGTTGGGGAAGGAAAGGGAAGGGTAAAGGGTATAAATATATTTTTATTTAAAAATACATTTAAAAAATTAAAACTTTAAATTAAATTAAAAAAGAGAATAGTATGAATCAGACAAAGGTAAAAGAATTGAGCAACATAAAGATGAGAAACAAAACCAATTGATCCAAAGAAAGAAATGTCTCAGAATACACCTCAGAAATGAAGAATTATCAGACACCCAAGAAGAACTGGTACCATGATAACACAGAGGAGAATTAAAAAGGATATGAAAATACGATAAAAGTAATAATAGTATTAAAAAAGAATCATGAAAAAAATAAATATAGGAGAAAATGAATAAGAAAAAATATAAAATTTGTAATATCTGAAACACAAAAGCAAACTAATGAAATCAAATTAAAACATAAAATTAGATTTACAGCATTTGTAGGGACAATGATACAAAATGAATATTCAAAGTGTAAACTATGTATAAACATTGGATATAGAAAAAAATCTCTACTCTAAAACATGTCATTACTATGCTTTAAAAATAAAGAAAATGTTCATCTCTTTCACTAGCATAAAGGCCAAATACTTAGTTTACGTTATACTTGTTTATTGGTGATATATACAAGAACAATTCAACTATGTATTTTAACAATATTTCCAATGACCATGCAAGTATATCTTATTAGTTTAACGTTTCTTTATATTTTTAGTTGTTTTTGATTTTCTTCTAGAAATCCTCTTATCTATAAACAAAGACAGTTTTAATTCTGGCTCCAAAGCTTTAAATATTTCTTTCCCTTTCTTTGTGAATACTGTACTGTCTCAGAGTATGATGCTGTTTGGAAGCTTTGAGAAATACCATATTTATATGCTTCTTAGTGTCAAGTGAAAATGTCCTCTGTAGTAGTAAACATGCTAGTGGTGTCCACATGATAGCACTTATTTTATTGACATGAATTGAAAACATGAAATGTACACCACATGTTGAAGATATTACTCTCCTAACACAAAAGTAGATTCTATCATTAATTGATTTTATAATGATTATTTGCATAGGATATTTGCATAGGAATAGCCACCCTAGTCTCATATATTTGAATATTAGTCATGAGGGAATAAAACTGCTTGAAAAGGACTAGGAGGTGTGGCCTTATTGGAGGAAGTGTGTCGTCACTAGGGGTGAGCTTTGAGGTTTCCAAAGCCCACGCCAGGTCCAGAGTTTCTCTCTTCCTGCTGCCTGCAGATCAGGATGTAGAACTCTTAGCTACTTCTCCAGCACCATGTCTGAAGAAAATGAAGAGTTTTACCTTAATGGCATTGCCGGAGGTGATTTCAAGTCACCCAAGTATTTACTATTTCATGTGGTTATTAGTGGTCACATTCATGCAGATCTATTATGAAAAGGAACAAGCTTGACAAAGAGAAATACAAAATGTAGAGTTAGAAGAGAAAAGAGCACCAGCAAGTGTAGTGGAGCTAAGTCCAGTGCTCAAGAGGATGAAAATCTTTAAAGAACAGCCTGATGCTAAATGAAATAAAAGGAGTGGTGGCCTCAGGGCAAGACCCCACCTAGCCAAGCTTTCAAACTGTGAAAGGGAATTAAAGAAAAGCTTAAACAGTGAAGGAAACCAGGAAAAACAGGAAGCTGCCAGGATGTGTCTATCCCTAGATGGAAGCCCAAAGAAGGCATTGTGTGAAGCTGCAAAGGTAAAGCCTGGATTTTGTTGGTGACTCCAAGATGTTGAGTCATGGACTACCTCCAAGGAAAGCTGAAGACAGGGTGTGGAAACAGCCTAAGAGAGAAGTGTATTTTAGTTAACGAAGCTAAAAGGAGTTGAAGCTTTGAACAGTACTTTGACATCAGACATGGAAATACAGAGTTTGGAGTTTGCCCAGCTGGCTTTCAGTCTTCCTTTGGTCCAGTTTTTATTTCCTCACTATGATCCCTTTTGGAATTATAATGCATATCCTGTGCCATTATATACAAGAAGCATATGATCTGCTTTTTTATTTTGATTTTTACAGGGGATTACAGTGTAGTGGGTAGCTGTTCCACTTTGACCTGGAAGCACTGCCCCACTGTGGCAGCCCATAATTGCCATGCCTACCTAGGACGTGCCCCTGGAGCATGGCCGGTTCAGGAGCCCTTAAGACATGATATCCAGACATGCAGGCGCTCTTGGTTCCTGGTGATTCTGGATGCTAGATGGCAGAATGAGTCAGAGTTCTCCAGAGAACCCCACTGGACTGTACCTTACCTCTTCTGGATCCTGTAACCAACTCCTTGACTGGCTGTAAGTTACCCCAATATCAACCTCCTTTTAACTGTGTGAAGTTGCCTTGTTAAATCCCCCACCTTATTACAGTTAAGAGATTGTCATGAATCTCCAAAGAGACTTTGAACTTTGGACCTTTAAACAGTGTTGAGATGGTGATAGAAGATAGGAACTTTTGAAGTTGGAGTGCATGCAATTTTTGTATTATGATATGGTTACCAGCCTATGGGTAGCAGGTTAGTGGAATGTGGTGGTGTGAATAAAAATGGCTCCCATGCACTGATATATTTGAATACTTAGTCATCAGGGAGTGACACTATTTTAGAAAGATAAGGATATGTGGCCTTGTTGGAGGAAAAATGTGTCAATGATGGTGGGTTTAAGGTTTCAAAAAAATTCCTGGCCCAGAGTCTCTCTTTCTTCCTGCTGCCTGAAGATCAGGATGTAGAATTTTCAGCTACTTCTCTAGTAACACATCTGTCTGCTTCCCACCAAGATGACTAAACCTGTGAAATTATAAGCAAACCCAAATAAATGATTTCTTTTATATGAGTTGCCTTTGTCATGGCATCTTTTCATAGTAATAAAGCACTGAGTAAGACACATGGTAAAATTATATATTATCAATTTGTAATTTTAAACATGGCTCACTTAAAATTTAGCATTATATATGTACGTTATATTAATGTGCTTCATGTTATCCTTTCAGTGGGCAGTGAAACTTTACTTTCTGGAAAAAGATAAGATAGTTCAGCCATGGTAGATCATGAGAACAAAATTCATATCCTAAGAGGGTTTAAACAATTATTTAGATAGTCCTTGCACGATGGAATTCTGTCTTATTGAACTTTAGACACATGAATAAAAATAAAACACTCCTGTGTTTATTTTTGCCAAGATGTAAGAAAATAAGTGTTTAGACTTGTCTTACACTCCCTAATATATCTCATTATATATGTGCATGCATGTGTGTAAGTATGTATTTCTGAAAACATTCCAAAAGTTAAATATAATATAAATTATAAATAAAAGTTAAATATAAATATAGACCATGTAAAGTCTCAAATATTTTGGTACTGAGTACCCATGTTGTAGAGAATAGGAATTCTTTTGTTAAAATTACCACGTGAATATTAGCAGCAAATAAAAGCTTTGCAGATAATGTAGAAATGTGCTCTCTAGTTTACTTCAGATGTGAGAATGGCTTATCAGTGATTTCAGTGTCATTCTTGACAAATAGGTGAGAGCAGTATGATAACAGGGTGAAATAAAATGGTAGAACTGTGAAAGTAATTCCAATAGTCATTAAGATTTTCACTTTTTTAAGTTGAACTGACTTAGTTTATAAGATCCTACTGGACCATCTTATTTTTAGCAGGTGTTTTTTTTTTAAGCTGAGAAGAAAAATTGCTATTGAATTATTTACTGAAAATCACAATATTGATGATTATAATTTTTCTTTTGAGAGGAAAAATTAGATCAGTAATAATGAAATATGTAGTCTATAAATGTTATGCTATATTGAAGAATTAATGAGTGCTTATAAAATTTCATGTTTGGAGAAAGTTTGCTTTTTCTGCATAGTAAAATTTATGGCCAGAAATATTCAGCACTATAATAAACCTCTTTTAACATTCCTGCACAAAATTGACATTCAACCATGTTCTAACAGCTCAGACACTGGCAATGTCTACAAAGATGCCACTGGAAAATATATATATAGTGCATAATTTTCATTTCTCTGCTGTCAGGGTAACATGTGTGCTTCATATGCTTTAGTGAAGTCTAGCAGTACAAATGTGTCAAAATATCATAAAAATTTGTCTTCTATGATTAACATATAGGATTTAGGATCATGGTATTTGGGATGTTTATCTCTGAGAAGGAAAAGAATTTATTCTTGGACAAATGTATATACTTAATATTTAACACATTTTTTCCTTCGGGAATTTTTAACAAAATGAATTCAGCTGAAGTTGTCATAATCTGGTGTTTTAGCGTTCCTCTGTATTTGGTTTTTTTGTTTGTTTGTTCTTTTAATCATCTTACTACTATACTTTAGAAAATTAACTTAATTTTTTTGGTAAAGGAATTTGAAAATCATATCTGATACGGGAAAAATACTACCTAAACTTATATCCAAGAAGATGCTTGCAATGAAAGCTAAATAAAATTATTTTATTAGTTGGCATGCTTTCATTGAGTGTGGCAAGAAATACACTTTGTTTAGGGGGAGCAAAAATGTAGTAACTCATATTAATGGGAAGTTGAGAAAGGAAGCTGGTATGCGATGGAGTGATGGGAATGAGGTTGATGGTTATTCTGTGGCTCCTCTGCTTATTCCTGCCTCAGCTAAACCTCATTTCAAACTCATGCTTTACATTCTGGCCATGGCCTTGAACTGCTGTGGGTCTCAGAAGTCAAAAAGTTTTACTAATCAATGATTGTTTTCTGAGTTGTGAAAGCATCTGTAGTTGCATTCTGTCTGTGTTAGAATACGGTCTTTCTGTAGTTAGATGCTGCTGTAACACTGAGGAAGAAAGAAGAAGCCTGCTCTTCTTAGCCTCTCTGTTAAAGCCATGAGATCTTGCTTTGTTAAATACCAAGTCCTTGACAAGAGATTGGTCTGCAACTTTTGACAAAACACCTTCATCCACACCAAAGTGCAGTGGTTGTTTCAATAACATGTCCTTAATTAAATGTGGTATGAGCTGTGTTAACAGATGATTTTCCTCATGGAAAAACAATATGTATTGAAAATGTGGTGACAGACTTGAGCATTTGGTGGACTTTTTCTCAAAAATGAATTGTATCACTTTATTGTACAAAAACATTTAGTCACACCCTAAAGACTAAGAATGCCTATATTACACTTATCAGAGACTTCTCATCGTTTTCTTAAATGGTTCACAAATGAGATGCATCCAGATAAAACTTGTAACCATTCCATTTGAGACTATCCTCATAAACCATCATTCATCACACACTCTTCCCACTAATGATTACTGCCTGAAGTCCATTAATGTTTCAAAACAGAAAAAGACAAATTATTAGTAGCATGATTTTTCAGCTTTAATAATGTGGATAATACTGCATCAATGTAAGCAAGATGAAGCTTTTATTCGTTATCAATAATTATATTTGTAAAATGAGGAAAATAATAGTAACATTGTTCCAATGATAAACAATAAGTAGATTAATATTTATTTATAGACGATCTGATACCCTTTCACCACCTTTTCAAATATTCTCTAGATAACAACCAAATAATCATAATGATGAAGCTGTTGGCATCATTGTTGAAATTTAAAACATCTAATTCTTGGGGAAGGTGCGAATAAAATGACTTCTGTTAGCATTCCTCTATAGTTCCTAAATATCACTATCTGCTTAAGATTATCATGGGTGGCCACCTTCCAAGCAGCATGAAAGCAGAGTCCCTTCCCTAAAGTATTCTCTCCATATCCCAGTTGAGCTCTAGCACTTTAAATATGTAGATGTCAGAAAGCAACAGGCATGTGAAGTGCTCAGTTATCTTTGTATAAGGTAAGAGCTTACTTGATTATGTTCAAGATAAATATTGAAACAACGGAGAAATTGGCATGAGTCTTACTTGGAGGTTTTAACAATTTTTCATATAGTTCATTATCAAATCTATACATTTACATTAAATTTTTATAAATAACATTTTACAAATAATATTCAAGTTTGTTTTGAATAGATAAGGAATTCTTATCTATTCAAAACAGGAAAGTTATACAATGAACAATGTAACTGTCCCTTAGCCTCTGAGCATTTGTAGCTTTCTGGTTTCTCTTTCGCCTCTGGTTTTAATCATAGAGGTAAAGCTATTATTAAATCAGCTCCTATTCTCTTAGGTTATGTGCCTTCATTTAAGATAAATTCTATTCTTACTCTTTGTGAACAAGGTATCTTACTATAGACACTATTCTTTGGACATGCCAAGTGTCGCTAGTTAGTCATGCTATTTCCACTTAATATACCTGGGGTCCTGCCCAATACCAGCACATGAGAATTTCTGTGTTCCAACTTTTGTAATTATTTTATATAAATATGCTGTTACTTAGTCATGTATTGACACTCAGATATTTCTAAATTCTACATTGAAATGAGTCATGTTATATTGACAATACTGTACATATTCTTGAACTAGTTCTTACACTCTTTAGTACTGAGAAAAAACTGCTAGCCTAAAACATAAGAATTTTTTATTTCTAGAGTTTTTAGCATTCCTTTCTTTTATCCCATTTCTACATATTTATTGTGCACAGTTTAAGATTTCAGAGGACAGTTTCCTTCAAATGTATCAAGTATATTTAAAATTAGTGCTTTTGTTTTTGAGATTATAATACAGTCTCATCATTTTCCCCTTTGTTTTCTTCCCTCCAACCCTGCACACATTCCACCCCTCTGATCCACTTCAGTGCATCATGTTTGTCAAACATACTCACCACCATTGCATCCTTTTCTCCCTTCTGTACTCCTTCTTCTCCTTTATTTCTTACTTCTCTTCCTTCTAGTCCCCTTTATGCTCTAATATCACATATATAGAAAGACAGATGGGTAATGTGTCTACAAAACATATTGAATCTGCTAATGATAATAAACATGTCATTTTAGGCTTTGTGAGTTTATCTCATATCCTTTAGTTCATTACATTTCATTTAATATATTGTTCAATTGAATTGCTTTATTAGAAAACATCATGACTTTATTCTTCCTGATAATTGAATCAAACTCCTTTATATGCATGTATACCACATTTTTCTTACCCATTTATCTGTTGACAGGTTCACAGTCTGATTGCTTAACTTGGCTACTATGGATAATTCAGTAAGCATAAGTATTCTTATTATCTCCATGATGTGTTGACTTATGCGTAGTTCATGCATATACCAAGAAGTGGCCAAGCTCAGCCATATGGTAGCTATGTTTTCATTTATTTATTTTTACAGAAATTTAGTACTGATTTCCATAGTGGGTGGGCTAATTTAAATCTGAACTAGCAGTGTATAATGGATTCCTTTTGCTTACATTCTCAGATACATTTGTAATATGACAACCATTCTGAGTGGTTGGACCAAATTTTTAACTTGAACATGTTGAATATTTTCCTCATTTGTACTTCACTTTTAAAGAACTATATGTTAACAATATTTGCACATTTATTGATTAGGTTGTTTTGTTTTTTACATATTCTGGGCACTACTTATCACTTGATGAACATACAGCTAGCAAAGATTTTTCTTCTATTTTGTAGAATTCCTCTTCACTTGACTGTTTCCTTTGATATGTAGAAGCTCTTTAATTTCATGCAATCCCATTTGTCACTAACATACAAAATTAGTACCTTGTCTACATACCAGTAGTAAACATGCTGAGAAAGAAATTAGTAGATAATCCCATATTTAATACCATAAATAAAATTCCTGGGGCATTCAGAACTGGTAAAGGCCACACCAGTCAGAACAGGTGAGTCACTCACCTGCCAGTGGATCTGCACACCCCCAATTCTGTTGCCCTGGACCCTTCCCCAAGGACCCTACCTTTCAAGCTCAATACCAGCCCACTACTGAGCCCTGCCCCCGACCCAAGCCAACTTCTGTCACTCAGGTGCAGGCCACACCAGTCAGAACTGGTGAGTGACCTGCCTACCCAAGGAGCTGATCCACCTGACCAACCCTGGTTCTGTTTCAAGGATCATTCCCACAGTCCATGGTGTCACAGTTCAAGGCAAGCCTCTCTACTGGGTCCTGCCCAACTCCAGCTGACTTCTGTCTTATAGATGCAAGTCACACCAGTCAGAACAGGGGCAAGCCATATCAGCTTGAACATATTTCAGCTACTCCAGAACAGATCACACCAGTAAGAACAGGTGCAGGCCGCAACAATCAGTAGAACAGAGTTCCCCAGCTACAGCAAAGGCCAAGCTAACCACCAGAAGGCCAACTCCCAACTTGGACAAAGACTCCTTCCTAAATCATTGGTCACTGCCAGGCATCAGAAATACAGGCTACAATGATTAGAAAATCAAGGAGGAAATAGAAACCAAGGGACAAAACACCTATCCAACAGAGAAAACCTCAGAAATCAGAGAGTAGAACTAATCATCTCAAATATAGAACAAAGAAAGAATATTAAAATTTGCAAGGGAAAAGGGCCAAGTAACATATAAAGGCAGACTTATGAGAATTATACCCAACTTCTCAATGGAGACTCTAAAAAGCCAAAAGGGTCTGGACAGATATCTTGCAAAATCTAAGAGACCATGGATGTCAGCCCAGATTAAAATACCTACTAAAACTTTCAATTACCATAGATGGAGAAAACAAGATATTTCATGGCAAAGTCAAATTTAAACAGTATCTGTCCACAAATGCAGCACTACTGAAGGTACTAGAGGGTAAACTCCATCCCAAAGAAGTTAACTACACCCATGAAAATGAAGGCAATAGATAATCTCATAACAGTAAAATCTAAAGAATGGAAACACACACATACACACACACACACACTCTACCACCACCACCACCAACAACAACATAATAACTGTAATAATCAGTGGTCATTAGTAACTCTCAATATCACTAGACTCAATTCACAAATAAAAAGACACAGGCTAACGGAATGTATATGAAAACTGTATCTATCCTTCTGCTACGTGCAAGAAACATACCTCAACATCAAAGATAGACATTAACTCAGAGGTTCAGAAGATTTCCTAATCAAATGGAACAAACAAGCAAGCTATCCTAATATCTAACAAAATAGTCATCCAACCAAAATTAATCAAAAGAGATAGAAAAGTACATTTCATGCTCATTAAAGGAAAAATCCACCAAGATAACATCTCAAATCTGAATATCTATGCCTCAAATACATTTGAAAAAGAAACATTATTGAAGCTTGAATCATACATTGAACCCTACACTTTAATAATGGGAGACTTCAACATCCCATACCACTCACCAATGGACAGGTCATCCAGACAGAAACTAAACACAGAAATAATGGAACTAATAGACTTTAAGAGTTAAATGGACCTTACATATATCTACAGAACATTTCACCCAAACACAAAAGACTATACCTTCTTCTCAGCATCTTAGGGAACCTTCTCCAAAATTGAACACATACTCTGTCACAACACAAGCAAGCCTCAACAGATACAACAAATTGAAATAACCCTCCATGTCCTATCAGAACACCATGGATTAAAGTTGGATTTCAAAAACTATGGAAACAACAATGAAAAGCCTACAAACTCATGGAAACTGAACAACTCTCTACTGAATTACCATTGGGTCAAGGAAGAAATCAAGAAAGAAATTAAAGACTGCCTAGAATCCAATGAAAATTAATACAAACCATACCCCCAACTTATGAAACACAATGAAAGCCACGCTAAGAGGAAAGTTCATAGCACTAAGTTACTGCATAAAGAAATTAGACAATTTTCATACCAGTGACTTAACAGCACACCCAAAAGATCTAGAACCAAAAGAGGTAAACACACCCAAGAGTAGTGAAAGGTGGGAAATAATCAAACTAAAGGCTGAAGTCAGTAAAATTGAAACAAAGAGAACAATAATTATATTTAAAATCAATGATACAGGAGGTGGTTTTTGGGGAAATTCATCAAGGTAGACAAGCACTTATCAAACAAACAAAAATCAAAAATGAAAAGGGAGATATCACAACAGACACTAAGGAAATCCAAAGAATCATTAGATCATACTTCAAAAACCTATACTCCACAAAGTTGGTAGGTCTAAAAGAAATGAACAATCTTCTAGATAGGTATCATTTACTAAAGTTAAATCAAGATGAGATAAACAATTTAAATAGACCTATAAGAATCTAGAAGCAGTCATTACAAATCCTAACCAAAAAAAAAAGCCCAGGGACAGATGGTTTTAGCCTAGAATTCTACCAGACCTTCAAAGAAAAGCTAATACCAATATTCCTCAAATTATTCCACAAGATACAAACAGAAGGAACATTGTCAAATTCATTTTGTGAGGCCAGAGTCACCCTGAAACTGAAACCAGACAAAGACTGAACAAAGAGAATTACAGACCACTCTCCTTCA
The DNA here is from genome assembly GCF_007827085.1 of Peromyscus californicus insignis. Classification (NCBI taxonomy): domain Eukaryota; kingdom Metazoa; phylum Chordata; class Mammalia; order Rodentia; family Cricetidae; genus Peromyscus; species Peromyscus californicus. Next base: position 72,871,317 of record NW_026294480.1, on the reverse strand, counting down.
TAAATATAGACGCAAAAATACTCAATAAAATACTTGTAAACTGAATCCAAGAACACATCAAAAAGTTCAATCACCATGATCAAGTGGGCTTCATCACAGAGATGTAATTATGGTTCAACAAACAAATATGTCATTGTAATCCACCATATAAACAACCTTAAAAAATAAACACATGATCATCTCATTAGTTGCTAAAAAAAAAGCCTTTTACAAGGTCCAACACATGTTCATGATAAAAATCTTAGAGAAGTCATGGTTAAAAGGAACATACCTAAATATAATAAAAGCAGTATACAGCAAGACTGTAGCCAATATTTAATTATGTAGAGAGAAACTCAAAGCAATTCTATTAAAATCAGGGAAGAGACTAGCTGTACACTCTCTCCATATCTGTTCAAAATAGTACTTGAAATTTTAGCTATAACAATAAGACAACTAAAGGAGATCAAGGGAATACAAACTAGAAAGGAAGATGCTAAAGTATCTCTATTTGCAGATATGTTACCATACATAAACAATCTCAAAAATACTACCAGGGTACTCCTACAACTGATAAATATCTTCAACAAAGTGGCTGGATACAAAAATAACTCAAGACAACAGTAGCCCCACTACATGCAAATGATAAATGGGCTGGGAAAGAAATCAGAGAAACAACACCCTTCACAATAGCCACCAATAATATAAAATACCTTGTTCTAATTTTAATGAAGTAAGTGAAAGTCTTATGCGACAAAAACTTCAAGTCTTTAAAGAATGAAATTGGAGAAGATATCAGAAGGTGGAAAGATTGTCTATGCTCATGGGTCAATAGGAATAACATAGAAAAAATTACCAAAAACAATGTATAGATCCAATGCAATCCCATCAAAATTCCATCACAATTTTTAAAAGATCTTGAACAATACTCAACTTCATGTGGAAAAAAAACCAAAACAGAATATCTAAAATAATACTGTACAATAAAAACATTTCTGGAGGTATCACCATCCCGGATTTTAAGTGCTACTACATAGCACTACTACAGAAGGACACCATCAAAAGGACAAAATGGCAGCACACAGAATGGGAAAAGATCTCCTTCAAACCCACAGCTGACTGAGGGATAATATGCTTATATAGAGAACTCAAGAGACTAGACATAAAAAAACCCAAATAATCCAATGTAAAAAAAAAGGGGGGGATACAGTTCTAAATAAAAAAATTCTCAACAGAGGGATCTCAAATGGCCAAGAATCACTTAAAGAAATGTTTAAGATCCTTAGCCATAAGGGAAATGCAAATCAAAACTGCTTTGTGATTACATCTTACACCTATCAGAATGGCTAAAGTAAAAAACACACACAATAGTCCTACCTGACTATCACACAGTCTTGAATGGAGGAGTAAGGATTAAGAAATAATAGATATGAAAAATAGAGATGTATAGGATATAAAAGAAAAAGACAGACACAGAATAGTATCAGAAGATCTCTGGGTCAATATCACAGTTGCCCTGAGTCTGCCTCCAGGGCCCTTCTATACACAAAGCAGGGGAGACAAAAGACCTCCTACTCTAAAGGAAACCATGGTTCAAGTCACAAACAAGTGTAAACACCTCCTTGATTCTCAAGACACCTGTTAACCATACCCTTGGCCAAACATTTTGCCATCCAGTCCCACAGGGTAAAGACAAGCTTGAACTCTCTGACTCTGAGTCATGATGGAAATCAAGCCAGAGACTTTGTGAGCTCCCACACATGCTGGATAGGATGTGGAGCAAGGGGAACACTCCTCCACTGCTGGTGAGAGTGCAAACTTGTACAACTACTTTAGAAATCAATATGGCAGTTTCTCAGAAAATTAGTATCTACCTCAGGACCCAGCTATATCACTCCTAGGCATATACTTAAAGGATGTTTTATCTTATCTCATTGACAGTTGCTCAGTCATGTTCAATGCATCTTTATTCATACTAGCCAGGAACTAAAAACAAGCTACATATCCTTTAACTGAGGAATAAAGAAAATGTGGTATATTTATACAATGGATAATTACTCCGATGTTAAAAAATAACACTGTGAAATTTTCAGGCAAATAGATGGAACTAGAAAAGATTATCCAGAGTGGGGCAACTCAGATCCAGAAAGACAAACTGTATAAACTTCCTCATAAGTGGATATTAGCTGTAAAGTAAAAGAGAACCATGCCGAAATCTCCAGACCTAGAGAAACTAAATAACAAGGAGGGCTCAAGGGGCTATTTATGAAGTTCTTTGTGAAGGGGAAATAGAATTGACATTGCCAGTGGATGGGGAAGGGCGCTGGAAGGGATGATTAGTGATCAGATGTAGCTAGAGTTTTTCTGCCTGGCCCACAGTCAGGGCAAATCTCTCTCACCCGCCAGTCCCAAGCCGCTCAAACCCGATCAAGTAAACACAGAGACTTATATTGGTTACAAACTGTATGGCCGTGGCAGGCTTCTTGCTAACTGTTCTTACAGCTTAAATCAATCCATTTCTATTAATCTATACCTTGCCACGTGGCTTGTGGCTTACCGGTACTTTACATCTTCCTTATCCTGATGGTGGCTGGCAGTGTCTCCCCCCCCAGCTTCCTGTTCTCTCAGTTTTCCTCTCTGTTAGTCCCGCCTATACTTCCTGCCTGGCCACTGCCAATCAGTGATTTATTCATTGACCAATCAGCAACACATTTGACATACAGACCATCCCACAGCAATCAGACGACAGGGATCAGGTGAGGAGAGGGTGGATGGAGAGAGTACTGGGAAGACAACAGGAAATGGGGGCATCTCTGGGATGAGCTAGAAACTAAGGGCAACTGAATACCCCAGCAATCTACAAGGCTGAGTCTAGTAAGACTCCTAGCAACAGGGGATACAGAACCTGAACTGGTCATGTCCTATTCCAGTGGAGAGACTGAGACACCACTCCAGCCACAAACCCTTTGACTGACAATTTGCAATGCTTACAAGATGTGCTGGAATGAGAATGGTACCAAAACTGTAAAAGTGACCAACGGATGACTAGCTGAGAGGGAGCTCTTTCCTGTAGTCCAGGACTCAAAGGCAGGATACCCCAGAGACCTAGTATAGAAACAGAAAGAAAAGTAAATGAGATGGTTCCTAATGATATTTTGCTCTATTCATAGATTGTTTCCTAGACCAATGGTCATCAGAGAGGCTTCACCCAGCAACTGATGGAAGCAGATGCAGAGATTCACAACTGAACATTAGGCTAAGCTTGGGGAATCCTGCTGAAGGGCAGGGTAAGGATTGTAGGAGTCAGTGGAATGAAGGGCTCCACAAGAAAACCCACAGAATCAACTAACCTGGGCTCACAGGGGCTCACAGAGATTGAACTAACAACCAGGGAGCCTGCACAGGACTGACCTAGGCCCTCTGTATATATGTGACAATGGCATAATTTGGTCTTCTTGTGAGACTCCTAACAATGAGAGCAGGGACTGTCTCTGGCTCTGTTTCCTGCTTTGGGGACCCTTTCTTTCTTCCAGACTGCCTTGTCCAGCCTTAACAGAAGAGGAGGCTAGTCTCACTGTAACTTGATGGACCATGGCTGGTTGATATCCATGAGAGGTCTGCCCATATCTGAAGACAGACAGGAGAAGGAAAGGATGGTGGGTACAGAGGGGAGGTGGGGGGTAGGAACTAGAAGGAGAGAAGGGTAGAGAAACTTTGGTTGGGATGTAAAAACAAAAATAAATAAATAAACGAGCAAAAGTTTATTTAGAATAAACCAAACTAAATAAGCTAAAGACTCTTACAGCAACAATTTTATAACACTGAAGAAACAAACTGAAGAAAATGCTAGAAGATTAATGATTTCCAATTACACTTAACATATATCTAGGTATGATTTTGCAGTCAGTGTAAACACTAATAGATATTTTTATATAGATTTTGTCAAGTTCTTGGACATTATTCCAAGTCAGTGTTTTCTATCAGACATATCTCAGAGTCACTTGGTGCTACTCTATATTCAAGGAATAGAGTAAGTATTTGTTGGGGGTTCTAGCTCACATTCTATTGTAGCTATCCATTGGAATAAGACAAGTTTATGCTGTATGACCTTAATAGTTTTAATGATCTAGGCCTGAAAGCCGATTATTACAGCTGTTACCTTTTATTTACTTCAGTAATGTTCTAATACCATGAATTTAGTCATTTATACCTGTACTGACTTAAACCCATTTGAGAATCTTACTTGTAAATATTTTATACATACAACAAAGGTGTTATGCTGGCTAAATATTTTGTCAGTTTATCAAAAACTCAGGCCATCTTGGAGGAAGGACTACTAATTGAGAGAGTGTTTCTATCCAGTTGTTTGTAGATAAGTCTTCTGGGCACTTTCTTGATAGACGAGAGAAGGCTGACACAAAGGAACACAACCTTGGGCTGGTGTTCCTGTGCACTATAAGGAAGAAGGCTGAAAAAGCCATGAGAAGTAAGCCAGTAAGCAGCCTTTCTAGATTTTGTGTCAGTTTGTGCCTTCAGATTCTTGCCTTGAATTCCTGACCTGAATTCACTCAGTGATGGAGCATGAATTGAAATTTATAAGCTGAAAAAAATGCTTTCCTCTGCAAGTTGATTTTGGTTATGGTGGGTTTTTTTTTTCTTTTTCTTTTTTTAACAGCAATGGAAACCCTAACTAAAATAGTTATAAAGTAAATTATATGTTAACAGGGTTTTATAATTTTATAGTAAAACAGCATGATGTTTAGTATTGACTGAATGGTATGATCTATAATCCATTATCCAACAACTTTGTACTGGTACATGTCTGAAACTTCCTGTACATTATTTCATTAAACTGCAGTATAATTGGGATATTATCATTTCACCTTTCTTACTTATCTATTTATGTATAATATAACTTATCTGTGATCCACAATTTGTCTGAAAATGTGGAATAATTTAGATCCTTCTGTATATTCAATATTATCACCAATCATAGAAAATGTTTCCCAAAATACTAATAAGTAAAGAAACCTGAAAAAAATTTTTAAAACAATATGTTCAGATTTATTAAAGTAATAAAGCTAAACCTAATATTCTTGAAATGAGAGTAAGTTGTTATTAAAAAAAAATCTTTGAAATAAAATTTGGAGATATTGAGAAAAATAAAATGATTAGAAATTTCACACACATTGTAGAAAATAATACCAAGGGATCTGGCCTTTTAAAAACATCTACAAAACCATCAGAAGTAGTTAGAAAATGGAAGATTAAAAATTAACACAAATTTATGAATAAATTCCTTAAAAATGAAATATATCACTAGGGATAATGAAAGCAACAAAGCCTTACATTTTTGATAACTGAAAAAATGCATGTACCCCACTATGAAAAAAACACAGAATAAATGGAAAAACAAAATATAGTATTTCTTACCAGTCATGCTAATAAATAAGAATAGCAATTTGGAAGTAAACAAAGGTAAGGCTAAAATAACATTAGTTATACTATTAAAATTCAATGAGTATTCACAAAAGATATTAAACATTATCAAGACATCTTTCCAATTACTTGAGAAATAAATTTGCTACATAGTATTAACAAATGTGTTAAGTATATGATTTTTACCAATATAAACTTTAGAATATTATTTGATGTTATCCAAAACAATCCCTATGAATACATATGTGCTGTGGAATAATCTTGTACACTGTAAAGGTTTGTCACTCAAATTGATTTAATGAAATACAGATTGGCCAGTAGCCAGGCAGGAAGTATAGGCAGAGTGACCAAACTAAGAATTCTGGGAAGAAGAAGAGCAGAGTCAGGAGTCACCAGCCAGACACAGAGGAAGCAAGATGAGAATGCTATACTGAGAAAAGGTACAAGCCACATGACTAAACATAGATAAGAATTATGGGTTAATTTAAGTGTAAGAGCTAGATAGTAATAAGCCTATGCTACCAGCCAAGAATTTATGATTAGTAGAAGCCTCTGTGTGGTAATTTTGGAAGCGGCTGCTGGGTATTTGGGAGTTGCTGATGGGACAGAAACTTCTACCTCCACATATGGAAATAATATAAAATATGTTAGATATCTTTTCACATACATATATGTCTATGTGTGCAATCCTGCATTGATTACTGATAAAGTACACTGAGAGTGATACTCTCACTGAACTGCCTGCTATGAGAACATAGGATTCTCACATACTCAGGATGAGCTGTGATGAGCAGATTTTTTCTGCGTTCAACTTGGCTATGCTTTCAAAGGTGCTTGGTTATTTTCAGATTAGCACTTCCTGTTTATTTTTATGCTTTTTAATGAGTGATTCTTGAATCACTTGAATAACCCAAAATTAGTGATAAATTTTTCATTCTGTTTGTTCTTCCTACTATGTAGGAAAGATATTTGGCTTTGACCAGGATTATTATAGTGTCTGCAGCCTGAGAATACACTGTGTGCCTGGTCTGAAGGCCATTAGAAGTCTCTCCAAATGTTACATCAACCTTTCTCAAAATTCTATTACTCTTACCTCTTTACTGCAGTAGGACTTTCATCGGCATTTTGTGACTGTCCTTGTTGTCTACAGCATAACAATGGTGGAACGGGCCTGCCTGGCAAATGAGCAGTAACAACACTGATTTCACATGATTTAACATTTCATTTTCCAGGTTAGTCAGTTGATAGTTTCTATTTGGCATCAATGAGAGTGAATTTTTATATGTTTATGAGCTATGCGCAATAAAATACAAGATTAAACAAGTCCTGGAGAAATCCAGGGACTGTAAATGAGGCTATTGCCGAGCAATCACAGCATAGTGCTTCAGAGCAAACCATTTTAATTCCTTCTTCCCCAGAAAAGCACACATCAATTGCTTAGCCATGAAAAATACAAGTAACATTTTACAGACTAAATAGGATACATCTATGTATTAAGATATATATATGCAATTAATAAAAAGGGTCCATGAATTTGAAAGACAACAAGGAGGAGTGTCTGAGATTGAAGGGAGGAGAGGTGGTGGGAAATGATGTAATTATATTAATTTCAAAAATACGATAATTAAAAAAACAAGGAGTTTATTTTAAATAAAAGTAAATGTAGTATAGTAGGTATACAAATCATTAATATAGTCATTCATTATTGTTGTCAAACTTTTGAGACTGAAAGTTCTCTTCAAATAAACTATACTTCAAATGAACTATACAGAAACTGAGGAGAGGATCAAATGTTCAATCCTAGTACAATTCTCCTAAGCTATCAGCTACTGGAAACATATCCAAAGATGCTAGAATGCTTAATAGAAATTTAAGAGAGGAAAGTAAATCAGTGTTTGAAACATCATTGGGTGTAGAAAAAAATGAATGACAAAGTGAAGTGGCAATGACCTTGAATATGAAACCAGTCCATGAAGAGATGTTTGGGCTTCTTATTGGTTCCTTTGTTCTTAAGCAGAAAGAGATGTGACCTTAATGGAGGACTCTGAAAATACAGAAATGGGCTGTGTAGCAACTACTTCCTTCTTTCACTTAAAAAAAAATTAGTTCTAAGCTCAGAGTCAAAATGACCTCTTTCTTGTCTTTATTCTTTGTAGTTGATTTACCTTAGAAATCTCAGATTTGTTCTCATATAATAATTAATGAGTATTTTGCACTGATCAAATATGTGTGATATATTATATGACAGGCAGCAGTACAGGGTTTATGACAGATACACAAATAACATATTGTCCCATGGTTGTATGTCAGCTGGAATGTTAGTAGGTGACAGGAAGTGTCAAAGTGCTTTATAGCTTTGTAGGTAGTTAGTATAGAATTTGTGGTTCATCACAGATCATTGGATAAATCTATGGGAAACAACAGTGTGTGTTTTTATGTGTATGTGTGTTCAGCATTTTTGTTCAGGGAGAGTTCAATAAAAAAGGAACTTATTAAATAAAGTATGGTATAAATGCCTAATGAGAAATAATATTTCAAACAACAAAAAAGAGTATCAAGTAATGGGACAGAATGGTTAAAGTTTTATATTAAAAAGTAGATAGCAATTCATAATATGTGTATGATAACCTTAAAGATGCAACAGTGGCATGCATACCTTGGTGGTAACCAACAGCTCTCTGATTGGACTAAAGACTTGCTTAACAAGAGGAAAATTATACCTGCTACTGGAAACATCGACAGTCACCCAGGGCTACTGAGGTCATTAATCTTGGAGGAGAATCTACAATCACCACTTTACTAAAAGCAGAATCAATAAATATATTCTAAATATTTGTTCTTATATCCAGTAATAAGTGTAGCCATCATCCTTCATTGAGGAAACTTCTTTGGAGACCACTACAGAAAACCATAATCGATTAAAATGCACAGTTGCAGAATCCAGTCCCAAGGGATACATTGACAAAATACCTCCTGCACCTGAGGCTCACGGAATGTCGTAGGAGAGGGGGCAGTAAGATTCCAGAGGATCAGGAAGTTTCCTGTGAGACTGTGTCTTCTAGTAACGTCAGAGCTATACCCAGAGGGTCTTAGCAACGTGACTGCCTAAAAACCAGCTGATCAAGGACAAAAATAGTTTTGTTAAACTGCATATGGGAAAGACTGAAACCTCAGTCTCCACAAAGAACTACAAGCAACTAAGAAAACCTGTGAGTGGGAAGGTAGCCTCTTCCAGGGAAGAGCACACAAGTTGCTTAACCAGTGCCAATTGTCAGCATATACACAAGTAACATTTTACAGACTGAGTAGGGATATGTATGTAATAACAATCCAAAAAAGAGGCCATGTGTTTGAAAGAGAGCAAGGAGCTATGTATTAAAGGGTTTGGAGGGAGGAGGGGGAAGGGGGAACGGATGTATTTATAATCTCACAAAACTAAAAAACAAAAGAAAACTAGAAGTAACAGTTTTTGTGATTGATTTTGTTTTGTTTTGTTTTAAGACAGGGCTCTCTGTAGCTCTGGCTGTCCCAGAACTTGCTCTGTAGACCAATGGGCTGGCCTCAAACTGGAGATCTGTTTAACTCTGCCTCCTGAGTGCAGGAATAAAAGAAAAGAAAAATGTAAATACTTTCATTGGATTGGATTGTTTATATTGTATACAAATTATATATATTGAAATTGATATTGTTAGAAAATGCTATATGTATATTTCTAATTGTACTTATACTGTTCATTTAACAATGTAATGCAATTTTCTGATCCTTGAATGTTATTATTACCAACTATTAGGATATAAAGAAATGAAAGTTAGTAATTAGACATTATAATAGAACTTGTAGTCATATTAGGTATGTTTTCAAGACTGAGCAGATATATTTTAGACAGGTCATCTTCAAACCCTTCAGAGATCTACAGAATATGGCATTTAAAATGTTTAAATAACTTTGAAAATTTTTCTTTTTTGTTATGATTATGAGACATGTCGGCTCCTGGCAGTACCAATCTACTTCAGAGAAAATATGGGCATTGAAAAAATTGCAATTGGAGTTAGCTTTCATTGTGGCAAAAGTTAGCCACTGGACAACAAAGTATCCTTGAATCAACTGCTGACAAACAGGACAGACAGGACACGAAAGAAAGGACTACTGGTTCTTGCCAAAACAAGTGTGGTTATGGCTTTATCAAAAGGCATCTTCTGAGGCCAGGACAATATGGCATCATCCCTGAAGTGGCCTTCGCAATCCAGAAAAGATACAGTGCCCTTTTCTTCGAAGGTAGCTAAGCAGGCAGTGGGCCGATGGCTTCTGATGTGCAATGGAACAGCAGCTGAAACAGTTATTCTTGAAGAGTAATTAAGCTCACGCCTCTAAATAGTAGAATGGCATTTAATAGAGGGATGTGGAGAAGAACGGGATGCTGAGATGAAGCCACATACACATATAGCCAAGAAGAATGGTCAGCTGAATTAAAAAAACATCAACAATTTCCAGAATTTAAAATCCTGAATCATGACACGACACTAATGGAATTCAGGTGTTTCTGGTACATGGACTGCTCTCACCCAATGTGAGGTTGAACTGTTGACCTTGTGTACATCCTACTTCACAAATGAGTCTGTCAGATACACTAAGCCTGTAGGCTGAAGATGATGCCCCAACACTGCAGAGAAACCTCAAATGACTGTCCAGGCAGCTGGCTGTTTCTGTCAACTCACAAATTTTTTGGAAGTTGTTTGCATGCACTTCCTGTTTTTATTTTTATTAGCTAATATTATTTCCTTCTTGGGTCTCTGAGGGAGTTGAAGATTAGTTAGTTATAGTTGAAGATTAATTAGGATAGAAAGTGAATTAGATACATTTTGGACTTACCAAAATAGGATAGATAATGGAATTATTTTCTCTGAATTTGTCAAATACAAATGGATTAGACATTGTTTAGGTATTTATTACTTGTATATATTGTATATAGTTATTGTACTTTTGCATATAGTTTTTCTTATGTTAGTTATAACCTTTTCCTTTTTTCTTTTTATTAAAATAGAAAAGGGGAAATATGGTGATATTTTATTTTGTACTAAAATATTATTTGTATGTTAATAAATAAAGTTGCCCAGGGGTTAGAGCTATTAGCAAACCATAGGAAAGCCGGTCAGTGGTGGCACATGCCTTTAATCCCAGAACTTGGTAGGCAGAGCTAGGTAGATATCTGTGTGTTCAGGGATACAGCCAGCATTGGATACACATGCCTTTAATCTCAATACCAACCATAGAAGACCTGGAGGTCTATACAGACAGGCAGTGAGGAGGCGGTCCTGTGGTTGGGTTTACAACCAATGAGAAGGCAGAACCGAAAGTCTTTATAAAGACTTTAACACAGGAAGTAGCTCTCTTTTGGAGAGGTAGGACCACCACAGGAGGAAGTGTATGGTTTTAGCTCTTAGCTCTGACCTCTTGGCTTTTTTCTTTGCATTGGTTCTGTGTTTCTTATTTAATAAGACAGTTGGTTACATCTACAGTTTTGTTTTCAAGACGGGGCTCTCTCTGTAGCTCTGGCTGTCCTGGAACTTGCTCTGTGGACCAATGGGCTGGCCTCAAACTTGGAGATCTGTCTCACTCTGCCTCCTGAGTGCAGGGATAAAAGGTGTGCACCACCAGCACCTAGCCAATTGATGTAATGCCAATTCTTAAAATACAGATGTGTAAATGTAAATCTATGTAAATATTGGCCTGGAGGTTTCTATGTATGTGGGAATATGTATATATATACATATGTACATATATATATATATATATATATATATATATATATATATATTACATATGTATGTGTGTGTGTTCTGCTTTTCATATATTTTCTGCTTTTCAGGAAAATATACTCAGATGGAAAGGTCAAATTGTTCAAATCCTCCTCTATCTGCTTTTTCAAAAGACCAGATTTAATTCGTAACAGTTATTCCTAATGTTCTTATATTGAGCTGGGAAATTAACAAGCAAGCATCTCTAATGTGGACATTTAAAAATTATACTTGAGCATATGTTCCTTCTGAGCTATTTTGGATTCTCTATAAACAAGAAATATATTTGTCTAGATTAAAAATCACTGCAGAATGCTTTTAATAAACCCAGAATGGTCTGTGATTAATCATTTCATTCAGTCTTCACACTTTCAGCGTTTATTTCCACTTCTGATGATAAAAAGACACTTTATTTCACTGATTACAGGAACAGGAAAGGAAGCAGGAGAAAACAGAGGCGGAGGGGATAAATGGCGAGCTAAAGGACAGCTTGAGTGTATGTATTTTAATCTGGCAGTTGTCTTGTATAATTCTTTTGCCAAAAGACTGGTAATTTCACACAAAATTTAAATATTGTAGCAGCCACCCAACTTAAACATTTGGCAAATAGTTATCCTATTTTAAAAATAAAAAATATTTCTCAAGTGCTTCTGTTTTCAAAATACTGTCTCACGCTACTCTTTATGTTTAGTTAATCAAATTTTCTTCAAATTTGGGAACATAGACACATACACATATACTACACACATACATAGACATACACGCATATACACACATAAATACATAAATATACAAACACATACATGCACACACACACATACACACACACACACACACCATATTCCTTCTTTAAAACCATTGGTTTATGCAATTAGTTATGAATGAAAGAAACAATTTTCTTTACAATATGCTTTTTCCTCCTTCTCCTCCTTCCTTCCTTCCTGTCTCTGCCTTCCTACCTCTCTCCTTCCTGTCCTTCATCCCTTCCTCTCTTCCTTTTAAAAAAGAAGTTATCCATAACCACTAAAACATATAGAAAGTATACACAAGAGAAACACATTACTTGGTAAGAAATATATTTCTAACAGAAAAGCTTGAGAAAATGTAAAAGTTCTCTTATATTTTACTCAATTAAAAAAATAAAGACTAAAACTCATTCTTCACAGGAACATGGAAACTTTCACTTTTAAATATGAATTGTCCCAAAAGAATATTTGTTAGATTAAAGTGGCTTTAGGCACCATATTCCCAATCCTATAGTTACTGTTTGTTATTACTTCTGTCCTCTGATATTAGAGAAAAAGTTGTTTAAAAGGAAAACTATGTGGGAGTGTTACAGGTATACAATCTGCCTGTCCCACTTGACTATGTTACTGTCGAATCTAAAATAATTTCTAAAATTACTAAGACATTTCCTGCCAAACCCTGATTTCCAATTGTTATCAAACACTGATGGACATGCTTGGTGTTGCTCACTGAAGCATAGCAACAAAAATTTAGTTTATAAATATGAAAAAGTGTTCACATACAAGTAATCAATATTTGAATTCATTATAACTTGCTTCGAGAAGAGATAATCAAATAAATTAAGTACAATATATTGTTTAAAAAATCAGTTGGATTTTTTTCCTTTCTGAATTACGTGCTTTTAACAGAATAAACAATTTTCACAACCTTGATCAGTTGCCTTTTATAGTAAGAGCAGCAATTATGAAGTATTCTCATGAACTGCTAATTATTTCTCCATTTCCTCATTTGTTACCAAAAGCCTGATTTAACCTAAATTCCTAAGTAAAGTTGGAATACAGCTCATCATAGATGCTAACCCACTACAGATCTTTGAAAGTAAATGACTACATTCTCTTCTAATGTGTTCCTAAGTAAGTGGTGCCTGCTTGAGCTTCAGAAAACCTCATTTTTACGGACTTTCCCTGTGCTCTGAGAACTGGAATTTGATCCTCTGGACATGCAGATTTGGAAAATCATGAGAGCAAAAGAAGATTAACAACCAGTTAGGGCTGTTGTCACTTTCCACTGTGAATCTCTTTTCACCACAGTTAGCATGTGAGTATGGACATTTTCCCGTATGTGCCAAGACATAACTGTATTATACATATATTTATTGTTGGTTTTAATGTACATGTATATGTAGTTACTTTCAAATCTTTATATAGTTCATTAGCACCAGTTGTTCAAACATGACTCAATGTGTAGAGTATTGAGGTGTGATAATATTAATAGATTCTAGCCATCTAATACTTAAAGTATACTAAGATCTCAAAAACTGACAGTATGAAAACAAACAGCAATAAATTAAAGGTGGACTGTAGACATGAACAGAAAGTTCTCAACAAAAGAAATACAGATGATTGATAAAAATTTAAAAATTGTTTGACATTAGCTGTTGGTTGGTCTCTGTGACTACCACAGCCCGAAGACTAAGGGTCCATGGCAGGCAAAAAGGAAGTTTGCTTCAACACCAGTAAGTAGCCAGTGTTGTTTAAACATCCAGAGTCTGACCCTGGGTAGTTTGTTTTAGGAATATTTAAGCCCAGTACAATTTGGTAAAACCCTTCCTGGAAATAATTAACTGAATACCATGTCACAATAGAGCTTAAGATATGACTATGCCAAAATTCTTTGTAAAGTACATGTGACATCTTCCATAACAATGGGTTCTATAAATTGACTACATGTGATACATTCCATAAAGAAAGGTTCTATAGCTTGACAAGCTCACAATAAGGAGATGTGGGGACATCAGGAGTGGTATTGGACACACAAACAGCACAAAAAGTTTACCAGGCTGTTAACAGTGTCCACTCCCAGTCTTCCAGCCGATAACAGGATATACATCCCTCCTTCAAAGGAACAACCCTGTGTGTTTAAATTCCTGTTTCCCTTAGTGATTATCTGCTAGCACAGAAAGTCAGGTACCTCCTCCAATTTGACACTTGGGAAATGCAAAGTCAAACTGGTTTTAGATTCCAGCTCTTATCCCTGTCCCCCACCAGTTGTAACACTCAGAGAGCAGGCTCTTTACCTTGCCTGGGCAGTACAATAGAGCAAATCCCATTGGTAGAGGTGTGGGAAAGTCAGCTCTGAGGTTGCGGGCATGGGAAAGCTGTCCCCACTACTCATCTGTAGGGGAGGTATGGGCTGGGGAGAGTTGTCCCTGCACCAGCTTCAATGCCTGAGACCGGGGAGAGAGCTGGCTCTGAGGTCCTTAGAGTGCACCATCTAGCTCCATACTTCATCAGCTGCAGCACTCCAGAGAGTGGCCCCTACACATTGCCTGGGCAACACAGTAGAGCTGGCCCTGAAGGTGTAGGTGTGAGAGAACCAACCCTGAGGATGTGAAAGCCAGAGAGCTGGTCCCACCCCCTTGCTCATTGAGGCAAGGGGTAAACTAGCCAGGGAAATGCTGGAGAGCTCACACTGGTGATGAAGACAGGGGAGAGCTGGTGGGCTGACCAACCTTGGCCCAGAACCAGGTTTATGTATTGGCCCATCTCAACATCTTGGGTTAGTTGGGGGCAGGGGATGTGGGGATGGTCAGTCCTGTGGGGCCAGGGCTTCAGGATCTCCATGACACAGGGCAGCAACAGGATGTCCCGGGAGAATCCTAGTGAGGGACTGTAGATGTAACCAACCGTCTTATTAAATAAGAAACACAGAGCCGATTCAGAGAAGAAAGCCAAGAGGTCAGAGCTAAGAGCCTCACCCTTTCTGATTCAGTGATCCTCTTCAGCCAAGAGAGCTCTCCGAAAGGGACCTACTTCCTGTGTGTATGTCTTTATATACTCTAGTTGTTCTGCCTTCTCATTGGTTGTAAACCCAAACATGTGACTGCCTCATCACTGCCTGTATGTACCGTCCTCCAGGTCCTTAAAGGCATGCGCCACTGCCGCCACACACTTGCTATGGCTCTAATAGCTCTGACCCCCAGACAACTTTATTTATTAACATACAATTAAAATCACATTTCAGTACAAGTAAAATACCACCACATTTCCCCTTTTCTATTTTAATAAAAAGGAAAAAAAAGAAAAAAAGGTTATAACTAACAAAAGAAAAACTATATACAAAAGTACAATGACTATATACAATATATACAAGTAATAAATGCCTAAACAATGTCTAGTCCATTTGTATTTGACAAATTCAGAGAAAATAATTTCATTATCTATCCTATTTTGTTAAGTCCAAAATGTATCTAATTCACTTTCTATCCTAATTAATCTTCAACTATAACTAACCTTCAACTATAACTAACTAATCTTCAACTCTCTCAGAGACCCAAGAAGGAAATAATATTAGCTAACAAAAATAAAAACAGGAAGTGTGTAGCTTGAGTTTTCCTGACTGGCCCACAGTCAGGACAAATCTCTGACACCCGCCAGTCCCACAGCCACTCAAACCCGACCAAGTAAACACAGAGACTTATATTGCTTACAAACTGTATGGCCGTGGCAGGCTTCTTGCTAACTGTTCTTACAGCTTAAATTAATCTATTTCCATTAATCTATACTTAGTCACATGGCTCATGGCTTACCAGCATCTTTACATGTTGTTTCTCATCATGGTGGCTGGCAGTGTCTCTCTCATCCAGCTTCCATTTTTTAGCTCTATTCTCCTCCTTGTCCCGCCTACACTTCCTGCCTGGCCGCGGGCCAATCTGTGATTTATTTATTGACCAATCAGCAACACATTTGACATACAGACCATCCCACAGCAGAAGTGCATGCAAGCAACTTCCAAAAAATTTGTGAGTTGACAGAAACAGCCAGCTGCCTGGACAGTCACCTGAGGTTTCTCCGCAATGCTGGGGCATCATCTTCAGCCTATAGGCTTAGCATCTCTGACAGACTCATTTGTGAAGTAGGATGTACACAAGGTCAACAGTTCAACCTCACATTGGGTGAGAGCAGTCCATGTACCAGAAACACCTGAATTCCACTAGTGTCATGTCATGATTCAGGATTTTAAATTCTGGAAATTGTTGATGGTTTTTTAATTCAACTGTCCATCCTTCTTGGCTGTGTATATATGGCTTCATCTCAGCATCCCATTCTTCTCCACATCCCTCTATCAAATGCCAGTCTACTATTGAGAGGCGTGAGCTTAGTTACTCTTCAAGAATAACTGTTTCAGCTGCTGTTCCATTGCACATCAGAAGCCATCAGCCCACTGCCTGTTCAGCTACCTTCGAAGAAAAGGGCACTGTACCTTTTCCGAATTGCGAAGGCCACTTCAGGGATGGTGCCATATTGTCCTGGCCTCAGAAGATGCCTTTTGATGAAGCCATAACCACACTTGTTTTGGCAAGAATCAGTAGTCCTTTGTTTCATGTCCTGTCTCTCCATTTTGTCAGCAGTTGATTCAAGGATACTTTGTTGTCCAGTGGCTAACTTTTGCCACAATGAAAGCTAACTCCATATACAGTTTCTTCAATGCCCATATTTTCTCTGAAGTAGATAGGTACTGCCAGGAGCGACATGTCTCATAGTCATAACAAAAAAGAAAAATTTTCTAAGTTATTTAAACATTTTAAATGCCATATTCTGTAGTTCTCTGAAGGGTTTGAAGAGTACCTGTCTAAAATATATCTGCTCAATTTTTAAAACATATCTAATATGACTACAAGTTCTATTGTAATGTCTAATTACTAACTTTCATTTCTTTATATCCTAATAGTTGGTAATAATAACATTCAAGGATCAGAAAATTGCATTGTTAAATGAACGGTATAAGTACAATTAAAAATATACATATAGCATTTTCTAACAATATCAATTTCAATATATATAATTTGTATACAATATAAAACTATCCAATCCAATGTAAAGTATTTAAAACTAGTAACTGTCTTTTTCTTCTTCTTTCTTTCTCTTTTTTTTTTAAACAAGAACCTTAAATCTAATTTGCTTTGCTTAGCCTTTTTCCTAACCCTTGATAACAACTTGTAACCAACCCCCCTAAACAATGAAAATTATCCCAGACCCAAAACCCATTAAAAAGACCAAAAAACCACCTGCCCCACACAACCTCTTTGGGAATGTGGGCGTCGTATTCTTAAAATTGCTTCCTGCTGGGTATGGGCGAAGGTATCTTTATCCTGAAAGGAAAATTTTAGGTTAATTGTCAAATTCTAGGAAAGGTAACTATATCCTTCATTATCCAGTCTGTGTATAATGCCAAAGGTCAGGGTTTATCTCAAGTCCTTATTCAAGTAGTCTTTGAGACTGGATCATCTCAGCTAGTCATCTCAAAATTGCTCTGAGCACCTTGTAGTTCAAAGCTGATCTGTAGATGATGTTTGTCAGCTTAGTGATGTTATTATTGTCCACGTGGAATTGTTGTTGTTGTGGGGCCCCAACTTCTTCCTGGAGACTTCAGTTGATGTTAGGCCTGGCCGTGATTTCCTGCAGAAAACTGATAAGAGACTCGAACACAAAGACATATATATGCAGCTAATTGAAGCCTTTTTTTCTAGAATTAGTTAGTACTCTATATGACCATTCATATCTTAACAAAGTTTAAAATGTATATATATCTATATATCTATATATATTAATCTTGTAAATTTTGATATAAAATTTATACTTGAAGAAAAGTTTTAAATAATCAGAATAGAATCAAAGAGTTGAGATTAGTAATAGAATAGTCCCTTAATTAATTTGGCTTTTCTCCTGTCCCATAGCAGAAGATGGCTCTTTTATTCTGGCATGATACAGGGAGTTTGCATTTTCCTTTTAACAACATGCTTGAGTTTAAAGAAGGAGAGAGCCATTCTCCAACTCCAAAGTCAGCTTTAAATTTTAATTGAACTGGGACTATTAGAAGACCAATAGTGTTAAATTTTTAGAGAAAAGCAGAAACAAACCTTTAGGAAGACATAAAATTTTTTAGATAATATATACCCATATGCCGTTTCACTCTGTTTCCTGGGATAGACGATTTGTCCCTTTTCTTCAGTTGTCTCATTTGTCCAGTGTTCTTCAGATTCCTTAACCTTCATTCTCCTAAAAGACAAAAAACAAAAACCTTTCCCCAAGACTAATTTTGGGGATGTTCCTTTTTGGCAAGTTATTATCTGATTAAATGAAAAGACATGTGTTACTGGTATAAGTTAGTTTTAATTGGATGTTCATGCTGGTTGAAGAACTATCACCTCCTCTAATTAAGAGGTTTCTCTTGTTCAAATCGAACCTTTATCAGTTTTGATGGTACCCACAGCTTATCTTCTCCTGTAGAAACAAAAGCAAAACCTCGTCCCCAACGTAACACATACCCTGGTTTCCATTCTGAGGTCAGCACATCCTTAAAGTATATAGGCTGATTTAATTCTGTAGTTTTTTCTATTATCCAATGTCTCTCTGCAGCTGTTGTTCCTTTATCATTGGTATTAAGAAAATTCAAAGTTAATAGAGCATTATGCAGTCTGTTTCTGGGGGTTTTTGTTACCCCTTTCTGTTTATTTAGCATATCCTTTAGAGTTCTGTTTGATCTTGCTATAACTGCTTGACCTGTAGGATTATGTGGTATGCCTGTAATATGCTTTATATTGTAATAAGCAAAAAAACTGTTTCATTTTAACAGAGACATATGATGGAGCATTGTCAGTTTTCATTTGTGCAGGTATACCCATGATGGCCATAACTTCTAGCAAATGAGTGATTACAGAATCAGCTTTTTCAGAACTCAAAGCAGTTGCCCACTGAAATCCTGAATAAGTATCGATAGTGTGGTGTACATATTTCAGTTTTCCAAATTCTGTAAAGTGAAACACGTCCATCTGCCAGATTTCATTCCTTAGAGTACCCTTTGGGTTACATCCTGCTGGTAATGGCGTTTGATTGTAGAAGGAACAAGTAGGACATTTCTTTACTATTTCTTTGGCTTGTTGCCAGGTTATGGAAAAATCCTTTTTTAAACCTTTACTATTGACATGATGTTTTTTAAGAAATTCTGAGGCCTCCAGCACATTTCCTATCAATAATTTATCAATCTCATCATTGCCTTGTGCTAAAGGGCCTGGCAGACCAGTATGGGATCAAATGTGAGTTATATATAAAGGATGACTCCTTTTCCTGATTGTATCTTGTAACTGAATAAATAGTGAAGTTAATTCTGAAGCATCAGGGATAAATTCTGCAGTTTCAATATGTAATACTACTCTTTCAGCATTCTGAGAGTCAGTAACTATGTTGAGAGTTTCTGAAAAATCCATTAATACCAACAGAATAGCATACAATTCTGATTTCTGAACTGAATTATAAGGACTTTGAACCACTTTACTTAAATTTTCTGATTTGTAACCTGCCTTTCCTTGTTTGTTGGCATCTGTATAAAATGTACGAACTCCAGATATGGGTTTTTCCCGTACAATTCGAGGCAAGATCCAATCAGTTCTCTTTATAAGATCAATTCTATCACTTTTTGGATATTTGCTGTTAATTTCTCCCAAAAAATTACTGCAAGCTCTTTGCCAAGGTTCACTTTCTGTCCATAATTTTTCAATGTCCTCCTTAGTTAAAGGTACGACAATTTCTGCTGGGTCTATTCCTGCTAATTGACGAAGTCTCAATTTTCCTTTCCAAATCAAGTCAGAGATTTTTTTCCACATAAGTTTTTAATTTTTTATTTGGTGTATTTGGTAAAAATATCCATTCTAATATAATATCTTCCCTCTGCATTAATATTCCTGTAGGAGTATGCCTAGAAGGTAAAATAACCAAAATGCAATCCAGCTTTGGATCAATATGATCCACGTGCCCTTTATGTACTTTCTTTTCTACCAAGGCCAATTCTTTCTCAGCTTCAGGTGATAATTCTCTTGGACTATTTAAGTCCTTGTCACCTTCTAAGGTTTTGAACAAATTATGCAGTTCATCTTTTTTTTTTTTTTTTTTTTTTTTGGTTTTTCGAGACAGGGTTTCTCTGTGTAGCTTTGCGCCTTTCCTGGATCTCGAGCTGTAGACCAGGCTGGCCTCGAACTCACAGAGATCCGCCTGCCTCTGCCTCCCGAGTGCTGGGATTAAAGGCGTGCGCCACCACCGCCCGGCACAGTTCATCATTTTTTACCCCAACAATAGTTCGTAGATGAGAAATATCTCCAAATAATCTTTGAAAGTCATTAAGAGTCTGTAGTCTATCTCTCCTAATTTGCACCTTTTGGGGGTCTAATTTTTTGTAGCTCTATTTTATATCCTAAATAATTAATAGAATCTCCTCTTTGTATCTTTTCAGGAGCAATTTGTAATCACCAGCAAGGCAAAATTTTCTTTACTTCTTCAAACATTCTTTCTAAAGTATCTGCATTTGAGTCAGCTAGTAAAATATCATCCATATAATGATAAATTATAGATTTAGGGAATTTTTTACGTATCACTTCCAATGGCTGTTGTACACAATATTGGCACAGAGTTGGGCTATTCAACATTCCCTGTGGGAGGACCCTCCATTGAAATCTTTTAACCAGTTGAGAATTATTATAAGTAGGCACTGTGAAAGCAAATCTTTCTCTGTCTTTTTCTTGTAAGGGTATTGAAAAGAAACAGTCTTTTAAATCAATAACTATGAGAGGCCATCGTTTTGGTAACAGAGTAGGCAAAGGAATTCCAGATTGTAGAGAGCCCATTGGCTGAATTACTTTGTTAATTGCTCTAAGGTCTGTTACCATTCTCCATTTACCAGATTTCTTCTTAATAACAAATACAGGAGAATTCCAAGGGCTGGTTGATTCCTCAATATGCTGAGCATTTAACTGTTCTTCTACCAGCTCTTCTAAAGCCTGGAGTTTCTCTGTTGTTAAAGGCCATTGCTGGACCCATACAGGCTTGTCTGTTAACCATTTTAAAGGTAGAGCTGTTGTTGCTTTTGGAAGATCATCAGTTGTTGTGCCTGTTCTTGTATAATATGGATGGCTGGTGACCACTCAGAATAATGCCTTCTAATATTTCTCTCAGAAACATGTGCTAGTTTATGATTTGTTTCTGAGATTGGAGGGATGTTAATCTGAGTATTCCATTGTTGCAACAAGTCTCATCCCCACAGATTCATAGCTATGTTAGCTACATATGGTTTCAATTTTCCTCTCTGTCCTTCTGGACCTATACATTCAAGCCATCTTTCACTCTGTTTCACCTGAGGTAACGTCCCAATTCCTAACAGTTGAAAGTTTACCTCCTGAAGAGGCAAAGTTGGATGCCAAAATTCTGGTGCAATTATGGTAACGTCCGCACCTGTGTCTACCAGACCAGACAACAAAACACCATTTATTTTTATTGATAATTTTGGTCTTTGTTCATTAATAGAAGTTTGCTAAAAAATTTTCCCTATGTTTTCTCCTGAATTTTCTATTCTCTCTGTTTCATCATCCTGACCAGCATGACTTATTCCAATAGGCATTTGGTTATTTAATTGCTCTGAGTAGGGGTGTCCTCTACGACTGCATGGAAAGGTTTGAACTGGATTTGCTATTGGGGCCTGCATGAGGCCCCTCTGGGAGTTTCCCGAAGACTGAGGCAAAGGATTACCCTGTCTGTCCCTTGTTGATCTACATTCGTTGGTCCAGTGTTTTCCCTTACCACACCTTCTGCATACTCCAGAAGGAAGGGGCATTCTTCTGCCATTGTTCCTTGAAGAAACATTGTTTCTAGGAATGACCTGTTTACAGTCCCTTTTCAAATATCCTTGCTTTCCACATCCAAAACATCTAACATTGCTCAAACCTTTTGAAATTGCTT
The DNA here is from genome assembly GCF_007827085.1 of Peromyscus californicus insignis. Taxonomy (NCBI): domain Eukaryota; kingdom Metazoa; phylum Chordata; class Mammalia; order Rodentia; family Cricetidae; genus Peromyscus; species Peromyscus californicus. The sequence continues at coordinate 72,849,353 of NW_026294480.1, read as the reverse complement.
CTCCTACCCACGTATCATCATGCTCATGAGCTTCAACATTAACCGTGTCTCTAATCCAATCTTCCAAAGGTGCAGATCTTTTTTTTAATGGCCTGATTATTGTTTTACATGCTGCATTTGCATTCTCAAAGGCCAAAGATTCAATTATTATCTGACTAGCTTCTGAATCCGGGACCATTCTCTTTACTGCTGAAGCCAGTCTTTGTAAAAAATCTGTGAAAGATTCTTTTGGGCCTTGTACAACCTTTGTAAATGACTCAGGTTTTTTTCCTGGTTCCTCAACTCTGTCCCATGCATTCAAGGATGCTGTTCGACATAAAGCTAGGGTTTGGACATCATATAAACATTGTGTTTGTGCTGAAGCATATTGACCTTCTCCAATAAGCTGATCCTGGCAGACTTGTATTCCTTTATCCCTCCACTGTTTTTCTATGTTTTTAGCTTCATCCTTGAACCAAGTTAGCCACTGAAGCCTTTGACTGGGTTCAAGAACAGCTTGTGCCAGCTCCCGCCAGTCCTGTGGTACAATCCTATTATATGTTGACCAAGAGTTTAACATTTGCTTTACATATGGGGAATGCATGCCATAAGATACTATTGCCTCCTTAAACCTTCGTAAATCTAACATTTCAATTGGAGCCCAAATATTTTGTGTAGTCATTTGATCAGGTAACTGCTGTATGGTTACTGGACAAACTAAGGGTGACTGTGTGAAAACAGGCTTTCTTTCTGTAACCCTATGATCCAATCTTGAAGCAACTTCACTGTTAGTTTCTTCTGTCTGAGTTTTTACAGGTTTACCAAGTTTTTCTAAAGCTGTCACCCTGGCACTTAAATTGACTATCTTTTTAAATAGTAAAATGAGGATAAGCATAGTAATAAAATGCATAATATGATCAACATTAATCTTCTCATATAGCTGTTCCATTGTCAGACTGCTTAAAATTGCAAACAAAGTCCAATTTTCTTCTGATGAACACAGAAAACCCATTTTTTTTAATGTGGAAAAAAATTTCTCTTTTAAATAGTTTCCTTTAAAATATCTGATATGTTAAGTGACTTACCAAGTCCTCGTAGAACAGTACCAATCCGAGGGAATTTCAAAACAGCCACCTAGTGTCTGAGGTGTGAATCCAGAGAGAGAGAGAGAGAGAGAGAGAGAGAGAGAAAGAACACGCAAGAACCATAGCCGCAAGTTCTTCCTAAGAACTTGAATCCAGCCACGTGTTCCTGCTTGAGCCTAGTCAAGCCTTGGCTCTGGCTACCTTAAGGTCCAGCCACGTGTTTTGGCTTTACAGGCAGGGGCCCTGTTCGGCAGGGCAGGCCTGAGTTGTTTGTAGCACTGACTTTAAGCAAGTAGCTCAAGGTTAGTCCGGCCTGAGGCCAAGCTGACCTGGGCCCAGGCTAGGGAACCAGCCACCCTGGTGGGAAACCGGACCTGCTGGCTGCCCTGGCGGGAAACCGGACCTGCCGGCCGCCCTGTTAAGCGGTTTTTAATGGATTCTTGTCACGTTGGGCGCCAAATGTAGATGTAACCAACCGTCTTATTAAATAAGAAACACAGAGCCGATTCAGAGAAGAAAGCCAAGAGGTCAGAGCTAAGAGCCTCACCCTTCCTGATTCAGGGATCCTCTTCAGCCAAGAGAGCTCTCCGAAAGGGACCTACTTCCTGTGTGTATGTCTTTATATACTCTAGCTGTTCTGCCTTCCTCATTGGTTGTAAACCCAAACATGTGACTGCCTCATCACTGCCTGTATGTACCGCCCTCCAGGTCCTTAAAGGCATGCGCCACCACTGCCACGCACTTGCTATGGCTCTAATAGCTCTGACCCCCAGACAACTTTATTTATTAACATACAATTAAAATCACATTTCAGTACAAGTAAAATACCACCACAAGGGACCAGCACTGATGATGCAACAGAGACCAGAGGCCTCGAACTACACCATTGATTCTTCACGATAAACATAAGCATGTAAACATATATGGATAAAGGGGTTTATTAGGTGACTCACTAAGTTACACCTCAGCTTTCATGATGAGACTTTCTCCTTCTTCCTACTTTTTCTTTACCTCTTTTTCTCTTAAACTTTATTTATTTATTTATTCATTCATTCATTCATTTTGGAGTGGGGAGGGAGATGAGGGGGATCAGGAGACATGATGTGAAAGACATAAAGAACAAATTAATAAAAAATGAAAGAAAGAAAAGGATTCCATCTCATTCAAGTCAGAATGCCTATCCTCAAGAAAGCAAAGGAGAACAAATACTGGCTAGAGTATAGGGAGAGGGGAGACTTTATTCACTGTTGGCAAGAGTGTAAATTAGTACAAACACTATGGAAATTAGTGTGAGGCCTTCTCAAAAAGCTAAAAGTAGAACTCTTGATGACCTAGCTATACCACTCCGGGACATATACCCAGAGGACTCTAAACTCTACTTGTATCTCCAAGTTCATTTTTGCTCTACTTACAATATGTAGGAAATTAATGAGCTTAGAAGTCCATTAAATGATGAACTGATTATAAAAAATGTGGTTCATATACTTAGCATTAAAGAAAAATTGTCGTTCCATGCAAATAGATGAGCTAGAAATTATTATATTGAGGTAACCCAGGTCTGTAATGCTTTTGCTCACAAATGCAGAGGTTAGCTCCAAATTTTAAGATTTGTGTTTAAGTTGAAATGTTGCAGAAACCAGGAGCAACAGGATGGGAGAAGAGCTGAAAGTCCTGGTGGGTATTACAGCTTATGTAACAGGAAAGCAGAGAGAAAGTTTAGATACTGGTTGAGATGGAGAAAAGAGGGAATGTTGTAGGGTAAGGGGCGGGGGTCAAGTAAACTCAGGATGTATACAAAAATGCATTTAGAAAACTACTGCTTTATAAACTAACTAAAGATATCATTAAAAAATGTCCATAGTTGTCTGTAGATCTTTGTCCTGGCTTGAGGCCCAATCAGCTTGCACTTGTCCACATTAGCAGCACATCTATTGGTATTGTTCTTGTTCGGTCACCTCTAGGAAAGAGCATACAAACTGGTTAGCCAGTAGGAAGTGGTCAACTCTGAAAATACACACACACACACACACACACACACACACACACACACACACACACGATTATAAAATGTTAAAAAGAGATCTTGAATTTAAAGACTGAAAGACAGGAAAGAGGAGACACATGGGAGGGATTGCAGGGGGGTAAGGGAAAGGGGAAATGATTTAATTATATTTTCATCTTGAAAAGAGAAGGAAGAGTTTGCACAAAGGTACTACTGCTTTGCAAGAGCCATTGATTTTAAAGAGAAATCTCTGATCCAGGTACAGGATACCATCAGACATGTTGTTGACCAGGAAGCCCCAGACTGCTCAACCAGTAGAGCAAATATTGCCTTTGTTCTTGGTTACCAACCAAAACTAGATAGTGAAATCTGATTGCTGAAAACTTCAAATTCAGGACTCAAGAAATCAAGCTGGAACTGAGCTGGAAGTTTCATTCCTGCTGGCTAGCATGTGACATACCATAATAGGCATCCAGGAGAGAGAATTCAGCTATGGACCTCATGCTTCAACATTTTCCCACCTGTCAAGAGGTACCCACCAATGCCATAGTGACATCACTGGTTTGAGGATACAAAATTTCTTTCTGATTGGATCTGAGATCTACTCCATGGGACAAATATAAGCTTGACACTGTAAACTTGGTCAGAAATTCATCACTGAGGAGACTAGAGGCTCTGGGGGGAAATCCACTACTGGTGTTTTGCCAAATGGCATGTAGTCAAATTGCATTCTAAATATGTATGTTTGTTCCCACAGATCAGTGCTGTTTTCAGCACATGTCAGTGGAGCATTTTTATGCCAGGGGACAAGGTTAATTCAGAGACTCAAAACTGGTCAAAGTGCTGAGAATAAGCGACTGCAAACACATTTCTGTGTGTGTGTTGGGGGGCATGTGGGTGTAGGCATGTGTTGTGTGTGCACACACACACAAATGATAAAATAAAGATAAATAAAATTTAGATTCTACATACAAAGAAAAATATGAGTCTTTTGTGTTTCTTTCATGTGGCTTGTTTAAAATGATCGTCTCTATCAATGTACATACATTTTCTTTCAAATAATCTCATTATTCTTTACAACTTTCTAAAACACCATTGTGTATAGATACCACATTTTTCTTTATCCCTTCATCTGGTAATGGGCATCTGGACTGTGTGTGTACCTTGCTTATCACGAATAGTGCTGCAATCAGCATGGATGTGTATGTCTGATTGTGATATACTGAGTTGGATTTCATTATGTATACATACCCAAGGGTGAGGTAACTGAATAATATAGGAGTTGTATGCCAAGGTTTTAGAGAAAACCCATGTTGATTTCAATTGTTTCCTTGGCTTGCACTCCCTAGCCAGATAGAATGGTCCTTCATCACTAGACACTGTGGAGCATTTGCTATTTTATTCTGTTTGTTTTTTGAAAAGAACAATTCTAACCAGGGTCAGATACAATGAATTTTTAATTTGCCTTTTCTGGATGACTAAATATGTTAGTTACTTTTCAGATATCTATTGACATTGATATTTTTTCTTTTGAGAACTGCTTGTTCAATTCACTTGTCCATCTGTTTCATTGGATTTCTTTCATATTTAATTCTTTCTGTTCTTCACAGATTCTACATATTAATCCTCTGTTAGATGAATACCTCCTTATGCTTTCTTTGGCTGTCCAGAGTCTTTTTTCTGCTATGTGAACCTTAAAGTTGATTTTTCTGTTTCTATAAAGAACTTTATTAGAATGTTGATTAGGATAGTATTGAATCTGAAGACAGATTCTGGCAGCATGACTACTTTCACAATGTTAATTCTGTCAGTAGATGAAGGAATTTGTTCCATACTCTTGTATGTTTTTCAATTTCTTTAAAATTTTCACTGTAGGGGTGTCTTAGGTTTGATTGATGATTGACATGGAAGGGCCTAGCCTACTGTGGGTGATTCAGTCCCTGGGTAGTTAGTCCTGGGGCAGATAAGAAGGCAAAGTGAGTAATCCAGTAAGCAGCACTCCTCCATGGATGCTGCTTCAGTTCCTGCCTCCAGGTTCCTTCCTGGAAATTCCATTCGACTTTTCTTCAATGGACCATAGTCTCGAATACATAGGAACAATAAATCCTTTCCTTCCCAAGTTACTTTTGGTCATGGTATTTTATCACATCAAAAGAAACACTGCCGGGCGTTGGTGGCGCACGCCTTTAATCCCAGCACTTGGGAGGCAGAGCCAGGCGGATCTCTGTGAGTTCAAGGCCAGCCTGGGCTACCAAGTGAGTTCCAGGAAAAGGCGCAAAGCTACACAGAGAAACCCTGTCTCGAAAAACCAAAAAAAAAAAAAAAAAAAAAAAAAAAAAAGAAACACAGGACAATTTATTTTAAATGTGTTTCTGCTCTTCCTATTTTTTAAAGCTTTTATTGTGAAGGAAGACTAAACTTGGTCAATGCCCTTATCTGCACCTATTGAAATGATGATATAATTTCTATCTTTGTATTTAGGTACTGTATTACATTTATGTTTATGCATGTTAAACAACTTTTGCATCTCTAAAATTAAACTAAATTTATCATGTTGTGTGTTCCTTTTAGTGTCTATTGAATTTGGAACTGAAGTATTTTATTGAGAATTATTGTGTGTATGTTTGATAGGAACAATGATCTATAATTTTCTGTTTTCATTATTGTATACTTACTAGGTTTTAGTATAGAGTTCATTATTGTATCATAGAATAAGTTTGAAAGTGGTTTATTCATTTATAGGTTATGAAAAAATTTGAGGAATATTCTTTAAAGTTCTAATAGTATTCAATATTCTATCTCGGGTCTTAATTTTTTGTTGGAAGAATTTTCTTATTAATACTTCAAATTTGTTGCTAATCATTAATAGTTTCAAATAGCGTATATTCTTTTTTCTATTGAATATTTTTACCATGTGCACATGCGTACTCGTATCTGTGTGTATTGTGTAAATGTGCTACATGTGTGTCAGGTCCCAGTGAAGTCATAAGAGAGTATATAAAGCCCTGGAACTGGGGTTTAGATTGTTGTGAACCACCTTAAATAAGTGCTGGGAAGCAAACTTGAGTCCTCTGGAAAATCAAGAAGTATCACTAACTATTCAGTCATCTTCCTACTCCCAGATATATTTTCTTCATTTAGATTTGATAAATCTTTATGTATCTAGGAATCTGTCAGCTTCACCTAGATTTTCTATATTATGTCCCCTGGTGACCTTCTGGATTACATGATAGGTGTTGTGACATCCCCTTTACTCTATGAATACCTTTATCTAGGTCTTCTTTGTCATGATTTAGCTACTCTGGACAAGGACTTGACTTTGCTGTTCATTTTTAGAAAAATCAACCCTTTCTCCTGGATCTGTGCATTGTTCTTTCATGTTCCATTCACTAACTCTTTTTCTGATTTTAATTATTTCTTTCCAACCACTAATTTTTTGTTTGATTTTTTTTTTAGATCTAGAAGTGAGCCATTAGTCTATTAGTTTGAGATCTCTACTTTTCAATGGTAAACATTCACATGTGTAAATTTTCTTCTAAAAATGAACTGCTCTATTTCAAAGGTTTTGATAACTCAATTCATTTTTGTTTTATTCATTTTCTTAAATCGTCTCTAATTTTTTCAGTAACCTACTTATCAAATAAGTGTTTTTGTTTAATCTTCATATGTTGCTAGGATATCTATAATGTATTTTCTTAATAGTTTATAATTTTACTGCACTGAGATGTGGGAAAATACAAGAAATATTTGTTTTTGTTGTTGTTGTTGTTTTGGATAGATTTTCTCTGTGTAAAAACTCTAGATGTCCTGGAACTCACTTTGTAGACCATACTGGCCTCAATCTCACAAAGATCTGCCTGCCTTTACCTCCCAGGTGCTAGGATCAAAGATGTGTGTCACCACGCCCAGCTTTGTGTTTGTTAAGACTTACTTTATGACAAAATGTCATGTATTTTAGGGAAACTTCAATGGGATCCTATGAAGAATATGTATTTCACAGCTCTGTTGAATGGAATATTACCCATCAAGTTGTTAAATCATTTGATCTGAGATGGAGTTTAACTCTGAAACTTTTTAGTAGGTTACTTTTATCTTGATTACTGGCAGTCTTAGTCACTGCTCTATTGCTGTGAAGAGACACAATGACCAGGACAACTCTTACAAAACAAAATATTTAACTAGGAGTTTAATTGCAGTTTATGAGGGTTAGTTACTTATCATTATGGTGGGGAGCATGATGGCACACAGGTAGGCATGATGGTACTGCAGTAGCTGAGAGCTTTACATTCCGATTCACAATCAGCAGAGAGAGGGGGTGGGATTAGACTTGGTGTTGGGCTTTTGAAATCTCAAAGTCCACCCTTAGTGACACATCCTCCAACAAGGCCACAGCTCTTAATTCCTCCCTGAAAGCTCATTAATTGGGGACTAAGCATGCATGCAAATGTGTGAGGTTATGGAGATCAATCTTGTTCAAGCCAGTACACCTATCTATTGATGTGAGTGGAATATCAAAGTCAACAACTATCATTACATAATGACCTTTATATACCTTTATTTCCAGTATTTTTCCAAAAGATTTTTGCTTTTTAAATAAACCTGTATTCTCTAATCTTCAGTAAGAGTATATTTATAATCATTACATTATCTTGAAAAGTTGTTCACTTTATTAATGTGTGGTAGCCACACACACCTCTACTAATTATTGCTTGAGTTCTATTTTATGAGATGTAAGCATAGCTACTCCTTGTACTCCTTGTACTTTGCTTTCATTTTACCTATGGGCTGTATTTCTTAAAAACAAAAATTTATTGGTTCACGGATATTGGATCATTGCTTAACTTTTGTCTTCTGTTCCTGACTTTCACTAAATTGATTTCCTTATTTCAATTAACTTGTTTGTTCTCTTACTGAAATCATTGATTTTATGGAAATAGACTTTATTATTTTTTATCTGGAATTTCACATACTGGATTCAAATATGGACTATTTGTAAAGAGGAATATTATTAGTCAGAGGAAGCAGGATGAAATGAGAGAAGGAAATTTGAGGATTAAATGATATCAAACACACCTTTATAAAATACATTTTGCACAAACATAGTATACTTATAAATAGCCAAACAAAAATCACGATGTTATTACTTTTCTCTGTAGCCATTTTCATGGGATTGCAATTTATTTATCAAGTTATCTATTTAACTAATGTTTCTATAATGGAAGAAAAGTATGAAGATTATAATATTCACTTTCAATTTCTAAAATAAAAATGGCCCCAAAATTTGCAAATCTAAAGCAGTATCTACTTGTTAATTCACAATTTCTGTAGGTGAGAAATTTGTATGAAATGAGAATCACTTGGCAGCAAATGGCTGAAATTAATTATTGGTATAAGCTCCTATCTGAAAGATGTAAAGAGAACTCTGCTTTTAAACTTATTAACCTTTTTAGTAAAATTCAGACCTGCAAAGGTGTAGGACACCACTTTTCATACCCTTGCTGTATTAGTTACTTTCCTGTTGCTATGATTTAAAAAAAAAAAAAACTGGCAAAAATCAAGTCAGGGAAGAAAGAGTTTGTACTGTTTCCCAGTTCCAGAAGGAATGAAGTCCATCATGGGAGGGCAGGTATGACAGAAGAAGAATGATGCTGTCAGATAATATTTCATCTGCATACAGGAAGAAGAGAGAGAAATAGAAAAGAGAACAGGAAGTGGGTTTAGAGCATAAATCCTGCAAACCCAACCCCAATGATATATTTCCTCTAGAAAAGCTCTAGCCATTAAACATTCTGTAAGCTCTCCAACATCAACACCACCAGCTTTAAAAATGGAGATATTTCATTGTAAAGTAACAGTTTTCCAACCCTGGTCTCTATCGGCACCAGGTCATTTCATGATGCTACAATTCATTTAGTCCAACTTCAAAATTCCCCTTAGTTTTTAACAGAATCAACACTTCAAAAGTTCAAAATCTGAAACCTCATCTGAGCCTGAGGGCTATCACTTAGTGTGATACCCTATCAAAAAAATGTGAACTTACAACTTACAATGGCCCAGAATATACTTTTCCTATGCTAAATGATAGGAATGGGGACATAGTGAAGAAATATTGGTCCAAAGCAAGACTGAAACCCAGAAGGGCAAACACCAAATTCTGTAGTTCCGTGTCTGGTATCTGGTGTCTGTCTCTGATCCTCCAGCTTTGCTGCTGCATCCTACTCTTTCCCTTGGGCTAGTTCTATTCCCTGTGTGCAGCCCTCCTTGACAGATGTCTGATGGCTCTGGATTTTCCAACATCTTTGCATCTCTGTGGAAACCAAGGCTTTACCCTCACAATTTCATGCCATAGCATCTCACGGCCTTCTTATAGGGACTCCAACATAAACACAAGCGGCATGGCCTCAGCCACTCTATAAATCTAGGGTGGAAAAATCCAAGACTTCGTAAATTTTGCATTTTTTTTTATGACTACAAAATCACTCCTACGTAGATACCACGACCACCTTCTGCTACCAGCTCTGCTTGGAGCCTGGCCTCCCTGGAACACAGTTGTTGCAGCTCCATATGCTGAAGTTAGTGAAACCTTCCCTAGATATTTGCTTTCCAGGGCCAGAAAACTCCAGAAGCTCTCTCCTCCTGGAAGTTGAAGCCCTCACTGTGTAGAGTCACATCTTCACAGCACATTGCCTGTTGTGTAGAGAAGGAGACTTCTCCTAAACTGCACCGAGTTCTTTACCAAATACACCTTCAATTTAAGTACACATGTCCGTTGTAACCTTAGGATTAATAGTGATTTTTTTCCTTTCCAAACTGCATTTTTAGTTTATTTCTACCCCACTTGTTGTTCTTATTCATTGTAGACCCACAAAGACTCAATTTTATATGATCTCGAAATTTCCACTGCCAAAGAAATTAGTTCACTATTTTTCAATTCAGCTTAAAAAAAAAACAAACAAAAAAAAAAAAAAAAAAAACAAACAAACAAAAAAAACCTCTTAGAACTGCTGGGGATGTCTTTCTGTATGCTGTAAATGTGTGTTGCTCTGATTTGGTTGATAAATAAAATGCTGACTGGCCAGTAGCCAGGCAAGAAGTATGGTACAGGCAGGATAAGCAGAGAGGAGAATTCTGGGAACTGGAAGGCTGAGTCAGGAGTCGCCAGCCAGACACAAAGGAAGCAAGATGTGAAGGCAGAACTGAGAAAAGGTACCAAGCCACGTGGCTAAACATAAATAAGAATTATGGGTTGGTTTAAATATAAGAGCTAGTCAGTGGTAGGCCCGAGCTAACAGCCAAGCAGTATTAATTAATATAAGTCTCTGTGTGTTTACTTGAGTCCAAGTTGCTGCAGGACTGGGGTGAGAGAGATTTGTCCTGAACATGGGCCAGGTGGCACACAGGAAAACTTCAGCTACATAGAATCTGGGCAGATTGCAGTGAGATTCTTTGCCAAAAGATCACATAAATGTCCACTAACCCTATTGTTGACAGAGTCCTTTTTGTCTAAATATCATGATCTGGGCCTCTACTGTCTGCATTCATCTCTGTATGCCTGTCTTCCAAGCTCACACAAGAGTTGCCCATTAATCTCTGCCTCTAGCACTCAATAACTATTTTTGTCCCTCATTCCGAAGTCTTCTTCTATCACCAAAAGAAAATACTTAGTTTTATCACATGAACAACCCCATGTCTCATCCACACGTCTTTATTAGTTACTCTTCTGTTGCTGTGACGTAGTGCCATGACAAGGGGTCATTTGAGTGAGCCAAACCCCCAAGGCAGTTCTGAATTTGTCCCTCAGCCTTTAATGCCCATAGCCACCCCAAACTCATCACTTTCTTTGGACATACAGGGAACGTCCATCATTGCACATTTCGTGCCATCACTTTGACTTCATTTGAGATTTGAGTGAACAAAGTCATGTTTTTATAAAGTGCAGTTTCTTTACAACTTTGGCAGTCAGGACCAGTGAGATGGCTTAGAGGGTAGAGGCCCTTGCATGCAGACTTCATAACCTGAGTAATCCCAGGTCCCACCAGGTACCAGGGGGAAACACCTTTAGAGAGTTATCTTCTGGCCTTCACATGTGCACTGCGGCATGCACACTCCAACCACTCATTAAATTAAAATTAAAAGAAAAAAGTTGAAGTCAGTATTATACTAACAATGACCCACTATAGATTATCCACGAGTTTCATTTTTTAAGAAATAATTTTATTCATTTTACATACAACCACAGATCCCCTTCTCATCTCATCCCTCCTCCTGATCTCCCCCAGCCTCCTCTGCCTCTGACCCACCACTCCATCCTCTCCTCCAGAAGGGTAAAGCCTCCCATGGGGAGTAAGCAAAGCCTGGTACACTCAGGTGAGGCAGGACCAAGCCCCTCCCTCCTGCATCAAAACTGAGCAAGGCAGCCCACCATAGGTAATGGACTCCACAAAGCCAGCTCATGCACCAGGAATAGCTCCTGATCCCACTGCCAGCGAGCCCCTCAAACAGACCAAGCTACACAGCTGTCTCGCTTATGCAGAGATCCATGGAGTCCAGTCCCATGGAAGATTCACAGCTATTGTTCTAAAGTTCATGAGTTCCCACTAGCTTGATTTGGTTGTCTCTTTAGGTTTCCCCATCATGATCTTGACCCGCTTGCTCATAGAATCCCTCTTCTCTCTCTTCAACTGGAGTTCTGGAGCTCAGCCTAGTGCTTGTCTGTGGATCTCTGCATCTGCTCCCATTAGTTACTGGATGAAGGCTCTATGATAACAGAATATTCACCAATATGATTACCAGGGTAGGCCAGTTCAGGCACCCTCTCCACTATTGGTAGTAGTCTAAGCTGGGGTCATCCTTATGGATTCCTGTGAACTTATCTAGCACCCGGTTTCTCCCTATCCCCACGATGTCTCCCTCTATCATAGTATCTTTCATTGTTCTCCCATTCCATCTGTCCCCAGCTCGACCATCCTGTTCCCTATTTTCTCATCCCCCATTCCTTCCCTTCTATTACTCCCCCCTTGCTCCCAGTTTACCCCAGAGATCTCATCTATTTTCCTTTCCCAGAGTGATCCATGTGTCCCTCTTAGAATTCTCCTTGTTAGCTAGCTTCTCTGGAGCTGTGGGTTGTAGTCTGATTATTCTTTGCTTTACATCTAGTATGCACTTATGAGTGAGTACTACCATGATTGTCTTTCTGAGTCTGGGTTATCTCACTCAGGATAATATTTCTAGTTCCATCCATTTGCCTGAACATGTTATGATGTCATTTTTTTTTATAGCTGAGCAGTACTCCATTGTGTATATGTACCACATTTCTTTATCCATTCTCTTATTTCTGAAGTGTATTGGTGGAATGGTTTTGCAAAATACTACCTGTTGGGGTTTACTTACTGTGAAGTGTGGAGTGATGTCTCCTTTTCCATTTCTGGTATTGGAAAAATATCCTTTATAAATCATCTTGAACATAATTTTAGTATTCAAAAATATTTGGAACTTTAATTTTCCTAAAATAATAGAGTGCTTGAATGTATTTTGAATTGTAATGAGATCTCGTTTAGTGTCAGGCATTTTGTGAATATGGGGAAACCTTGGATTAATATTTTTAAGTACATGCTCTATTATGAGCTGCATTACTCCATCAGCACCAACCTGAAATTCGCCATAGCCAGAATCTGAAGAACTTCCTTTAAATTAAAGTGTTTAAAACCTGTAAGTGCAAATATGTGAATAATTAGTATGTATCACTTCATCAGATGGTACAGATTGCGTATCTTATCATGGTTTATTTGTCTTAGGAGAAATATAAACTCAAGATAGATTCTCACTTGATTGTTACATTTCTGAGATTTGGAACATAATTATTTATCTAGTTCCTTTAAAATTTTATTTTATAGAAAATTTGATTTTTGAAACCCTTTAGAATCCTTACATATGAATTACAAAGGAATATATAATGATAGACTTAGATTTATATTCCTATTTATTGTTGGTCTTTCTGAAATCCAAATATTGCAACTCACATCTTATGACTTCAATGTTTTAATCTTCTATATTTTTTAAGATTTATTAATTTTCTACATGCCTATATATTGATAGTACTGGTCTTTTATGTATTTCACATAAGACTAGGTTATCTATATGCAATTATATGATTTTATTTTAATAAATTTGTGTTAACTTCTATGACATGCCTTAAATTTCTCAGCAGTGAATTACTGACATTTTGAGCTGGGAATTTTGCAGAAGGGTACAGCCTCCTCTTCTGTGGTACACTTAGCAGCATCCCTGGCTTCTGCCCACTAGATGCCAGTAGCACATTCATGAAATTGAGAGAAACAAAATGTCTCTATTTGACTACAGAAGTCCTCTAGGGGTAGGGGTAGACTTGCTCAGAATTACTGATTTATACAGAAAATTCACATGTTTTTTATTAGCAACATTGATGAGTCCTTAAAATATGAGTGCACCAGGGTAAGGAATGGCAGATGAAAAGCATGTGACTGCCAATATCCCGCAAGCCCCATCTTGTACTTTTTTACCACTGGTCAACCCCAGTGGTAAATCCTTTTGTGAATTAAGGTTGTAGATTGCTTTTATGTGTCTTCTACGTGTATAAATGGATTTACACAGAATTTGCTTTTGTTGCTCTTATTCAGTATTCTTACTCTTAAAAGGTTTTTTTGATGTTGACATAGTGATAATTTTTCCATTTTAATTACCATATGGCACAATTCACTCATTTAACGTTGCAGGAAATTTGGACCTTTTCTATTTGTTTCTGAAGGCGTGTTTTAATCAAATGCACTTCCTTTATTAGGGCTTACTGCCACTCACATTGTTTTTCTCACGTTAATTTTTAAAGAATTTGTACATTTTCTCTTACTTCTGAAGTGTATTGGTGGAATGGTTTTGCAAAATACTACCTGTTGGGGTTTGCTTACTGTGAAGTGTGGATGATGTCCCCTTTTCCATTTCTGGTATTGGAAAATATCCTTTATAAACTGTCTTGAACATAATTTTAGTATTCAAAAATATTTGGAACTTGAGTTTTCCTAAAATAATAGAGTGCTTGAATGTATTATGAATTGTAATGAGATCTCGTTTAGTGTCAGGCATTTTGTGAATTTGGGAAAATGCTGGATTAATATTTTTAAATACATGTTCTGTTATGAGTTGCAGTACTCCATCAGCACCAACTAGATCAGATTAATGAATTTCTCTTCTTTTTTTCTGATTACTGACACTGTTTGCCTTCTATCAGAATTATAAGAAGCTAGAAAGTCTTCTACCTTGATTATAAATTTTTCTGCTAATCTATTAATTTCAGCACTGTTTGCATAAAATCAATCTTAGCTCTGTTAGTAAGAACTGAAACATTTAGAATGTTTGTGTCTTCTTGATTACTTGTTCATTTAAGTGTTATGAATTTACCAACTTTAAATCTGGCATGACGTATTAAGTCTAATTTTTTCAGACATTAGCTATTCAACAGGAATTTTCTTCTGGCATATCCTTCCTTTCCTATATATTAATTAGGATGCTTCATCTTTATATTTAGAATAGAACTCTTAAACATTGTATAATTAGAGTTTCTACTTTAGTTCATTCTGGACATTTTAAAATCTGTGTATTGAGCTTATTTATGTCTAATGTAAATATTGAACTTCTTTTCCTTTATAGCCATAATTCTCTGATTTCTTTTTTCCCTATATTTAAACATTTTCTTTTTTATACTTCACTAAGTCTTACATTCTTCTCAATACCTCTTTGCAATGCTCCCTGAGCCTTGAGAGGGGCTTGCAATATGTGTGTTCCGGTAGGGCAGAGTATTCTGCTGTCTTATATTCTCTGAACCTTCATTAGCTGTGGGCCATTGTGGCAATTGCCATCTACTATAAATAGAAGCTTCTTAGATGATAGTTGAAGAACGTGTTACTTTATTACAAATCAGCTTAATACTGTGTCCGTTTATCTTCATTATAGTGGTAAGTTCTATCCTACAGCCTATGTCCTATTCTGTCATAGTCCTCCTCCTCCTCCTCCTCCTCCTCCTCCTCTTCCTCCTCTTCCTCCTCTCCTCTCTCTCTCTCTCTCTATATATATATATATATAAAATATATATATGTTTCTGTATATATATGTGTGTATGTATACGTAAACACACACAGATATATGAAGTGCTTTATATATATATATATATATATGTGTGTGTGTGTGTGTGTGTGTGTGAAAGAGAGAGTTCACATATCCACATACACACACACACACACACACACACACACACACACACACACACACACACATATATATATATTTTATATAAATATATATTTCAAGTTTCAAGGTTGGCATTTATTTTCTCTAAGTTTTTTTAAAGATAACATTCTTGATTCCAATGTTCTATGAAACTTGCTTAGCTATGGTATTCTTACTTAGAGCTGTTCCTTTAAATAGTGCATGTCCATTTGTCTACAGGATCTTAGCCTTTCTGCTTTTCTAACCTGTCAAAGTTGCCCAGAAACTCTGATTTTTAATCCTTTGTTTCCTGTTTTTTGAGACTTACAAAAGAGCCATTTTTTATATATCTTGTATTCAGTTGCCCACCTATTGTCTGTTAAAAAGAGAAAGAAAAGAAATGGAAAAAAAAAAAGAAGCAAATGTCACATGGGAAAGGCTACTTTTGCAAGTTGTTTTAGTATTTCAAATATCTTATTTCCCTTATTTGATTTTTGATTATGTGAATTCATGGTTCTTCCATGTCCCTGACTGCTAAATTTTAAAATGCACTACATATTTAAAACTGAATTTAATTTTTAATTTTAATCTAATTTATAATCTTGTAATATATTATAACTTCAGTTGTGGATCAGTTCTTTCTTTAACAATGAACTTTAGGACCGCTAGAATGTCAGTATACATAGTAACACTTATGGAAGACCAGGCTATGAAGTGGTATTAAATGTTCTATGTATCAATGGCATAATACAACATACATTTTTCTTTTCACTGAGTAAATTAAACTGTACATTGAGAGTCAATTCAAGATAACAGCTTGCTAAGTAGTGACTAAAATCTGGGTCACAATGATAGCATGTAGTCATGGAAATCTCAGACATTTCAAAAATAGATAATATTGCAATGAGGTGAATCAATTAAACTCCCTCTCAATTTTCCTGAAAGTGAAGCTTAACATGCATTCATTTATCCCATTAATAAAGAAGTATGTGCATGGTTTCAAGCTAACTGGAAGGGATGTTAGAAAATACAGTGCATAGTTGGTGAGTATTAATGTTTGTTCCTAAGGAATCACCTGTCACACATAAATCAAATGCATAAGAAATACTGAAATAAGGATATAAACTTTATGATGTGTAAAAAATGCCATGGATAATTTTAATGAATTAGATAAAACTACAAATTTTTGTTCCTATTGGCAGAATAGGAAAAATTAAACTGAAAAACTCAGGAAGGTCTTTGAACCTTTATTTTCTAGGGCGTGTTGATAAGATTGTGCATCAGATATTACTCTGTTGCCTGCTTTTGGGACACTTTCCTCCTACTAGGTTGCCTGTTCCAACCTAACAGGAGGGGAGGTGCCTGGTCTTACCATAACTTGGTCTGCCATGGCTGATGGATATACATGGGAGGTTTGCCTTTTCTGTGAAGAGAAAAGAGGAGGAGTGGAGCGGGGAGGCAAGAGGAAAGGTTGGGGGACAGGACTGAGAGGAGAAGAGGGAGGGAGGGGTAACTGTCTGGGAAATTAATTAGTAATTAATTAGTTATTAATTAGAAATTAATTAGTAAGAAAATGTTTAAAAATATTTGTGATCCAGTATAGTCATAAAAAATTATTTACAGATTAGCTGGGTCTTCTGCTTTTGTAGTGTATGTTTTAGTAAGCTAATAAAAAAATCTCACATTGTTGTTGTTTCTGTAGGTAAAGTTTTGGACAGGAATAGGAAAGTACCTTGGTAAAAGATTGAGTGAAGTAACCCAGAACTAGAGAGACATATGCTTTATGTTCTTTCTCATCTGTAGCTCCTAGATCCAAATCCTTGAAAGTGATACTGTGGGATAATGCTCTTGTATGTTGGTTTAATAAAACACTAATTGGCCAGTAGCCAGGCAGGAAGTACAGGAGGGGCAATCCGACTAGTAGAATGCTGGGAAGAGGAGGGTCGAAGTGAGGGTTGTCAGCCAGAAACAGAGGAAGCAAGATGACAAGGCAGAACTGAGAAAAGGTACCAAGCCACATGGCGAAACATAGATAAGAATTATGGGTTAATTTAAGTGAAAGAGCTAGTCAGTAATAAGCCTGAGGTAATGGCCAAGTAGTTATAATTGATACAAGCCTCTGAGTGATTATTTTATAAACAGCTGTGGGACCACGGGGCTGGGCAGGGCCAGAGAAAATCTTCTGACTACAAGTAGACAGCCTGGAGTAAACACAAAAAACAGGAAATCAAAGGGGACCATTGTGAAAAGCCTTAGAGAGAAGTATAACAGGAAAGAATTGATATGAAAAGAGAAGTAGAAAATATGGGAAGAGGATGCACTTTGCCTGGGAGTGGGTGGAGGACTAATGCAGAAGGAGAAGGATGGAAAAGAAGAAAAAAGCAAAAATCATAAGAAATCATATTATTTTTACTTACATGAAATTACATATATGTGTAGTGTGTGTGTGTGTGTGTGTGTGTGTGTACGTGTTTGTATTTAAATGCAATTTTCCTACCCTGGCTGACAATATATCCCCCAAGAGTCATAAAATATCTAACAAAATAGCCAAGTTGTTGCAGGGGAGTCCAAGAGACTTTGTAAAGCAATATAAGCTATTGCTATTGATTTTCAATGCCTCCCTGAGGTTGAAGGTAAATCTTTATCACTTAAAACACCACACACTTTAGACAAGGACCCAGACGATCTGAGCTGGTTCTGACATGAAACCTCCTCTCTGAGGTCTGTATTTCTAGTACTCAAAGGTGTTAGAAAAGCTTCCAAGGATTGGAAGGAATCAATATTCCTATGAAGTAGTTACGTCTATGAACCACAGTGACCAACAAGTCAATATATTGTTCAAGATGCAATAATGACACTCAGATCTTGGCAGTAACTAGCAACTTAACAAAAGATAAATCTTAGCATCATAAACCTAGCTAATTATCTAGGACTAATCAAGTCCCAAATGTTAGCAAATGACCTACAACTACCACTTTACTAAATGAACACAATTCCTAGTTGTGTTGAAAATACTTATAAGTGTGCTCTCTCCCATCTATTTTCAACAGAAGAAGGCCATTATGGAAAACCACAACTGGTCAAAATTCAGACAACAACTGATTTTGGTTTGCCCAGACCGAATGGATATATCTATAACACAACTTCTGCACTTTAGGCTCAGAAAAAAAGATTATGGCATATGTGGCAGAAAGATTGTAAGAGCCATTTATACTGTGAGACAATGTCTCCTATAAGTGAGAGGGAAAATCCATACATCGTAGTTCAACAACATGGCTGCCTAGACAGGACCGGAATGTAGACTGCACCAATTGACATGTTGTTGTGAAAGGGAGAATTCTTATGCATTTCTACCCCTAGAGAAAGAAAATCTACAGGCAACTAAAGATTGCTAAGAGAGGAAGAATTAGGTGCTCAGGAAGGAGTTTCCTAAAAGTTTACCCAATTCCAAGTGGTCATCTGTGATATCATATACATATAAGCAACCTTAATTGACTCAGCAGGTTGTAGTTATATATGTATGCTTTCTACTTATATGTAATAAAAGCTAAAAAAAAAGAGGCCATGAATTTGGGATATATGGAATGGATTGATGGAGGGGAGCAAAAAATGTAATTATATTTTATATATATATATATACAAATATATTTTAAAAAGCTAAGAAAACAACTTATGAGTCAAGAGAGAGTTACGAGCCTTTTGTGTTCTTGAAGAAGACATAAGTTTAGTTCCAAGTACCCCCATGGTGGCTTGGAACCATCTGTTACTCCAGTCCTAGTATATCCAGCTAATTCTTCTGCTATCTCCAAGTACCAGGCATACATGGTGCACATTTCCATGTGCAGATCAACATTCATGGACATAAAATTTTCTTAAAATTATTAAAACAGAATATGTCCTAATATCCTGCAAAGTATTCAATGAGATTTTTAGATTTGCAATTTACTACTCTAATCCAATATTTAAAATATTTGAAGAAAAGCTATGCAGTAAATTCCTTTTTAACTCCTTTTCCCAATGTGTCATTTTTTTATTGAAAATAGATTATTATCTCATATAATGCATCAGAACTACAGTTTCTTGTCCATCCAATCCTCCCAGTTACCCCCATCTTCCCTCTCCCCCAGATCCATTCCTCGCTCCCTTTTCCTCTTCAGAAAAGAACAAGCCTTCAAGATTTACAATCAAAGAGGGGAAAAAAGATGCAATAAGACAAGGCAAAAGCCCTCATATTGAGGCTGGACTAGGCAATCCAAGAGGAGGAAAAGATACTCAAGAGCAGGCAAAAGAGTCAGAGATGCACCCATTCCCACTGTTAGGAGGCCCGCAGAACACCAAGCTAACAGCCATTACATATTTGCAAAGAACTTGGTACAGAGCCATGCAGGCCTGGTGCTTGCTGTTTCAAGTTTATGAGCTTAGTTGATTCAGTTGGCCATGTTTGCCTAGTGCCCTCCATATTCTCTGACTCTGACAATCTTTCTGCCCCCTCTTCCATGGAGTTTCCCATAAATTCCTTTTAGTTCAATGACATATGCCAAGTTTCAGGAGTAATGAAGTAATATTTTATAATGTCAACTTGTCGTTTAAAGAAAAGTGACCAGACAACAGTGAATTTAATCATTCGTACACTAAAATCCTTCAGTTTTCAATAAACTTCTTGCTTAGTCAATTGTTATGTCTGATTTACAGATCAGTTTTGAATTATTTTTGAACATTATATCTTAAGAATCTAATCATCCTGCCATCATGACTTGCCTTTTAAAATAGTACAGTACTTTTTTTCCATCTTAGTGCATACTTAGGGAAGATTTCTTTGAATTAAAAAAAAAATCATTTCATGTTCTTTATCCTCCACAGCCAGAATATCATAATGCTGGATCATTACAGTTCTTTCCTTTACACACGACAGGGGTACGCATTCTTAGATGAGTGAAGAGGTTCAGAATATTCTGGATTATCTTTACAGTCTTTCAATGACCGTATACTTAAAGCATATGTGTGTATTTTTTGAGAAACTAAAATTATACAAATCATTTAACTGAAAAATGCTCAATTTCCTTATTTGACTTTCAATGAGCTAGAAAAGCAAAACAAAGCAACAGTTCAATGACAATGATCTGGGTGGATCCAAAGGTTATTACTTTGTATGGAGAAGTTTAAAATCTTTAAAATAGTCACTAAAAACTCTTTATCAAATTAGTATGTATACATATGAGAATCTGAACACACATATAGGAGAATGATGTGTGAAAATGTAGAAATTCAGCCTTGTCACACAACAATAATTGAATATTTATTTATTTTGAAATTTTGTATTTTGCTGCCTGTGCATGGTACACAAATGTTTTAAGCCCCCAAATATGTTTATAAACTCTAAAAATAAAAGAGTAAGAAAACATCTTGCTTTTGTTTATGTTTTTGTTTATGAAAATCTTTTCAGGGCTCATGAGAATTAGTTTTCTTAAGCATGAGATTTGTACCATAAATTAGAAGTGAGTGATAATGGTCATAATAATTGGAAAAGTGTGACAAAACTGGCATGATGTTATTTTTATGCCCCAATTCAAGACTTTGACTTACCCCTTCTCACACAAAAATCATAAAACTCAGTTGTTCCAAACATTCTACCATTTAATTGTTACCCTAGTCACATTTCCCACCCTTAATCCTACTCTTTGGATCGTTAAAAAAAAAATCTGTGGAACACTAATTATTTAACCTTGCCTCCTACCTACTTTCCCTCTTTATTCTGAGGTTTCTTAAGGGCTATAATGAGCTGTCCCCACACAAACAGGCCAAATTAGTGGATAATTACTGCTGGGCCTGTGAATGTTCTCACTCCCCCTTTCTTACAGTTTCACAACATTACCAGAATGGTCTGTCGCCTCCCTACCAATTAGGAACAATTACTACTTTATAACATTAGTGGTGGCAGGCTTATTATGTTGGAGGATATGTAAAAGTAAGATGTGAATAGAGGAGAAAGACAAGGCCAAAAGGTCATTGTCATAGAACAGGGTTTTTCGAATTACAGCCTCAAAGATTTATAGTAATGCTCTGAGATGAAAGTGAAATTGTATATAGCCAAAGCTGTGGTTTTCTTCTTTTCCATACAATAATTAATTTTGGTGGCTTCAGTTTTCAAACTAAAGAAAATAACCTGAATTGTCCTATAGGAAGAAAATTTTTTTTTCACAAAGATGCCACATTAGAGAAGATATCCCTGGCATGCACATTTAATTCCATAAACTGCATCAGCATTACCATCAGTATGACCCAGAAGAATGAAAGGCATTGCTTTCCAATTTACACTTTAGGTCAAGATTCATCTTCATAACTATAAAGAACAAAGTGTTTAAAGCATTAATGACTTCTATCTATGAACCAAAATTCTCTATTTTTTAATATCAAGTGTATAGAAGACTCATTTACCTAAACTTATCTATCCTCAAACTAGTTTTTCCTGTGAAATTATTTTGTTTCCATTAGGAAAATTTTGCAGATATTAGTTATATTTATTTTGGAGGGGTGTGAATACAGTATCCAATATCAGAAAAAAGGCATTACTTGGTGCTGCATATGGGTGCTTTCTTTTATATTTGGAAACCGTCTAGGAAGCATGATGGAACATAATGAATTGGGCATTATTGTCCCTTTTAGTTCTTGGCTCCTGCTGAGGTGCCATTGCATGGTCTGAGAACAGTCTTAAAACTTTCTCTTGAATAGCATCCTGACTAGCCCAGCTCACTCATGTTTCAGAAAAAGGAGAGATTTAGAATGTAATGGGGAAGAAACTGAATCTTTAATATTTATTAGAACCAAAATTTTTTCTGGAAACCACTGCTGAGAAATACAGCTTTCTCAATGGGATTGGTAACAAAAGTTGACAATAGTACCAGAAAATATGAGAGTAGAGGCATTACTTTTTTTATTGAGCAGTGGACTGCTCTGGTCAAAATTGTAGTTGTCTTATTGTCTGTGAGATAAATGGTACATAAACTTCATGGAGATAAAAAAGATATAGGTGGATAAAGACTGGAATTTGTAATAAATAATGCATGTGATAAGCCTGTTAATTAAAAAGAAAAGAGAGAGAGAGTCCATGGTTGTAAATAAAATAATTTTTCAGAATCAAGTTTTTTTTTGTAATTTGGAGGGAAAAATAAAAAAAGGGAGAAGCTCAATTAAAATTGGGACAAAGAATTGAAATATGTATAAAATCAAAGGCATATATTATCTTCTAAAAGCATAAGACAAAGTATATAACATTTTATGTTGGATAAGAAATAATAGAAAATAAGAATGCTAATAATACATTAAGGAAGAGAGATGTACAGTTACTGTCCTCATTCTTTTCATTGAATTAGAAATCAAAGCTATATCTCATTTGGAAAATTGTCACAGAAATTCTAATAGGGAAAAAAGTTACATAAATGATCTAACCTTGACCAGCAAGTGATTTAAAATACACTAAAATAATTTTCATTATCTGGTTGTCTGGAACTAACACACAATTTAGCTAGTTATTCAATAACAACATAAGAGAAAACTATGTTTTAAAATACATGGCAAATAATTAATCTGTAAACTGAATTTTCCATTTTTGTACAGTGTCTGTGTGTGTTCAAATGCTTATGACCACAATATTGTCCTTACAAAAAGTTGAATAAATATAAGACAGAGTGTATGGTAGTCAGTTTAGAAGTTATATAGTTCATATCATGTGACAGGTAAATAATGGACACACCAAAGAAAACAAAACAAAACTCAGCAAAATTTAGGAAGAAGTATATAATTGATTTTATAATTCTAAAAGGAGACAAAAATAATAGCAGGGATTTTGCATTTTATCAACTGTTATAAGTTATTTGATATTGCAAATGTTAAACATATTTTATTACTCAAATTATGAACAATTAATGGTGGATGTAGCTGTTTCTGATGAATGCTTAGCAATGTAGGGTAATAATTAAGAATATTAATAACAAATGTTCAAAAATTAAAAAAACAATGAAATTTTATGCAAGAAAGTGTTCTATGTCTATCTTATCCCTAATTGTTTCTATAGGGACTCTAAAATTTCCTTTTACAATCATACAATATTTTAATTGATTTCTTAATCTCAAATATTTGTTTAGATTTATGCCAAGGAAATAAAGTATCATTTTCATACAAAAATCCTGTATATGAATATTTATACCAATTTTACTCATGATAGTTCTAAATGTGAAATTACTCCAATGTTTTTCAGTGTGCAAAGGGTTAAGTAAACCATAGGGTATCAATACCATAACATGATACTCTGCAACTGCAAGGAGCTACTATTGATACTCCAGACTTAGATTGTCTCATTGAAATGACACTGGATGAAAAAAAGTTCTAGTTCCAAGTCATAAATTTCCATTATTCTACTTTCATTACATTGTTAAAATGATGATGACATAGGTAAAGGATAGGTTAGTGATTATTAAGAGCTAAAAAAATAGGGAACAACTGTAGTTACATTAAAAGCACTTATGATTGAAACTGCATCTTTGCTATGATGATGGTCATAGATATCTACAGATGTTCAGATTCCCACACCAAAGAAACGAATGTATACACTTACATGAATGTGTATAAAACTGGTGGAATCTGAATAAGATAATTACTCTGTACTATTTATTACAAATATTTCTAAAATTTATAATTAACTCAAAAAAGATAGGGACACTGAAATTTTTTTCAAAGGAGAAGAGGTCAGTGGTAGCTGAGATGTAGCTGGAGTTAGCCCCGGCAGTGTCGTAGCCCACTTATAAAATAAACATACAGACACTTATATTATTTAAACTGCTTGCCCATTAGCTCAGGCCTACCATTGTCTAGCTCTTATTCTTATACTCAACCCATTTCTGTTAATCTATATGTCGCCATGTGTTTCGTGGCTTTACCTGGTGCCTTTTCATGCTGCTCCCTGGACGGCAGGCTGGCATCCCCTCCAGACTTCCACCTCCCAGCCTCTCCTCTCTGTTTGTCCCGCCTATCCCATACTTCCTGCCTGGCTACTGGTCAATCAGCATTTTATTTATATACAACATACAGGACATCCCACAGCACTGAGAGGCTAAATAATAATGGGAGAAGCATTTCTGAGATAGCCTTAGAGATTGAATATGATCTTGGTTGGAGGAGATTCATCGGAAAAACACCAAAATCAAAACAAAACACCAGAAAAGAGAAGAATATATGTTAGACCACATCAAAAACTTATCCTTTAATTATTTATTGAGAATTACTAGATATCACCTACTTTATTTGGGATAGAAATGTGAACAACTTTTTTTTTTCGAGACAGGGTTTCTCTGTGTAGCTTTGCACCTTTCCTGGATCTCGCTCTGTAGACCAGGCTGGCCTCAAACTCACAGAGATCCACCTGCCTCTGCCTCCCAAGTGCTGGGATTAAAGGTGTGCACCACCACCACTCGCAAACAAAATTTTTTCAGGAGTTAATGTTTAAAAAGATTGCCTTTTTCTGGCCTCTGAGTATTATGAAGAACAAAATGAAACAATAAACAGCTTTACAGATTTTCAATCAATATAGTAACACTTCAGTTGAAAGAAACTGATGACAAATTTAAAGAATCACATATTCTGTGGAGTAAAATATAATGTTAGCATGTTAGATATATCTCAGAGGTAGAACAGTTATTTAGCAGGCATCAAGCCCAGGGTTTGTTCAATAGGTCCACAAAAATAATAATAATAAATAAGACAAGGATAAATGACAGGAATGTAGACTACTGATACAAATCTATATTAAGAACGATAGTAAAATTTGTGTTAAATATTACTTGTTTATTGAATAAGTTTATTTTCTTATCAATGGGGAAATGGATGCATAACAAGCATGCAAAGCTGATATTTGCCCAATGTGACAAATGTTTGCAAGAAAAGCTAACCTGGATGACATGGTAAAAGAATTGCTATTGGTTCTGCTAATGGAGCTCACCAAGTCAGTAAATCTATTACAAACAAACATCTTAAAAAGCATTATCTCAATGTGATGGTTTGAATAATAATGGCTCCCATAGGCTCATATAGTTGTATGCTGGTTCCCAGATGATGAGCTATCAGGAAAGAATTAAGAAGTGTGGTCTTATTGGAGTAAGTATTGTCTTTTTGGAGTAGGTGTTGCCTTGCTGGAGGAGTTATGTCACTAGGAGTGTCCTTTCAGATTTCAAAAGTCCATGCCAGGCTTAGTCTCTCTCCCCTTCTCTCCTTCTCTCTCTCTCTCTTTCCCTCTCTCTGCCTGAAGATAAGGATGTAGCTCTCAGCTACTTCTCTAGCACTATGCCTGCCACGTGTGCCTCCATGTTCTTTGCCACAATGGCAATGAACTAACCCTCTGAAACTGTAAGCAAGCCCCCAATGAAATGCTTTCTTTTGTAAAGTTGTTTTTGTCATGACATCTATTCACAGCAGTAGGACAGTGACTAAGACAGAAGTTGGACTGGCATGTT
Organism: Peromyscus californicus insignis; assembly: GCF_007827085.1. Taxonomy (NCBI): domain Eukaryota; kingdom Metazoa; phylum Chordata; class Mammalia; order Rodentia; family Cricetidae; genus Peromyscus; species Peromyscus californicus. Next base: position 72,823,551 of record NW_026294480.1, on the reverse strand, counting down.
GCTATGACAGGCTAGACTGTGCTGCTTGTTGGCAGAATATGGACTTGGGACTGGAAAAGCAGTTGAACACTTATGTGGGGTTTACTGAGCCATCCTAGTAGATGCCCAGACTTGTGCTGAGGGCAATTGCTGTGGTATGTTCTGTATGTTAAATGTGTTGCTCTGATTGGTTAACAAATAAAACACTGATTAGCCAGTAGCCAGGCAGGAAGTATAGGTGGGACAAGGAGAGAGGAGAAATCTGGGAAGTGGAAGGCTGAGGCAGAGAGAGAGATGCTGCGAGTCACTGCCACGAAAAGTGAGATGTAAGGTACTGGTAAGCCACGAGCCACGTGGCAACTTACAGACTAATAGACATGGGTTAATTTGAGATATGGGAACTAGATAACACGAAGCCTGCCACGACCATACAGTTTATAAGTAATATAAGTCTCTGTGTGTTTACTTGTTGGGTCTAAGCGGCTACACGACTGGCGGGTGAGAGAGATTTGTCCTGACTGTGGGCAAGGCAGGACTGGAGAAATCTCCTGCTACAGGCAATGTGGACAGTAGGGACCCAGATCAAGAGGTTGCAGAAGGGAAGAATATTAGAAATTATTATAGTGATATTTTTGTCAGAGAAAGTGGCTGCTTTTTGCCCTTTATAACCAAAATCTACCTTGCAACACGAATTGCTAAACGGTCTTATTAATGAAAAAAAAAAAAAAAAACTAAAAAAAACCCTGGAGCCAGATATTGGGACGAAAGCTGAAAGATCAGAGGAATAGAACAAGCCAGCTACAAGTTCTTGCTGCTAGGCAATCCTCAGTCCAAGAGAGATACTTCCTGTATACTCACGCCTATATCCTTTCTGTGCCCTGCCATCTTACTTCCTCTCTCTGCCCAGCTACATCAGTTCCTCTTTCTGCCCAGCTCTATCACTTCCTGTCTGTCTGTACAGACCTCCAGACCTCTGTAATTAACTAGTGCTAGGATTAAAGGCATGTGCCACCACACCTGGCTCTGTTCCCCGTATGGTTTTGAACTCACAGAGATCTGGATGAATCTCTGCCTCCTGAATGCTAGGATTACAGGCATGTGCTACCACTGCCTGACCTCTATGTTTAATATAGTGCCTGGCTTTTTCCTCTGATCCCCAGGCAAGCTTTGTTTTTTAGAGCCCAAATAAAATATCACCACACTACCTGGGGCTAAATTAGATGGTTTTGGGTTAATGGCATTGTCAGAGAATATTTTAAGACCATTCAATATTGACTGTGCCATGTTGTTACTAGTGATCAATGTTATGTAGGTCTACAATGAAAAAGAGGAAGAAAAAATGCAATATACAGTGTGAGGAAAAAAGGAGCACCAGGAAATGTTTTATTGGTACCAAGTCCACTGCTCAAAGAGATTAAAAAATTTAAAGAAATGCCTTATGCTAAGTGGAATAAAAGGAGTGGTAATCTTAGGGCAAAACAGCACTCATTAAAGTTAAGCTTAAGCAACAAAGGGAATGATCAATTTAAAAAAAGCTGATATAAATATAATGAGGGGGTCAAGTTTCAGCCCAATCAGTCAGCAGAACTTGGTATCTTTGGCCTTATGGTTCTGTCTTTTGAGTCAAGAATAAAAGAAAGAGGTTGTGGAATTTCCCTCCTCTGCTAAAGAAATCTACTAGGGCCAGACAGGTGAAAGGGGAGTCCCTACACGGAGGCCCAGAGAGGCCACTGGAAGAAAATATGAAGGAGAAGCCTGGATTGAGCTGGAGAACTCAAGATGAAGGAGATACTAGAATAGTGGGATACCTGCCAAGGAAAGCTATTAACAATGAGTGAAAAGCCCAAGAGATAGAAGTGTGCTGCCAGCAAAAAACTGAAAGGAGTTGAAGATCTGAAGAGCTATTTGATATCAGACATGGAATTGCAGACTTTTGAGTTGCTCTGCTGGGTTTCATTTTTGATTTGGTCCAGTATTTCATCACTACACTCCCTTTACTCCCTTTTTGAATGGCAATGTATATTCTGTGCCATTGTATGTTGGATCTGTTTTTTTTTTTTTTTTTTATTTTACAGGAGTTTAAATTTAAGAGATTGCCATAAGTCTTAGAAGAAACTTTCAACTTTGGATTTTTAAACAGTGTTAGAACTGTGATATACTATAGGGACTTTTGAAGTGGCACTTAATGCATTTTTGCATTTTAATATGTCTACTAGCCTATGGGGGTCCAAGAAATGAAATGTGGAGGTTTGGATAAGAATGGCCCGCATAGGTTAATATTTGAATGCTTAGTCACCAGAGAGTGACACCATTTGGAATGATTAGAATGATTTGGAGGTGTGGACTTGTTGGAAGAAGTATGCCACTGGGGGTGCTTTGAGGTTTTAAAGGCCCCGGTCAAGGATATCATCTCTCTCTGCCTATGGATCTAGTTCTCAACATGGCTGCCTGAGTGCTGTCATGCTCCTCACATTGATGATAATGGACTAAACCTCTGAAACTGTAATCAAGCCCCTAGTTAAATGCTTTCTTTTGTAAAAGTTGCCTTTGTTTTGGTGTCTCTTCACAGGAATCAGTGACTAAGAGGCTTGATAATGAACCTAGGAATAATTGTGGCCAGCCATTAGAAGTTGGACTAAAAAGATAGTCCAGACAAAATTAAAGTAAATGTAAAAGTTTACAATAGAAAATCCCTTCTGCATGGTAGAACAGACATTATACTGGTCAGCTTAGCTAACCAGGGGGAGAGCAACACAGTGAAAAAAGAGGAAAAGCAAACACGGGCTTTGTTGAGATCCAACCACACTAATTTTGATGAACTCCAGATGAATTATAAAATACTTCCTCTACTTAAAGAGCTGAATTTCTTTAGAGAGATGATTGGAGAAGGCAAAAAGTGAAAGACATTTCAGAAATTAGAATATTATATAGGTAAGAAGGCTATTAGATTAGATCTCTTACAGACATATTTAAATAGGGTTTACTGATAGACTAAAGACTCAAATTGAACGTGAAAGCAGTCAAAGACTCAAAATAATTTTAAGATTTTTTAGCTAAAAACCCAAAATGGAAGTAAGTATTTTTCAGTAATAAAGGGGAAAGATATAGAAAGTAATTTGTTGAAATACTTTTCTATTGGAAATTCAAACATTAAAAACCAGTAGGTAGCTTCATTTTTTTTATATTAGAAGTGGAGCGAAAGTGAGATTGAAGTTTCATACTCACAAGAACCCAAATGATACTTTATAAGTCATGATGTTAAGGGCAGAGTGTGGATGAAAAAGCAAGAACTGTCCCATTTAGAGAGTGATTAGAAAAGATAGAAAGCAACAGAGAGGCAAAGAATGACATCAAAAGGAAAATTCAAATGTCAGTGAGGCAAGCAGAGGATGGAAAATGGACAAGGGCAGCATGAAAATATCAAGAAAAACAAGCCAAAGTACACCCTTCATTTGATAAAATGTAAGTTATTTTAACAAAATAATTTTATAGTGGTGGAAAAATGGGACAAGATTATGAGCACTAAAGGTTAATAGGTTAAGAAGTAGAATATTTTCTTAAAGAATAGCAGGAAATTAGACAATTAAAATCTGAAGAGATATTGAAAGCATGACCATTGTTAGAATGTTTAAATAAAAGGACAAGTATAACAATGTCAAAGAGAACAGATAAAGTAAAAGCAAATAGGAGATGAGATCTAATGCATATGAGGAAAAGAAGAGTTCTCTTTGAATAATAAAGGATCACATGCTTATGATAAGCAGATCTTTATTAAAGAAGTCTGAGTGATATTAGAGAATAAGGAGCCTAAAACAGCAGAAGGTATAAAATAGTCACTATGTGAATGGGATAATAGCTTGATAAAGCAATGGACTATCAAGGTTGTTCTTAGTGTTGATCTGTATGTTAAAATCATGGATATAATCAGTTTAAATTGTAGTCATGGGAAGGTGCACCATTGTGAGATTTGAGTGATGATAGTAGTAAAAACAAAGCTCATTTAGTTCAAAATATTTGAACTATGTAATTGTAGTAAATAATTTTGAAGTACAATTTTGTAACATGATATTAGGAATGGACTGATAGAAAATTAGCTGATAATTTGGGGACTTAAAGTGTTACAGTTGGACTGTCTGATAGTAAAGGAAAAATTATGAATCATACATGACATTAACATAAACTCTTGAAGCTCACAGATCTATAGTCTTGGGTTAGAGTGAAATCAGTTCTGTGGGTAGCATTGGATCTTCACAACTTTCTTTTTTTGATTGTATTTCTCAAGAATAATTATAAGATAGGCTGGGAATGTGGCATCTTAAGAAAAATGGGTAGTGTTTCAGGTTCTTCTCATCCACCCCCCTCAAAGGATGTCCTTCAACACTTTGGCCCAATGTATCACATGATCCCAAAGTTTTCAACTCAGAGTAGGTTGCTTTTTGGAGTCCCTCTCTGTAGTATAGTTGGATATACACTGAAGCTCCATATGAGCCAATCAACATTTCATGTTTGGGTGAAGTAGTATACACTGAACCTTAGACATCTATTTTCTGGTACTATTTATTAATTAATAAGTCACCTTTCTAGAATATGTTATATGTCATGGTGTTCTTTCTCAATTAATTGAGTTAAAATGGCAAGTGCTGACACTGAACCTATTTTTCAGAGAGCGTCAGAAACACAAATGTAAGGAAAGATGGTCACAGGCTGTAAAGTTGCAGAGGGGTAATCCTTTTAAACCAGAGATCCATATACAAAATCAGTAGCACAGAATATAATGTGTGTTAATTTGTGTTTATAATCTTAGTTTATTTGGACTTTATAATGCTAAATTTCAATATCAAACATAAAGACTTACCTTAGGGTTCAATTAAGTTTAATATCTTTTTAACATAAACATTGTTGAGTTAAATTTGGAAATACATGAACATTCATCCCTAATACACTATCTTCCAAAATCTCTGGCTTGCTCTGTAAGCTTTCTTTTCTCTTCTCTTTAAACAAGTATGAAGGCAGAAAGTTTATCAAGAACCTGAAAATTCTAGAATAAAACTCTGTATTCTACCAACATGGCCTATTTAACTAGAAATTCATGAGATAGGTATTATACTATTATTGTATTGCATAAGGAAAAAAATGGAGCCTAGAGATACTGGGCAACTTGCCCAAATTTGTCCAGTTAATATATGCAATATTTAGGATGAAAATTAAGATTTTCTGATTCTAAGCCCTTATAACTAGGGTGTTATGTTGCCAAGGGACCTTCATTTCCACATGTGTCAGGGGAGGACAAGGGACTTTACTGACATAGAATCTCTAGCACTGACCTGTTATCCTTTCCAGAGAATTTACAGGCAATATTATTCCCATTTTAAACACCTTCGAAAGCACAATTTGTAAACTTGCCATATGTTTTCAGGAGAAACCTTATACTTATTTCCCCAAAAAGAAATGTTCCAAGAATATTTTTTTGGTAAGCTGGTGTTTATGATGAAGTATGTTTTTAATATGTCGCATTAAATCCTGGAAAAATCATGAATGAAAAGCAAGCAAATATATTTGAAAGTGGACTAAATATAATTGCCTTATGTTCTAAGTTTTCCAAATGACCAAGAAGAAAACTACAATAATTGTTAAAACTCACGAGAGTCTAAAGATATTTTTCAAGTATTTTAATTGCTCATGTTAGTAATTATTACCACACTTAAGATTGAAAACAAATTCACAAAAATAAAAAAAAATCAGAAAAAATTTATATAATTTGTCAGGTTTCATTACTTCAAGAATATAAAGAAAGAAGGTCTTACTTTACCTGCTATCTCAAACAGCAATGCATTCCAAAACAGTGTGGAAGGCACGGCAGTAAACATGTGAAGCAAGTGGCCACGTTGTATCCTCAGTTAGGAAACAGGACAGTAAATGGCACTCAGCTGGCTTCCATCTTCTTCTCTTTTCATTCAGTTGAGACAGCAGGATATATTGTAGTCCCGCCTACACTCAGAGTGGTCTTTTCCAACTCAGCTAAAGAACTTGAAAATTTTCTTTAATAAACGCACTCAGAAATTTGTTTCATAGGCAATTCCTGATTCAGTCAACTTGCCAAGGAAATTCATTTCTTGTTAGTTTGACCGTTGTCATAACCTTACATTTATATTTCTCAAAGGTCTACAGTCATCTCAAGGCAAAATCTATTTAGTTTATGTCTTAGTTTCTTTTCTCGTTGCTGTAATAAATAACTGGAACAGAAGCACCTTAAGGAAGAAAGGGACTGTTGTGGGTCACAGTTCCAGGGTACAGTCCATCTTGGTGAGAAAGCCATGGTGAACAGAGCTTGACACACTCACACTCAGGAACAAAGACAACAAATGCATGCTAGTGCTCAGCACACTTTCTCAAGATTATGTAATCCAAGATCTTCTGTTCTGGGAATGGTCCTATGCACAATTAAGACCAGTCTTCCTACTTCAATTAATATAATCAAAATGATTTCCCAAAGGTATTCCCACAGGGCCATCTCCCAGGTGACTCTAGATTTGACAATTATTTTGTATCTATGGACGGTGAAGAACGTGTTTATTGGTTCAATTGTCATTAGTATATAACATTTCAACTTAACACATTGTACACCATAAGTCTACCTAATTTTATTTTCTAATCAATATTTTAAAATTTCCTCCTTTTGCTGTTTTTCAACGTATTTGCTTAATGTGTGTGTGTGTGTTTCTTTACATGATATAGCATGCACGTGAAGATTAGAGGATTACTTACAAGATTCAGTTCCAGGGATCAAACACGTCATTAGGATTGACCCAGTGCCTTTAGCCTCTGAGCAACCCTCTTGGCCCCTAAACATGTTCATTTTCAAGAAAAGACTCCCACATTTCATCAGTCCAGGCTGATCAGTAAAATATCCCTCCCTCAGTAGTGGGTAACTCCGTTGATTGCAATAAATCAGATCAGGCCAAATTAATAAATCCAGGTTTTAAACTGAGGAAAGTATTCCCAGGTGGGACCAGGGGAAGAAGAGAAACCACATGGAGGGACCTTAAATACCCTGCAGGCGGTCTGGAGAGGAGCTGCTGCCTGGCAGGCTTTCTCTGGGCAGGGTCTGGAGAGGGCAGCTCCAGGGGAGGAGCCGCCACTTGGCGCGCTGAGGGCCCGGTTTGGAATGGGGCCCAAGCTGGAGATCCCCAGCACCGGCCATGAAATTGCAAGCCTGTGGCAAGGATGGAAAAGTACGTTAACTCTCCCATTCATTTTATCAAGTGGCTAGACCCCACCTCCATGTGGTATAAGCCATAAAACCCATCTTCAGTGGTGAGAGCATTAATGTGGAAGTGGGGTTAGGGGAGAACAGGTCCCAGGAGATCATTGGTATCTCCTGAGGTTCGTATTGAGGTTGTCTCCTTTCCCTGTTGCTAACTTGACAGCTTCTGTAGCGCTCTTGTGACATAAAGAGCACCACATTTTTATCAGTTTTATTTACTGAAACTACGTTTTACAGACAATATGTTCTGACCATGGTTTCCTTCCAGAATCTCTCCACCTCTGTCTTAACTCCATTCCTTTCTATTAGAAAACAAACAGGCAAATTAAAATAAAAGGATCAAACCAGAATAAAACAAACAGAAAAAAGAAAAGAATATATACATACCCAGAGACACACACATACACTCACTTAAAACCCATAATCAGAAAACATAGTATGTAAGCAAAGGTAAAAATCTAGTAAGGTAAAAACTGCCTAAACAACATTACATGACAAAATGTCTCCCAAAGTACCACTGAATTCATTTCATGCTGGACGTGGGGCCTGCCCTTCACTGTGGTTTGTATAACCAGTAAGACTCTATTGAAGAAAACTGACTTCCTTTTTGAGAAGTTGCCAAGTGGAGGTGGATTCTGGGACTGGAGTGGGGCTCCCGTCTAGTTCCACTCTCGGTTCTGAAAGCCCATCCTGTGGTAACTGTGAGGCACAGGTTTCTTGGCGTCTTGCATCCCCACTGACCTTTGCAATCTTTCTGCCTCCCGTTTCTCTTTGTTCTTTGAGTCCTGAAGTGAAGGATTTGATGACGACACCCCATTTAAGACTGAATTTTCCAAGATTTCTCACCCTCTGCACCTGGTCCAGTTGAGTCTCTGTATTAGCTCCCATCCACTGCAGGAGGACGCCTCTCTGATGACAGCTGCGTGAAATCTTTTCTACGGTGTCTTAATTACCAAGACAATTCTTATAGAAGAAACAATTTAATTGTGGACTTGTTTCCAGTTTTAGAGGATTAGTCTGTGATTGTCATGGCAGGAAGCACACAGACATGGTGCTGCAGTAGTAGCTGAGAGCTTTACATCCTTATCCACAATGGGCAGGCAGAAAGAGAGAGAAAGAATAAGGCTGCTTCATGACTTACAGTAATTTCAAAATATGAAACAAAAACTCTGACAAAAATACATGGAGTAGAGTGAAGTCACACAGAAGAGGGAGATGGTCCCTAGACATCTTTCTTGGCCCATCACTGGTAGAGCTTACCTCTAAACTGACTGTTGAGAGTTTATTAGAGATTTTAATTAGAGAAAGGAAGAAAATTATGGCATGTAAAGCTATGAAAATACAAACCCTATTCTCAGTGACATGCCTCCTCTAACAAGGCCACACCTCGAAATCCTTCCCTAAGTAGTTCCACTTCCTGGTAACTAACTATTCAAAGGCATGGACATATGGGGTAGATGCACACTCAAATCACATTCTACTCCCTGTCCCTATAGGCTTGTAGGCATATTATAATGCAAAACACATTGAGTACAACTTCAAAATTTTCAATAATCTTCCCCAGTGTCAACACTGTTTAAAAGTCCGAAATCTCTTACAAGACTCGAGGCAATCTCTTAACTATAATCCCCTGTATTATAGTTAAATTCAAATCAAAAAGCAGATCCCATGCTTCCAACATGTAATGGCAATGGATATATACTACAATTCCAAAAGGGAGTAAAGAAGGGATAGTGAGTACAGGAGAGGGAACAGAGAAATCACTGAACTGGACTGTTCAACAGGTGGACGTAAAGGCCTAGGAAATACTTCAGAACCTTTCTTTTCACAGGATGCAGAATTATCTGAGTGTTGTCTGGTCCTGAATTTACCACTTTCTTTATTACATTTTACATTAGGCTTTTTTTTTTTTTTAAACTTTTCATCTGCTTAGGCTCAAAATTTAACTCCTTTATGCTTTCCTGAGCCAACGTCCTTTTGTTTAGGACATTGTTTCCATCACTGCCATTTTGGGGGCACTGCATTGTACTTAATAGAGAAAAAATACTAAACCAAAGCCAGCCCAAATTAGCAAGGTTATCACCTGGGGTGCTCACTCCAAATTCTACAACTCCATGTCTGTTTTTGAAGGCTTTATTAGATGGTTCTTCCCTTTCCAGCTTTGCTGACTGCAACACAATTCCCTCTACTGTTTCCATTCTTGTTAAGAATTCTCCTTGGAAGATATCCCACTGTTCTGGTATCTCCCATGTCTTGAGGTCCCTCATTTTCACAGCTTCACTCCTTTGGGCCTCCATGCAGAGACTCCCCTGCCATATGCCTGGCCTCAGTGGCTTTCCTTAACAGCAGGGTAAAGTCCCTTTTGTGCATGCTTCTTGACTACAAAACCAGAACCATGTGGCTGAAGCTGCCAAGTTCTTCTGATTCCTGGGGCTGGAACAGGCTTTCTTCATTTAATTACACTGCATATGTTTTCTGCTGTTCTTTTGGTCTAGGTAACCCCTCAGATATCTTCCTTTCACAAGTTGCAAGATTAGGTGAGTGAGGTTTTGCCCTTTATTACATTTTTCATCAGATTTTTCTTTAAACTTCACATCTTTTGAGCACAAGACTTGGCTCCAAATTACATCTCCTAGTGCCCCTTTTTCTCCTCAAATTATATATTTTGTATTTCTCTTTGCACCACTTTATCCATTTCATCTACATAAGAGTGACCACTAATAACCAAGTAACACATTCAATCCTAGGCTGCCTTGATATCTCCTCTGTCAATGCCATTAATCCAAAAATCTTCAATTTAGCCTCAGACCAATTTTTAGGACAAGTACAAAAAAATGCTGACACATTCTTTACCAAATATACAAATACTACAAGAATGGTCTCTAGGACAGAGAATATTTTTCCCCTCTAAATCCTTTTGAGCTATGCTTAGCAAATCCTTAATGCCCTCAACATTACTGTCTTCCATGTTCCTATTAGAATGACCCAATAAGCTGCTATAATGCATTCAGCAGTTTTTCTGTTCCTAAGTCCCTGAGTTTTTCATGTTCCTACAATGAACAGGATGATAAGATCAGTCACAGCAATACCCCAGGCACCAATACCAACGAGTACTAACTTCTTAGTTTTTTTCTCAGTTACGGTTCTATTGGTGTGAAGAGACACCTTGACCAAGGCAACTCTATTAAAAGAAAAATTTTAATTGAGGGCTTAATTATACTTTTAGAAGATTACTCTATGATCATCATGGCAGAAACAGACAGAATGGTCCTGGGGAAGTAGCTGAGGGATTTACATCCTGATCTATAGGCGACAGATAAGAGAGACAGAGATAGAGACAGATAGATAGATAGATAGATAGATAGATAGATAGATAGATAGATAGATAGATAGATAGAGATAGATGATAGATAGATAGATAGATAGATAGATAGATAGATAGATAGATAGATAGATAGATAGATAGATAGATAAATGGAGGAGAGAGAAACAGAGAGACAGAGAAAGGGTCTGGCACAGGCTTTTGAAATCTAAAAGCCTACTCCCAGTAATATGCCTCTTCCAACAATACCACATTCCCAGTCACTCCCCTCGCCACATAATAATCAAACCACGAAACATACAGAATAAAGAAAAATATGAAGAACTACAAAGGAAAAAGGCCAAGTAAACATATAAAGGCAGACCCATCAGAATAACACCTGACTTCTCAATGGAGACTCTGAAAGCCAGAAGGACCTAGACAGACATTATGCAGACACTAAGAAACCATGGATGCCAACCCAGACTATTATATCCATCAAAACTCTCAATCGCCATAGATGGAGTGAACAAAATATCCCATGATAAAGCCAGATTTAAACAATATCTATCCACAAATCCAGCCCTATAGGAAGCACTAGAAGGAAAAATCCAATCTAAGGAAGTTAGATACACTCATGAAAACACAGGCAATAGATAACCCCACACCAGCAAATATCAAAGAAGAAAAACACACAACACTATCACTGAAAAATAACAGGAATTTACAATCACTGATCATTAATATCTCTTAATATCAATGGACTCAATTTGCCTATAAAAAGACACAGGCTAACAGAATGGATACGAAAACAGGATCCATCCTTCTGCTACATACAAGAAACACATCTTGACTGTCATACTATGCTTTCACAGATGAGGTTGACATAGTCAAACGCATAAAAATAAAGTCATAATTTTGATTTCCCATTCCTATTTTCTTCTTTCTAACCCAACTTTCTCTTATTCTCCTATTTCTCTTAACACCATGTTTTCTTACTTCTAAGCATACTGTAGTTTTCTTCCAGTGTTGTAGACACTCGAGCATGAACACTCACAAAGTGAGTTTCTGTTTCTTCTATATGCACATGTTGCTATGATCTGTGCTGGTATGAGCCTTCTTCACCTTGGTACATCACCTTACCTCCTGAGTTTTGCAGCAGGGAGATATTTCAGTTGAATAAATAGTGGGTGGTGGTGGTGGGCAACTGGGGAGAATAAAATTTTATCTACTTATCATCTGTTAAATTTCCAAGTTTCTTTTCTTTTAAAGGAAAATGCAAAGCATAGACTTTAACATACATAGACATTGCCTTTTGAGATTTGAGATTTGTTCTCTGTTTGAGATGGTGAAAGAAGTGTTAAATAAAAAATATAATAACTGCACATCACGTGCTTCAAAAAAGAGTCTAATGTTTTCAACATGCTATGGTTTTCTCATCAAAATAACTATTATTTTTCAATACTGGAGAAGAAGCTCAGTGATGGAGTCCTTACTTGGTTGGGATTTAAAACTTATCACTATACATTAAAAAAATTGATTATGTGGAAATATAAAATAATTCATTGTTGGAAAATATTATATACCTACTTCATATGTTCAATAATTATTCATCTCATAAATACTGGGAATTGTTATGTGTGAAAGAATACAAATACTATAAAAATGAACAACCTTAAAGGGTTTATGGTGTATAATATAGTAGAAGGTGAAATGGGAAGGTGACATGTTATCTATGCTTTTTATATATTCAAGTTACCTGTTATCTATCACAGAAGCAGAAAAATAAATCTGACAGTCTTCCCATGTAACTATTGTACTAACTTATTCATTTTACAAATAAATTAAATGTGGTCCACATATATTAAATTTATTATTTTATTAAATATATTAAAATTATTATTTCTTAGTTATTAATCTTCTTCAATATGCCTGGTGCAAAAATGAAGTAGAGAACAACGTAAGTTAGTTTCTGCTTCATGACTTACAGTAATTTCAAAATATGTTAAGTAAATTGTAAAAAAAAAGAAAGTGGAGAAAAGTAGAGGCACTCAGAAGAGGGAGATGGTCCCTAGACACCTTACCAGACCTGCATTGATAGAGTTTACCTTTAAGCTGACTGTTGATAGGTGAGTTAAGGGTTTTAACTAAGGAAAGGAGAAGATTGTGGCATGTAATGCTAAGAAAATATAAAATGCCGTGCCGTAATGGAAAAATGAACATGTCAGGTTAGGGAATGAGATGAGAGGACCATTCAGCTTTTCAGGAGAAGGGACCTGTGTTGAGATGGAGATCATCATGGCTTATGCTTTTCACTGAGGGACAAACAAAATTTTTAGGCTAAGAGAATAGCATACAAAGTACTACACTTTGGCAATTAAGAATATACAACAGATAGCAATTAATAATTCAAGTGTCGCCGGGTGGTTGTGGTTCACACCTTTAATCCCAGCACTTGGGAGGCAGAGCCAGGTGGATCTCTGTGAGTTTGAGGCCCACCTGGTCTACGGAGTAAGATCCAGTACAGACACTAAAACTACACAGAGAAACCCTGTCTCACAACAATAACAACAACAACAACAATAATAATAATAATAATAATAAATTTAAGTGTCAACCCACCAGATAGATAACTCTCTGGCAGAAAGCCCCACTAGGCAAAGACTGTAGGGTCACTGGCTGTGGAAACTGGTTGCTTCTGTCTGTAATTTTTCTCATGTACTGTCACAATTCTTCCCTAAAAAGAACAGATATGGAGTTCTTTCCTTGCCCATTGGTGGTGTATTCTGTACCTTTGAGGAACATATATCTGTGGATGGTAAGAAAGATGATTTCTTCTTAAGATGTATAATTTTGAAGATTAGAAATAATACTGAAATATTTTTTATAACTCAGACTGACATAGGAAAATGACAGTAATCTCACCTACAAAGACAGCCTTTTACACGTTTAACAAATCCAAAATAGACAAATTGCCCCTGGAGATGAATTATACAGGAGCAAGTTCCCAGGTGTCTGTTTGTTGAACCAAAGTGAGGCTGATAACATTAAGGCATAACTCCCTGCAGCAATTGACTTTCTGCATGTACTCCTAACCTCAGTTTATGATACAAGACTCAAGGTTAAGCCAACTAATTGTTTATTGTTTAAGTCCTGAATTCCAATGTCACTCTCTGTTGGGGAATGCTGACCACTTAGAGCTATGTGCTTGCTTACATTCTGGCTGGTCAGTGTGACATTCCAAGTCTGAGAGAAACTATGTGATTTCTTATGTGTATCAGAATGGCTCTGTCTCTTATTGTTTACTCAAGAAATGCTTTGTGCCCCTAAAAATGTAACTCATACTTGTCCAGAGTTTTTTGCTGTGGAGACAGAGATGTGTATGTAGGACAGAGATGTATGTGTAGAGGAGAATGAGTGAGTGAATGAGTGAGGAGTGAGTGAGTGATGTATTAAAGTGTGAAGGAATATAGCAGAATAGAGATAAGAAGTGTGTATAACATAAAGATGTGCAGGAGAGAGCTGTGTGGAAAGATGTGTAGATGTGCAGAGGAGAGCTGTGAAAAGGGAGAGGTGAAGAAGATATGTGCTATGTGGAGACAGAGAGATTTTCAGAGAGAGATTTTTCAAGATGAAGTAAAAGAGAAAATTAACATCAGAAAGTGTTTGTTTCCTTTTTTAGCAACCCTCAGAAAAAGTCTAGCCATTGCTGCATTCTTGGATTTTTTTATTTTATTTTATTTTTCATACATTGGATGCTGCCTGGAGGCTAGCACTCTGGGCAGCATTAACATTTCATAATGTCACTCTATTTTAACAATGTGGAAGGAGGGGTAGAAACACTAAAGTAAAAGATTGCTATCATAGTCAATGATGGCAGGAATTAACTATGAGTATATATAGAGAAGTCAAAGACCAAAGGAAATGGCTCTAAAGTTTCTTAGGAGGTTTAGTTCAGAAGTAGAAGAAAAGCACAGTATGTGAGATACCCAAAAGGGCATCATCTGATATCTAGGCAGTGGGAATACAGCAGGAACTGACAGGCTTGTAGTGTCTTTTGTTCAGAATACCTATGTCAAGACCTGTTCAGTTGACACTTCTTACTCATTTATTTTGAAATTTAAATAATACATGATTTATTTCATGCCTTTGCTAGAACATTTGTTTTCTATAGAGAGATGTTCACTGTAACTCTTATTACATTTGTAACAAGTATTGTAATTGTACAATGTTAACATTCTCCAAGGAAAGAAAAATATTTGCTTCTTGATCTCATTCTGTTTCTTAAAGATAAACTTTGATTGGGTAAGTCTTAGTTTCAGGAACAATGCTTGATACATAGAACTTAACCACAATAAATGTTTACATGAGCAATGAAGTTGCGGTGAGATCCTTATTATTTAGTGGCTTGTATGCAATATCAAGGTTTTGGATTAGTAAATTTCATCTTCAGTACATATCTAGTTGTTAAAGTATAAAGGAATTATTTTTGATGGTTCATGTGCAGTTTACTGGACATTCATTTCTATACTCCTGAATGTAATGTTTGAGCTATGTGTAACCTTGAAAGTTATGCTCCATATTTGAATGTTTGGTGATAAGACAAAGTATTAGATTTCATCTTTTTTTCTAAACTAAGCCATCTCTGTTATCCTCTTGACAAGAGTCCAATAAGGAAATGTTCTTTCCATTGCTTTTTACTCTAGATAAGTTTTTGTATTCTGATATTAGCCCATTAATTTATATACTCACATAGATAAATATCTTAATCATTTTATTAATAAAATTATGTGAATGTATTAAATTGAACCTAAGTTTACTTGGGATAAAATTACTCAACATATCCATGTCTGAGGAAGTTTTGATATCTTTCAGTCACATTAGATTTCATGCATGAACTTGACTTAAAATGTAGAGAAAAACTTCAGATAGGTTTTTTTTATCAGAAGTGAACAAAACTAAATAAAAAATAAATTTTTTATTTACTTTACTTAGACCAGATGTCTTTGAGAAAATCTATTTTATACTTTTGTTTAGGAATTTTTGTTAATATTATTCTAATTTAATCAATCACTTAGCTTTCAAATTGAGAAATTCACAATTATTATAAGCAAATCTGATAGACTGCTTGCTGAAGTCCAGCTTTAGAGGGATTCATGTCTCAAAAAGGAGGTGTGGAACTGGTGGGGGAGGAAAGGGACGAATGCACATCTGAGTGTTCAGCAGCTCTTTTTCTCAACAAGAATGACTCTTAATTTATATAGCATATTGACTACGTAAGTCATTTAGCACTCATCAGAGCCTCAGATCTCTTTTTCATTTCCCCATTAAATGCCCAGGGTTAAAAAGCAAAGCACAAAACAAACAATCTTATCCTAAACAACATCTTCAGACAGCATTTGTTAAATCAGGAAGCTACAAATTTCTCAGGGTCTGAAAAACATGGAACCTTCTATTTTTAATTATAGACCAGGTCTAGGTTGACTGCTCATGGGTTTACAATATGTTATATAGTCTGAAATTATTTTACCTTAACCAAGTTACATGTAGAATCATTTGATATTTTCTAAAATGCAAACTTTACAAATTATCTCATAATAACCATTTAACTGGCTGCTTATAGCATTTTCCTGTTCTTTAGCCCTGTTGTTTTCATGCGCTCCCAGAAAGGCAGACTCTGGTATCTCACTCTTTTTCCATCAACCCACACTATTCCTTTTCCCTCTATAGAGTCCCCAGTATAGGGAATGGACATTCTTGGGACATCTTGTATCCAGAGTTGATCAAGAAATCTCTCAGAATCCAGCCTATCGGTGCCACAATACTTGAGCACAAGGAAGACTCCCCGTTCTGTGACTCTTCTTTCAGGCTATGACACATGTCTTCAAAGTTTTCTCTCAGGGACATGAGTACATTTCCCCAGAGACTGCATAAGCAGGAAACTCCCCATTACGTCAACAACTGCTCCTAAACGTGAAGCAGGAGACAGCACGCTGACTGAATCTCTTGATGAAGTGTCGCTGGAACCTTGTCAAGCAGCGTCCTCCACCTCACGACCAGAGCCATGTCTTGTACCATGGCCTGTGCCAGACCGTTAAATGTCAATTAATGTTGATACTTATTACATGTTTTATTTTCAGGCTTAATTGGAAGTGGTAACAGACCATTGTAGTCATTCCATTACTGCCAATAGCAACCTCTGTGAATGAATCCACCACTGTGTATTACCAACAGTTAATAATGACTCATTATTTACTCCAGCTACAGTTTAATATGGAAAACCCCTCTCAAAATGATCACACTTTCAGAATCTCTACATTAGATATGAGTGGTTTTGAAATATGGAGATAGATACAATTGTTTATATAAACTACACACAAATATAAAAACAGGCAGTAATATATTAAACATTTTGCTATCATAATTTCTCAAATTACTTTCAGACTTATTTTAGTTTTGGAAGATACTTAAAACCCAGGTTGTGGTACAACACAGTTTCTGTGAAAACAGAAGCACCTGGCCACTGTTGAAATGAGGCCAATGTTGCTGACAAACCAAATGCTTGACTTAATTTTAAGTGTAAATTTAATTAGCTACTCATGGCAAGCAACATCTGTAGACTTAGAACAATATTTAAAATGTAAGGCAGACATTTCTTTGCCATTCATTGCATTTATCCTTTTTTAAAGATTGTAATTTTGTGCTAGAATATGATGATTATGTGCAATAATGAATTTCATCATGACATTTCTACATGTACATATATTGTATTTTTATTACATCCATCTCCCATTACCCTCTCCTATTCCCCTTACATTCAGCTAGTAGCCTTCCCCTTCCCACCTAGCCACTCTACTTTCACACCTTTCTCTCTCTCTCTCTTTCTTTCTTTCTTTTTCTTTCTTTCTTTCTTTTTCTTTCTTTCTTTCTTTTTCTTTCTTTCTTTTTCTTTCTTTCTTTTTCTTTCTTTCTTTCTTCCTTTCTTCTTCCTTTCTTTCTTTCTTTCTTTCTTTCTTTCTTTCTTTCTTTCTTTCTTTCTTTCTTTCTTGTTTATTTATTTATTTTGGAAAGGCCTGGAAGTACACAGGTTCTCCATTGAAAGATTATTCATAGGAACATGGACTTCTTCCCAGTGATTACACTGAGGAAAACAAGCTTCCTTCCTCAGCCACCATTAAACCCTAGCGATACTTAGGGCGGCATTGGGAGCCTTCCTTGTTAGCTGCCATCCCTCTGTGTGCTCTCAGGTTTGGGGACAGATAGGCTCCACCCTTCACAGGTCTTCTAGTAGTGATATCAACTGCTGTGGAATCAAGAGTAGAATAGGGATGCTGTGCTCAGAAGAGTGTTCTACCCCCACTCAACTGCTTCCTCCAGATCTTTGTTTGTTCTTACATTCTTTCTACAATGATCCATTTATGGCTCAGTATTCAGCAGTCATTTATCAACAATTGGAGCCATTATGAGCCTCTGCAGTGACCATTGCTCACTTCAGAGGGAAGTATCTGTGACCAAATCTGACCATATTGCAAGTTTATAAGGACAAACATTGTTATTTAGGTGGCATCTAATGTGTATGTCATCCTGTCTTTTTAAACTGAATAATAACAGTTGTTTCCTCACTAGGGCCAAAGACCCCTTGTGGCAAGCATTTTTGCATAGGTTTACAGTTCCTTTTGTGCATCATGCCTCAAATCTGGTCAGTAATCAACTGATTATGCTAATTAATGATTTGCCACTATTGCAATAGCAGGCACTTCTTGACTGGATTGTCAATAGTATAGGACACTGGGTTCCTAGCGGAGTAAGATGTTTGGTGGCAATTCTCCCACAGCATACACCCTGGCTCTATGAAAGGTACTCAGCAGGGAGGAGGCTTCCAGCCCAGTTCCATTTTGACTTCTTCACATCATGGGACCAAAGCATAAAGTATCTTCAACATTAAAAATTTAACATCTAGTGGGCAGTCACCAGCTGAAGCAAATGTCAATATACTAGGGGCCACTGAGGCCTCCCTTACCAACCACCTAAAGGAAAATAGTCCATCCCTGGTAACTGGAATTTTCATCTAATAACCTATGGTTTGAGAAAGAAATTTCATGGATCCACTTAAACTCTTTTAAATCTCTGATACACACTGTCATTCCGTTTATACCCCAAGTCATCTGTACCTTATAGTAATCTGAAATAGACTGAATTACTCTCCAAAAAGAAAGTTGTATAAAATTGTAAACTGTCATGATTTGAGGAAGTCTGATAAAGTCACCTGAGAGCACTGTCAAGCTCTGCTGCTCCTGAGAAGGAGTGTAGGTATTTGGTGGTTAATTTACTCTGCAGACTTTGGTTGTCCTCTAGAGTATTCTGAGACTAAATTTCAATATTTGTATTCACAATAAAAATATCTGCTCTTGATAGATTTTTTCTGATGAAATAATACTCCAAGTTGTTTACCCTTTAAGATTATCCCAAAGGATCACATACAAAAAAATCCATCTTTCAAAGAAAAGGAGCTGTGGCAATCCAGATAAATTGAAAAGGATTCAAATTCTGAGTACTGAGTCCTGTAGAATTCCCCTAAGTCATGATAGTTCGAACAGCCTAGACACTAGAACAGGCTTCGTAAATCACTCCTTTCGGCTGCTACTCATTTGTTCAAGAAATTTCCACTGCTGATTTGCCATTTTCTTAGGACAAAAATGTCTACAATGCTTTGTTTAGGAAAAGAGTCAGCATATATTTACTCATACATACTCATCTCCAAATTAAATACTCAAGGCAACTGGAAATAGGTAGTATGGTGTAGGTTATATTTGTTTATTATTTAATGTTTATTATTGGGAAAGTACAATTTTTTAAATCTGTCATTACATTTGCTTTCTCAATAATTCATTATCTGTACATGAGGCAAACCTCATTTAGATTTTGGAAATCTCTACCTAGAAATTGAAGTTGAAATGATGTATTTTTCTTGACAGTATTTCCTTCCATGATCAGTGTCAGTGGTTTTAAGTGGTTTTGGAATGCTTGGTGCTTAAATTGTACTTATTTCATGTATTTTTCTCCAATATTTTAATTGCTAATATTTTTAATAAAAAATTCAATATACAAGATATTGGGTATCTTCAACAAATGAATAATGTTGCCTGTACTTAGCTCTATGTAAATCTTTGGCATAGTATTTGAAGCTCTTTTAAATATTTTTTCACTGGAGAATTTTGTGTTCTGAGATTTAAAAAACTACTATCAGTATTTAGCCCTTATCCTCCAATAACCCTCCTTTCTCTATTTTCTGTCTTTTCTTTCTATTTTGAGTTCTTAATTCAAATGTATGAATACCCACTTGCTTAAATTTAAAAGTAACCATAGCAGTACAGAGTAAACAAGTGAGATGTCAATTATATTAACTTATTATATTCTCACATACAAAAGTCCCCAAAATTATATAATGACAAGTTAAATTAATATGATATATATGATGGTTGGCATTGTCACCTGAACAGATTTTAGGAACACCTACGCAATGTGCCTCTGAGGAATTATCTTAATTGTATTAACTGATGTATGAAAGCCAGGACACCATGGGTAGGTCCGTGTCCTGGCTGGAATCTTGAACTATGTAAGTGGAGAGAGGGCGCAAAGCAGCAGCATGCGTTCATTTTTTTCTACCCTGATTATGGTTTGGATGTGCCTAGCTGTTGAAAGCTCCTGTTGCTCTGTTTCCCTGCCAGTGACCACTATGTGCTCAGACTGAACCAGAATAAATTCTGTCTCCATTAAGGTGCCTTTTCAGAGTGCTTTATCATAGAAAAAGGAAAATAAACTAAGATATTAATTTTTAGAGGATTATGATGAAAACACTACATTGTAAGTTGCCTATTTATTAAATGATAGTCACGTAAAATAAAAGAAATATTAGCAGTGATTAAACATTTTAATGAACTAAAAGAAACCTTAAAATAAATTCCACTAGACAGAAAAATTCAGCACATCTTCAATAAAGAAACGTTGAAATAAATATTTCTGCATAATGTAATTCTGATCTGCCAAATGTAGTGAAGAGCATCAGAAGTGACGTGTAAGGACCAGTATGTGGCTCAGTGGGTGACAGCTTTTGCTGCCAAGCCTGACAATTAGAGTTCATCCTCTATGCCTACATTGTACAAGGAGAAGGCTGACTTCTGTAAGTGATTAGGTTGTCCACTTACCTTTGTATGCACACCTCAGCACAGAAGCATACACACACACACACACACACACACACACACACCTTTAAAAACTGTGTTTGAATATAGGAGACACTTGTATTTTTATCAGTGTATATTAATTGTAAAATGTGACTGGTTTAGCTGTTGTATTTCCATATGTAAGCATACACAATCCATCTATTACCATTTCCTGTCTCAAACCTTCTTTCCCATGTCAGCTTCCATATTCCTTAATGAAGTGCCCTTCTTTCATGACCTTCCTTTATTTTTCCCTTAGAATCCACAGAAGAGATGCCATGTACTCTCTTATAAGACTGGCCTGTTTCACTTAACATTGTTCTACAAGTCTATCAGTTTTCCTGCAATGATACAGTTTAATTGTTTTTTGATGTTGTTGTTGCTTTTTTTTAAATATTTTTATTTTATAATTAACTTAACTTCGCAAATCAGCCACAGATTCCCCTGTCCTCCCTCCTCCCACCCCCATCCCTCCCCCCAATCCACTCCCTATTCCCACCTCCTCCAAGACAAGGTCTTCCCTGGGGAGTCAGCCCAGCCTGGTAGACTCAGCCAAAGCAGGTCCAGTCCCCTCCTCCCTACACCAAGGCTGAGCAAAGTGTCCCAGCATAGGCCCCAGGCTCCAAAAAAGCCAGCCCATGCACCAAGGACAGGTCCTGACTCCACTGCCTGGGGGCCTCCCAAACAGTTCAAGCTAATCAACTGTCTCACTTATCCAGAGGGCCCCAGTCCAGTTCCATGGAGGCTCCTCAGCCATTGGTTCACAGTTCATATGTTTCCACTAGTTTGGTTATTTGTCATGGTCTCAATATCTCTCGCTCACACAATCCTTCCTCTCTCTCGGGACTCCCGGAGCTCCACCTGGGGCTTGGCTGTAGATCTCTGCAACTGCTTCCACCAGACACTGGATGAGAGTTCTATCATGACAGCCAGGGTGTTTGGCCATCCAATCACCAGAGCAGGTAAGCTCAGGCACTCTCTTGACCATTGCCAGTAGTCTACAGTGGGGGGTACCTTTCTGGATTTCTGGGGACCTCTCTAGCACTCTGCTTCTTCCTATTCCCCTGGGGTCTTCATTCATCATGGTATCCAGACAGGGTTTTTCTATGTAGTTTTGGTGCCTGTCCTGGATCTTGCTCTGTAGACCAGGCTGGCCTCAAACTCACAGAGATCCACCTGGCTCTGCCTCCTGAGTGCTGGGATTAAAGGCATTTGCCACCACCACCCAGCCAGTTTAATTGTTTTTGGCTGAGTAAAAATTCCATTATGTTTTTATACTATACTTTGTTAATTTAACAGTTGATGGGCATATAGGCTGACTTCATGATTTGGCTACTGTGGATAGTATTGTGATAAATACAGGCATTCATGTATTTTGAGAGTGAGTTGGCTTTGGTTTGTTTGTTTGTTTGTTTGTTTGTTTGGACATTGCAGATAGATAGATAGATAGATAGATAGATAGATAGATAGATAGATGGATAGATAGATCCAGGGGTATATTATTGCTGGAACATATGGAAGTGTGTGTGTATGAGTGTACGTGGTACACACACACAAGTGTATGCATGTGCATGCACCTGTACATGCACAGTAACCAACAGACAGTGTCAGACATCTTTCCGCATTGCTCACTGTTTATTCCCTTAAGACACAGTCTCATAAACCTTATCTAGGATGACAGCCGTCCAATTCTCAGTTATCCTCTTGTCTCTGCTTCCCATAATGCTATGTTTACATACACAGATGACTTTCCATTCCTAATTTTGTATGTTGGTTCTGGGGATATGAACTCAGGTCCTCATGGTTGAATTGCAGATGCTCTTATCCCAAGGCAAAGAAGTTTTTATTTTGTTAAATATGTTTTACTGATTTTTTTGCTTAACATTAAATGTACACATTGGGTGAATAATGTATAATAATTTAATATATTAGACTTGATTTTAAAAGATGGGTTCTGTTGTTTACCAGATACACATGCAGAAAAACGCACAGATAACACCTAAGGCATTGTCTGGAGTGATAAAACTACCAACCTTCTAGGTTTTTTTTCTACTTTGGCATCATTAGTCTATGTTATTTCTTATTTCTTGAACACACTCACACCAGTTACAGGTGTGTGATAATTATCTTGATTGTCAGATTAGCAGGATTTAGAATCAACAGAAACACAAGCCTCTAGGTTTGTCTCAAGTGAGTTTCTAGATTGACTAGGCTAGGTGAAATGAAGATACTTACCTTCACTCTGGGCAACACCATTTCATAGGCTCAGGTCAATAACCTGCATAAAAGAGGGAAGTATGCCGAATAACAGAACTCAGCTCCCTCTGTGCTTCCTGGCTGCAAATGCAACATTATCATCGACCTCAAGTTTTTGCATGAACAATTCTCCAGTGTGGTGGACTATACCATCAAACCATGAGCCAAGATAAATTCTTCCTTTTGTTTTGTTTTTGTTACTGTTTTTTTTTTTTAAAGATTTATTTGTTATGTATACAGCATTCTGCCTGCATGTGTCCCTGCAGGCCAGAAGGGGGCACCAGATCTCATTACAGGTGGTTGTGTGTCATCATGTGGTTGCTGGGAATTGAACTCAGGATCGTTTGGAAGAGCAGCTGGTGCTCTTAACCACTGAGCCATCTCTCCAGCCCAAATTCTTCCCTTTGTAAATGGCTTTGGTAAACTGTTTTGTCTCAGCAACACATGAAGTAACAAGTTCAAGTTCTGTATCTACTTATGCACAATGATCTTCTTGTGTTTCAAATGCCAACACCTGCTTTAATAACTTCACTAATCCCAATCAGTGGACAGGTAAAGTTCTTTTGTGAGCTGATCTCATAAACTATTTTGACATTATTCAACATGGGTTACTGAGTTATTTGTTATACTGCAAATCATATATACTTGAGGAAAAATGATTAAATGAACAGATAAAATATTATTTTTGTATTCATCAGGGTGTAATTTGACATCACTTCCTCATTTTAATTCCATCACTCTCAGAAGTTTTAGCCATTCTGAAATGAGGGGTCTTGGAAGGCAAAATCTCTCTTATATTTTATGTCATTAAACTTCTCTATCAATATACAGGTATTATAAAAAGAGTTCAAGTTAAACAAAATATGGACATGCCAGCCTACAGTATAAGGATAGTATGACACAGAAAATTCAATCACTCAAACATGAACAAGATTTGTAAAGAAGTTCTGTTTCCTTAATCTTTGCTCAGCAACCATCATTCACTCAGCAAATAATTATGAGTTCCCTTCTCTGCTGTTTTCAAGAATAAAAATCATTGAAGACTGAGATGTAAAGAGGGAAAGTGGGCACAGTTAATTCACAGTGAATAGCTGCTGAGAAAGAGAACTTGCTTTCTTCAATATAGTGATACTAAGTGTATTGACCATAGTATAGGGCAGGACCTATGTTCAGGAGGAGTCAGACACTATTTTTTTTTTTTATTTTTCAAGAGAGAGATAGCATTGAAGCAGTAGGTTAGAAGGTAGGAGATAATCTAGGAGGAGTTGGAAGAGGAAGAAGAATATGATCAAAATATACTGTACGAAATTCTCAATAAATAAAAACATTTTAAAAAATTAGTGTGATTCACAGGAGCTGACCCTTCAAAGTTAAATTATATTCATTCTCAAATTAAAAATTCTAAATACACTAATTTGATTTAGATTTAAATTAAGAATACAAATTGTGAATGAAAATCTGATTTTCTTCTTTACATTTATTATGACCTTTTTTGTTTGTTTCTTTGTTTGTGAGAGTTTCTATGAGTAACCACGGCTGTCCTGGAACTTGCTCTGTAGACCAGGCTGGTCTCAAACTCACAGATCAGGCTACCTCTGTCTCCAAAGTGCTGATTAAAGGAATGTCAACTTCCTAAGACAATAATTTTAAAATATCTGACTAGTAGGTTCTAATAACCTTTTAAGGAGAAATTAAGAAATGCCTCCATTAATAAAATTTCATTTTTTCTGGATATTTTTGGGAAAAGATTGACTTTTGGAACATCAGTTATCTTAACATAGTTACAATTTATAAACTAATCATCGTAAAAGAAAGCATAATAGCCTCAGTATTGTCATGAAGCAGAAGAAAATCTTTCCCCGGAGGAACTATGGAGGTCTGTGCTCGACAGGAAACAGCTGGCAGACAAGCACCTTGATCCAAAAAACCGAATTGATGTTTGAGTCACAACTGCAGATCTTTTTGACATATAGTGAAGCTTGAAAGTTGTAGATCACTTGTATTACTTGGAATATCTCTATTTTGCTTTTAAATCAGTAAGTGAACTTTCAATGAGTGGACAATAGCTTTAAAATGTCATAGAATCTTTGTTTACAGAACATTAGCTCAACTTTATAAGAGTAGTTTAATTGAATCATCACATACTCTATTTAAGAAGTAATTTTAATTACTATACCAAAAGTAGTACACCACAGAGCTACAGGCAACTGAGTACAGCTGGAAGAGAGGGGGGCGGGGTTCCCAGGGAACAGCACACTGACTGATTGTCCAGTACAAAGCAGTCAGCCCTGAAAAATACATACAGGTAACATTATATTGATTTAACACATTATATTTAGGAATATACATGTATATACAAATACATACTGACATGCACTAAAAATTGGTATAAAAACAGGCCATGTGTATGGAGGCATATAACGAAGAGTTTACAAGGAGGAAAGAGAAGGAAGAAATGTTATAATTAAAATACAATCTCAAATATAAACAACAAAAAAAATGTAAGTGTATTGTCTTGTCTCAGCTTCAAATGCAAAATGTAAGCATCTTGTAATGTTATATTATTTGAGCATGTATGTTGCATTGGGGAGATATTTGACCTGACAAGACAATCTTCTAGAACAATATTTAGGTCAAATATAAGCAAAATTGCTATGTAAAATATTTTAAAGTTTATTTGAACATCCTGAAATATGGTTTAAATAGTTAAAGCACATTTAAAATAATATAAACATAATTAACAGGAAACGATCATAACTAACAAAACTCACATGACATGTGGAGGAGAAGTTAGACGTGTTTGAGGTAATTTGCTGTCTTTATAAAGCTGAATGAAATGATTTGATCTAAGTGGATGAATCATGATATAGAAAGGCTTATTATTAAAACTGTGGTGTTACCAACACTGTTACAGATGAGAGCTAGAAGTTATTAGATAGATCTTCAATCTTGACTACTCTGTCCATGGCACTGGAATGGTCTCTCCCCTCCAACCTAGGAACAACGTAGTTACATTTGAAATTATTAAACCATTGAGAATTTTTACATAATTTCAAAGAGATGCATGAGCCCATAATTATCCAAATTGAATTACATAAGCCCTTTCTAACATGCAAAGTCACTCAAGTTTAGTTAAATTTCAGAAAGTTGATCCCGAGCTACTTTGGCCCATAAACATACAGTATTGAAAAACAAGAAGAGGAAAAGACAACTCTCTCAGAGACTGTATAAGCACAGCTTGTCCCCCAAAACATGGCTATCATTACTATCTCCAGGACTTCCTAAAATGCTGATTCTCAATATAGAATTCTACTATTATGAAACCAAATTAGTATGAAATTATTTAACTGGTTTCTGATTTCTTTTCTCTTTTATCTGCTGTGGTCCTGTAGCTTGGGACCACACCTGATTATTCTGCTTTGACTACATATTCAGGGGTAATTTAAAAACCAACTGTCATGTCTAAATAAGTCAAGCTGGAATTAGAAGGTTCATAGACACTTATATACATTATATAGGATTCTAAGTGTTCAAAGTTAATTTATTTTCTTCAGATTGCTAGTAGCAATCCTGTTATAATTCAATGGAGACCTGAACAGTTTCTCTAAACAATAAATATCCCGATTTTGAACTTCGGCAATCCAAGGAATTTGGCTCATGTACAGGAGTTTTCCTACTGCCAGCTTCTTGCCCTGCCTTGATCCCTCCACCTCCACCAGAAAATCTTTTTAGAGTCGTCAGTGGCCCATTGACAGTAGCGCTCTTGGTGTGCCGTGCTCTTGTTTCACACTGTGAAATTCTGCCTGCCAGACAGCGCCGTAGGGAAATGGCACCATTGACGGGGCTTTTTCCTGATGTTTCCATATCCATTTCTGGTGAAGATGCTTTGTCCTGTTTTGCAGCCCTTTCGCCTTTGCAAAGGGCTGCTTTCCCGAGAGCCTTGCTCCAGTCTCGCGGACCAGAGTGCGTTCTTGTCAGTTCTCAGGTTGATAGCCCATCACAGAGCAATGTCCAAACACAAGAAATTGTGATAATTAAACTTCTTTTTCTCCCTTTGCACAGAATAACTAATTGTAAAAATTGGCAGTCAGCCTGCCTTTTGAAAGTGAAGAAAACATCTTGTTTTAACATCTGAGCACGGCTTTTTTTTTGTAATCTGTAAACAATTGGACCATATGTAGTGTGATGGGAAACATGAAGGCTGAGACAGAACACCACGGAAGGAACCTTACATGTAACCACTGCTCTTTGATTCCCGGAAATAGGATTGCCTTTAAACTTCTGGGTTTTATCATAATTTTAAGCAGACAGATTTTTTTGAATAACAGATAACTCTGACAATTTACCAAAAGGCAAATAATTCCATGTTTTTAATGTAAATATGTTTTAAAATCATTTTAACAGGTAACAGATGTTGTCATGGGCATTTACAGCCTTTGTTTGGGCCTGAAATCCACTTCAGCCATACAGTCTCCACACAATATGGTTTGTCACTTAGGAGGTTAATTTCTTTTCTGAATAAATTCTCTTAATCACGTACATTATCTACCACCGGTTAAATAAAAATCTTTTAAAGCAGTGAAGCCATAACTTCTAATTCTTTTGTGTTTCAATCTCTTATGCATATCCTGGGCAAATTGAATATATTAGTTAAAAGAAGATTCATATAACTGTTGAAAGTTTGATATGTTATAACAAGTCCTGTTATGGTCAAAAATGCAGTAGTCTGTAACATGGGCTGTAACATGGGGCAAAAAGAGATGTATTTGGGGATGGGGTAACATGGCCTTCTCCAATTTGTCTAGATCTCATATTTTCTGTGACTAACTCTATTCTCCTGTGTCTTGGAGGTCTCATCCCTAAAATTAGCTGGTTTTGTAAGGTCAGAGGGGATGAACAGTAAATTAGAACTGTGGGAACAGCTTTGCAAAACCTAGAGGTTTTCTTTTTTATTTACCCTGCTCTTTATCTCCATGTATTCCACCCACCCACCCCCAAACTACTACAGGAGATCAAGTGGCATGATCGAAAGTAAGTCATATGAGAGAAACTCTGACCCAGGCAATCACCCCATAATAGCCTCTTTGACACTATTGAAGGTTTAAAAGCATGTTGTCAGATGTGTTAGCTGCCATAGGCTTGAACAGATTTTTGCTTGGTGAAAGTTTTGATTTTTTTTCAATTTTATGTTTTAATATTGTATTTGGACTCTACGATAAATTTAAGTATGATTACTCCCTAAACATGTACTGGTGTTTTGCTCTAAGCAGCTTATGGTTCAACAGTCTCCCAACTTCACTCTACTCTGGAAAGTTGCACTTAGAGGTCTCAGCCAATAAGCCAAACATGACAAAGGAGCATTCCACTTCTGTGCTGTAAAAGTTGTACTTACCTTGTTTCCATGAAACTAACCTCGGTTTCCAAGGAAACACGAACAAAAAGGCAGTTGGCAGCTAGCATCTGGGACTTAGAACTCTCACATGTCAATTTCAACTGCTGGCTGCCAGCTCAAACCTAAAAACACAGGGTATTAAAATCACCTTCTGACTTTAACAGACAAAAGAATATTAAATAAGTTCTTAATGTGTAAATAATTTAGTATAATTGAAAATCATTCAAAATACATTTTGAAATAATACAACAAAGTAAATATGTTTCAATTATTGGAAATAACTCAAAGTAAATTTTTGTTTTAAAACATTAGGCAGACATATTGCAAAGATTTTTTTTTCAAATTTATGTCATTTTTTTCAGACACTTTTCTGAAATTTTGTTGACTTCTTTCTTACTATTTACTTTGCTTCCAGCTTCTAACTTTCTTTTCTTTCTCTCTCTGTCTCTCTCTCTTTCTTTCTTCCTTTCTTCCTGACTCATGAAAAATACACAGCTGTGTTTTGTGCACAAAGTTTGTAGTCACTCACTAGAATTTTAATAAAGTGTTTGATGACGAAACATGAGAATAGATTAACCCTTTCTCTTACGAATATATTTAGTGAACTGGAAAGATGGCTCAGTGCCTAACACCAAAGTTCCACTCACAGAACCTACATACTGGAAAGAGGAATTCTGGTAAGTTGAACTCTAACCTTCATAAACATGCTTGCTATGGCACACGTGTCCCCACTACTAAATACATGAAAGCAATCACACACACACACACACACACACACACACACACACACACACACACACACACTAGCATAATTGACTTTGCTGAATAGTGATGAATACTTTGTATGACTATGTATGGCTATGTAAGCAGATTTGTTGAGACCTTTTTTATTTCATATAGTCTATAGGTTTTAACTTCATAACTCCAAGGACCACTTGGTATACCATTTATAAATGAACTTAGAAGTTCATTAATTTGGAAGAGTTGGAAGAAAGATTGTAAGAGTCAGAAGCAGTAGATGATCATACCTAAAGAGTGTTTTCTAGACACAATGGAGCTCATGTGAACTCATGGAGGCTTTGACTGCATGCACAAGACTTGTCCAGGATCAATTCAAACAAAATTCAAGCATGGAGGAAGGTGGTTAGGAATCTCTCTTCCCCCCCAAGTGAGGAGTTATTGACAATGAATAGTGCCTGGAAGAGGGATTTTCAGTTTTATCCAGGGATGCAGCCCCTTAGAAACTACCCAGGCTCCAGGAGATGGGCCTATACCCATGACACTGGGAGTGCTAACTGTATTCAGTGAGTTTTAAAAAAGAACACATAGAATTGAGAGAACATAGTGGTTGGGTAGATAGCTTAGGAATTAGAGGAGAGGGAATAGGGAACAGACTTTACCCAAACTCATTATATGTTCATATAAAATTCTTAAACAATAGATGAGTATTGCTTAAGAGTAAAAAATTAAATTAAAAGAAATAAACTTTTCTGAAATGCAAGGTTTGCTCAGGGAAAGGTGATAAATCACATAAATAGTGTGCTGGTTTGAATTGGAATGGGCCCCATAGAGTCATGTGTTTGAATGTTTGGTCATAGGGAGTAGCACTATTAGGAGATGTAGCCTTGTTGGAGGAAGTTTGTCACTGGGGAGTGGGCTTTGAGGTCTCAAATGCTCAAACCAGGCCTACTGTAACAGTCTCTTCCTACTGCCTGCAAAACCAGATGTAGAACTCTCAGCTACTTCTCCAGCATCATGTCTACCTGCATGCCACTGTGCTTCCTGCCATGATGACAGTGGTCTAAACCTCTGAACTGTAAGCCAGCCCCAGTTAAATATTTTCCTTTGTAAGAGTTGCCATTGCCATGGCATCTCTTCACATCAATTGAAACCCTAACTAAGACAGATAGATAGAAAGATTGATGTGTAGCTAGAAAGACAGAGATTCAGTTTATACACATTCTCCATTTTGAGTTTTATGATTTCATGATACTCTTTGAGACTATCAATTTTAGCTAAAAATGTTGGTCTTTCAGGCTTTTCTCTTGTGATGATCGCACAACATTTTTATATACTAGTGTCCTTGAAGTCCAGGACACCTGTGCAAAAAAAAAAATCTTAGAAGTTATGTGCAGTAATCAATTGAATTTTTAACATGAACTCATTATATCACTGTTCTTGGTAACAGAATATGAGGTAAGTTTTAATAATTTTGGAAATTGTTGTCATGTTAGATTTAGAAGTAAACTTTCTTTACCATGGTTATTTAAGAACATCATTTTATTGCAGCTTCTATTAATTTTTCTACCTCTCTCTATATATTTATAAAATTCTTTACCTTTTTCTTTCTTGATAATAATCACTTAAATTATGCTTTTTAATTTATGAATTTAAATAATAATTAATATTTTCAGTTTGAATAAGTAAGTAAAGTAGATTTTGCCGATGTTAGAAAGTCATTTTTTCGCAAGAGGAGAAATGAACAGAACAACAGAACTGGCTAGGTGATCGTTAAAGCTTATGCAGGAGAAGTTTATGAAGAATCAACATGTAGTGTTAGAAATCATAAAGCTAATACTCTAGGTATGAGACACTCATAATGTAGGAAAATGATGACCACTTCACTCAAAATTCAGTCCAATTATGAGGATAAGCCAAACAGTATTATTATAGTTTTCTTAATGAAGATATAATTTACATACTCCAACATACACACTTTTGAATGTATTCTGAATTTTAGTACATCCACTGTCTTGTACAACCTTCACCATTATCTATCAAGAACATTTAGAAGTTCGCTGTTAGAAGGCCTATACTTAATCCAGCCCCTCTGTATTTCCTCTTGGATTCTCTAGGAAATATGTGTTTTCTCTGCCATCTCACAGACTTGCTTATTCTAAATATTTCATATAAAAAGGATCATGTAACATGTGACCTTTTCTGTTTGGCATCTTTCATTAATCATGAAATTTTATAAGGTTCATTCATGTTGTAGCATGTATTAGTACTTTACTCTTTAACACTGAATAAAATTCAATTGAATTGATATATTTATATATTTATCTGTTCATCTTTTTATGGTAATTTTCTCTTGTTTTTATATTTAGTTATTATGAACTACTCTTTTATGACACTGTGAACAATTTTGTATGAACATACACTTTCAGCTTTTATATATAAACACATACACATGTGTTTGGTCATATTATAATTCCAAAATATTAACTTTTCTTTTATTGAAAATAGATAGTATATTTTGATTTTGGATTCCCCTCCCTCTATTCCTCCCAGTTCCTCCCCACCTTCCTTCCCATTTAAATCCACTTCTTTTCTGTCTCTCACTAGAAATGAAGAGACTTCAAAGAGATATTAAAATATAACAAAATAAAATACAATAAGATAAAACAAAATGATTTTTTATTAAAACAATAAAAAAGTTATAATATTTTCAAATGGACAGATTTTTTTATGCAATTTTATCCACAAAATTGATCTTTAGAAATTTTTAACAAGGAATACAAATGAGAAAATATAGTAAGTCAAAGACAATCTTTGTTAGTGTAATAGTTTCTGGATGTGTTTTTCTATGAGATTATTAGTAACAAATAATTGAGTGTGACATCCTCATATATCAGCTCTGTTAATTCCACATATAATTACAAGAACATATACAAATATAGGTTCAAATTTTCTAGTCAAATTAAGCAGGAAGTTAACAGTAAACATGATAGTCAGTACTGTTCTACACAATTATGTCAACTTGACACAGGGTTGAGTCATCTGAGATAAGGGAGCCTGAGATAAGGGAGCCCCAGCTCAGAAATTGCCTCCATGAGATAGGGGTGTAGGCAAGCCTACTGTAGCATATTTGCTTATCTAATGATTGATGGGGGAAGGTCCAGCCCATTGTGGGTGGGATCATCCATCCTTTGTCTCTTGCTTCTGGGTTCTATGAGAAAACAGACTGAGCAAACCACAGGGAGCTAGCAAGTAAGCAGTACTCCTCTGTGGTCTCTGTACCAGCTTCTGCCTCCAGGTACCTGCCTTGTTCGAGTTTCTGTCATGACTTTCTTCAATGATAGACTGTGGTGCAGAAGTATAAAGCAAATAAACCTTTCCTCCCCAACTTGCTTTTGATCAGGGTGTTTCATCACAGTGATAGAAACCGTAATTAAAACAAGTACATAGTCTCCAATTTATAATGGTTTAGTTGATGACTTTTTTTTTTTTTTTAATGGTGGCATGAAATCACTGTAGACTCAATAAAAATTGTCCTTGGAAATGTAAATCTTAATCTTTTCCTGAACCTGAACCATTGTAAACTGTCCCCACCCTTACATCAGATGGTGAGCACTGACTGTGAACCACAGCATTTAGTTCTACGCCACCAAGGTTCCACTACTGCTCTTCCACAATGTTGTGTTACTAAGCTGTAGCATTCAATGACACAGTTGGCTTAGGTGCATTTATAAATCTGATATTTTAAACATATGATGAGTTTGTATAGTCAGTTTAAAAAGTGTATGTTTTAGCCGGGCGGTGGTGGATCACGCCTTTAATCCCAGCACTCGGGAGGCAGAGCCAGGCGGATCTCTGTGAGTTTGAGGCCAGCCTGGGCTACCAAGTGAGTTCCAGGAAAGGCGCAAAGCTACACAGAGAAACCCTGTCTCAAAAAAAAAAAAAAAAAAAAGTGTATGTTTTTGTACATGAAGTCAAAAGTCACTGTTCAAATGCAGAAGTGGAAATTTTCCTTTCACTAAAGTCTCCAGCTTCATGTTCTACACATTATCTTTGACATACTCATTTCATCCTAATATTTTTCAGATCTCCTCTAATTTCTTTGAAAGAAGGAATTTAATTTACTTCTTACTCTCTGTATTTTTCTATTATAATGTGAATAGAATTTCTTTGTGTGTATATCTGCATGTTTTAGATACTATTTTATTTTATTTACTATTCTTCTCTCATACAACACATATCAAACATAGCCACCCTTTCTTCTCCCTCTCCTAATAACCCCCAACTGTGGTGATATATTGTGTCCCCCAAAATATTGTGCACCCTAATAAAACTTATCTGGGGTCGGAGAACACAACAGCCACTAGATTAGACATAGAGGCCATTGGAAACAACCTAGATGTCCCCCAACTGAAGAATGGATAGAGAAACTGTGGTATACTAACACAATAGAGTATTACTCAGCTGTTAGAAAAAAGTGGCATCATGAAATTTATAAGCAAATGAGTTGAACTAGAAAAAAATTGTTTTGTGTGAAGCAACCCAGACCCAGGAAGACAAACATATTATATATTTTTTCCTAAGTGGATATTAGCTGTTAAGTAAAGGATAATTACAATACAACCCATAGAACCAAAGAAGTTACATAAAGAGGAGGAGGTCTTGAGGGGAATGCATGGATTTCCCTGGGAGGGGAAATAGAATAGATTCTGTGGATGGGGTGGAGGCTGGTGAGATGGGAACAGGAAGGATCAGGTGGGGGAGGGGAGGGGTCTGGGAGAGGATACAGGGAGAGACAATTGAAACAGGAGGGCATTTAGGGGAAGATATGGCAACCTAGAGCAGTGGAAATTTCCTGGAACCTGTGAGGTTGACCCTAGTGAGGACTCACAGTAATGGAGAACACAGAGCCGGTCATCATCTGTAACAAAAACCAGGTCACAAAATCTTTGATGCACAACCTGCAAGACTTACTGGGACAGTGGTGGATCAGAGCTCAAGAGAGTGCCCAACCAAAGACTGGTTTAACCTGAGTTCCACACAAGAGGATGCCCATGCCTGACACTGTCTAGATGGCCAGGATCTGGAAACTTGATGACTCAGAGACCTAGGATAGAACCAAGTATGACTAAAAAAAGTCAATGAAATGATTCCTAATGATATTCTGCTATACTTATAGGATCAATGACTAGTCCAATCATCATCATCATGAGCAGCAGCAGCAGCAGCAGCAGCAGCAGCTGATGGACAGATACAGAGACCCACATCCAAATATATATTTTTTTATTTTCCAACAACCACTCACCAAGAACAAACTCATTACCACTTTTTATCAGTTTCTAACCTGTCGCGTCCGCCTCAACCAGCAAGGAAGACGCAACACCAGGCTCTTCTCCAAGCAGTTTATTCAGGAACCTTAAACAATCTTCTGACCCCGGGGAAAGCCATCTTCTGACTCCCAGGAAAGCCAGTCCACGCCCTTTATAGCCACTGGGCAACCACTTGGACAATGCCGATAGGGTCAGACATACGCAAGCAAGCCAGATTCCACGCCCAAGCCAAATAAGGAGTTGTTTATCCCAGAGAACACCTGCCATCGGGAAGGCGGAAGCCGGACGCCAGCGCCATCTTTGAGGCACAGCCGTGCACGGCTCTCTACACTAACCAATCAAAGTTTTATATTTGCACAGACATATAGAAAGAACAGAATTATATCTACATATAATTACATATAAATATCCATATTAAAAGAGTACAGAAACCATATTTCAAGTGCTACCAATAAAGTACATTGCAAATAGAAGGAAATAACTTGTTTAATAATCTTATGTTTGTATTTTGTATTTAATACCAATTGTAAAACAAGTTAACTTATAATAGATGAATATTCATTAAATATAATGGTCATATATGTACATGACTGACATATTTGATATTGCTCTTTCCTATATACATAGAAAATTCATGAAAGTATGCAACATAAATAATATATAGTGAGTCAGAATAGTTACACATCAATTGCTTTTAAGAACAAAGAAAACTGAATTCAGGTCTACACCTATCTTGGAAGATGGTTTAAAATTCATTATAGTAGGTTAATTGACATTATGAGAGTCAATTGTGCATTGTCATTGTCCAAATATGTGAACATTATAAGTTCATTAACACTTTGAGCAAATGCATCCCATTTCTGCTCAATGTGTTCACACCTTACTGTGCATCCTTGACTTAGAGTAAGACTCATGCATGTACAACAGAATCATGTTCTTTATGAGACACTCAATTACACAGGGAAACTTTTTGCTTTATTCAGTCTCTAGTCTCTTGGGCCAGCAGAAAAAATATATAATTTTACATTTCTGAAAAGTGAATTCCTTTATTTTATGCATGACTATTAGATTTTAGGAATACCTTTAGAGAATATTATAGACAGGGTGGCTTAAACCACAGAAGGCTTTTGTTCACTGGTTTGGAACCATTCAGTCTGAGATCTATGCATTGGTAGTATTAGACTTCCTAAGGACTTGTATTTGGTGTGCTGACAGGTACATTTTTGCTGTGTCCTCACAAGGTAATCTTCCATACATGAGCACTCTTAATGTCTACCTCTTTTTACATCAGAGATATTAAATTAAGGACCGCTCATAGGACTCTATGGACTCTTAATTCCTTCCTTAATAACCCTGTTGCTGTTTGTACATGCACTGAGAATAAGGATTATGCATATGAATCTGAGAAGGAAGAATATGAATTTGTCCTTAACATTCAATATAGCACTGTCAACAATGTAGTGTAAATCATATTTTAAAGAATATTTCAAATGAAAGTATTTTTTTCATACAGCATATTCAAATCAGGGTTTTCTGACACCCAACTCCTCTCAGACCCTCCCTCACTCCCTACTCTTCCAACTGCAGACCTTTAATCTTCACTTTCTCTACCTTTGAAAACAGGCAATGAAAAGAAACAAACCAAAATAAAACAAAACAAACAAAAGAAAAATATGATAAAATATTCACACACACACAAATAAACAAAACCTATCAAAACACACACACAAAAATAAAAACCATAATATACAAGCAAAAGATATGTAAGGTTAAAATAATGTCCAAACAAAGCAGTATGGGGCAGAAAAATCTCTACCATTGAGTTAATTTCATATTGGACATCTACTGTTGGGTGGGGGGCCTGCCCTTCAGTGTAGTTTTATACCAAGTTTAATGCCATTGGAGAAAATGAATGTTTACTTTGCTAGCCTTTGTCACTAGGAGATAACTTCTTGGTTAAGGATGGGAGTGCATGTCCATACTCACTTTGGCTCTTACAATTATTTTTGCTTCCCTTTCCCCATAGTTTCATGAGCCCTGTGGTGAGGGATAAATGAAAACATTTCATTTAGGACTGAGTGCTCTAAGGTCTCTCACTCTCTGTACATTGTTAATTTTTGAGTCTCTGTATTTGTTCCCATTTAATTCAGGAGGAAGCTGCTCTGATGATGGCTGAGCAAGACACTTATCTATGGGTATAGCAGAACGTGTTAGGAATCATTTTGTTGTTACATTCCTTTGGCATAACAGTAGTATTTGGCTTTCCTCTAGGTGTACGGCCTTTCGAGTCTCAGGTTCTTGGACATTCAAGAAGTGTCATGTTTAGGTTCCATCTCATGGAGTGGGCCTTAAGTCCATTCATATAGTGGTTGGTTACTTCATGACGTTGTACCACTGATGGAACAGCCTCTCACACAGCCAGGTCACCATTGTAGTTCAAAGAGTTTATAGCAACGTTGCTGTCTACCTTTTCTTCTGGTAGCACACTGAGTACCTTCTAGTATCATAAACACTAGTCATTAGGTGCAAAGACTCTAGGTAGGCACCTGCTCTAATTCTCTGTGTTCAGTGAGATCTGTAAGTATTGTCTTTAGCAATTGGGGCTTATCATCAGCTTGTGGAGAGCATTCTATAGTTGGAGTTGTTTACAATAAAGTTAGACATAACTCATTCTTGGCATTAGAAGGTTTCACTTGGCGATGAGTAAAGCTCATTGGGCCTTTGTTTTCCCTGTTATTTGGTGACACCTTTTAGATTTCTTCCATATATGTATATATTTTTGAGAAACTTCTGTTGTAATAGGTTTCCATGTGACTCCTCAATGGCTTTTAATTACTACTTCTACTTCACCAGGGTTTATGGGTCTGTTTACATTGCTCATCTGATCTTGATTTAACTTCAATAGGCTGCATATATGAAGAAATATATCCATTTATTTCAGTTTTGCAGTTTGGTAGAATACAGATTTTTAAAGTATACCTCGTGTTTTTCTGGATTTCCTCATGCTTTTTGTGATATCCCTCTTTCATCTATAAATTTATTAATTTGCATATTCTGTCTCTATGTTTTAGTTAATTAGGCTAAGGGTTTATCAATGTTATTGATTTTCTCAAAGAATCAGCTCTTTACTTGACTGATTCTTTTGAATTTTTTTGTAGTTTGTATTTATCTTATTGATTTCAGCCCTGGGTTTGATAATTTCATGACATCTACTTCTTTTGAGTGTTATTTTTTTCTTTTTTTCTAGAGCTCCAGTATGCATTTAAGTAGATGATATGAAATCTTTCAATTTTTTATGTAGTTACTTAGTGTTATGAACATGCTTCTTACAGTCACCTTCATTGTGTTCCATAGGTTTGGATACGCTGTGTTTTTATTTTTATTCTATTCTGAAAAGGTTTTAATTTTCCATTAATTTCTGTCTTGTCCTGTTTGAGTTATTCAGTTTCCATGAGTTTGTTTGTATACTCTCTATTGTTGTTGATATCCATCTTTAATCCATGATGGTCAGATAGGTTAGAGTGTGTTATTTCCATTTTCTTGTGTCTGTTGAGATTTGTTTTGTGTTCAAGCATGTGGTCAATTTGTAAGAAAGTTGCAGGGGGTGCTAAGAAAAGGTATATTCTTTGGTGTTTGGGTGAAATGTTCTGTAAATATATGCTAGGTTCATTTGATTTATGAAATTATTTAACTACAACATTTCTAACTTTAGTTTGTGTCTGGAAGACCTGTCTATTGACAAGAGTAAAGTATTGAAGTCACACACTGTCACTGTTTGAAGGCCAATATGTGATTTTAGCTGCTTTAGAGTTTATTGTATGAACTTGGGTGGCCTTGTGTTTGGTATATTTTTCCTTTCGTGAGTATGAAGTGTCTTTTCCTTTCTCTTCTGATTAGTTTTGGCTTGAAGTTTATTTTTGTCAGACATCAAAATGACTATGCCTGCTTGCTTCTTGGATTCGTTTGCCTGGAATGTCTTTTTTTATCCTTTAACCCAGGATAATGTCTATGTATAATGGTAAGAAGCATTTCTTGAATGCAGCAGAAAGAAGGATCCTGTTTTTGAATTCAGTCTGTTAGTCAGTTTCTTTTTATTGGGGAATTAAGGCCATTAATAGTGAGAGTTACCGATAAGCAGTGTTCATGATTCCTATTATTTTGCTTTTATTGTGTGAGGTTTTCTTTCTCCTTTTTTCATTTGGTGGTCTGGCATTATTTGTTCTTTATGTCTTATTGCGTATGGATGATCTCTTTAAATTGCAGTTTTCTTTCTAGTGCCTTCTGAAGAGCTGTTTGAGTAAATGGATACTGCTTAAATTTGATTTGATTTTGGAATGCTTTTATTTCTCCATCTATCGTGATTGATAGTTTTTTTAGGCATACAGTCTGGGCTGACATTGGTGGTCTCTTAGAGTTTGTAGAACATCTGTAGAGACCGTTCTGGCTTTTACAGTCTTCATTGAGAAGTCAGTTGTTATTCTAATGTGTCTGTCTTTATTTTTTTACTTGATCTTTTCCCCGTGTGGCTTTTAATATTTTTATTGTGGTGATAGAGGTTGCTGTGTAACTTTAGTATTTTGATTATTATGTGTCATGGAGAAGTTATTTTCTGATCCTGTCTATTTAGAGTTCTGTATGATTTTTGTTCCTTGATAGGCACCTCTCTCATTAGTTTAGAGAAATTTTCTATTGTAACTTCTTTTTGAAAATACTTTCTGTTCCTTTGACCTGGATTTCTTCTTCTTCTTCTTCTTCTTCTTCTTCTTCTTCTTCTTCTTCTTCTTCTTCTTCTTCTTCTTCTTCTTCTTCTTCTTCTTCTATTTTACATAGAATTGTCTTTTCATAATGTCCCTGGTTTCCTGGACGTTTTGTGCCTGGATTTGTCTTTAGAGTTAACGTTTTCTCTGACTGCCGTATCCATTTTTCTACTTTGTCTTCAATGCTGAAATTCTCTTTTCTATGTCTTGTACTTTGTTGGTGAGGGTTACCTTTGAGGTTTTCATTTGACTTCCAGAATTTTTCATTTCCAGTTTTCTCTCAGCTTGTGTTTTCTTTAGGATTCTGTTCCTATTTTTGTATCTTAAACTGTCTTCATTATTTTATTCCACTGTTTGTGTTTTCACAGAATTAATTAACAGATTTGTTTATATCATCTTTAAAGTCCTTGAACATATTCATAATTGCTATTTTGAAGCCCTTGTCCTTTGCTTCAGCTATACTGCTTTTTTCCGGACCAGCTGTGGTAGGATAACTGGTGTCTGGTGGAGGCATATTGTCTTGATTATTAATGATGGCATTTTTGTGCTGCTGTCTAGTCATCTGGGGTTCGGATGACTGAGCTGATTCTATGTGTTGATACGTAGTCTTTTCTTTGTTGAGTTGATGCTCTTTCTGTGGTTTCTTTGCCCTCACTGGTTCTTAGGAAAGTGTGGAGAGTGTGGCTTTCCAGGTAGGGAGTGCTTGTGCAGGTTAATGGATGATATAAAGGAATAGAGATGGGCTTGGAGGAAAGGCTGAGAGGGGCTTCAGCAAAGAGCTAAGGACATGTTGTTCATATCCAGAGGCATTGCCCCAGGGAGTTGGGGATGTGATGGGAAGAAGATCCTGCACTTAAGTTGCAGTATGGCAAATAATTCGAGAGATGGTGTTAAGGACTGAGGAGATCCTAGGTATGAAGAATGATTTGGGGTCTCCAGTAAATAGAGTTAAGTTGAGAGGATGAGCACCTGTAAGCAGGTTGTTACCAGGCTTAGAGTGAGAATGGAGGACTACAGTGGAGGAGAGGTAGGATAGTGGGATTTACCTGTCTTAGTCCTGGCCAGGTGTGGCCATTGGGAGTCTCAGATAGCAAGTGTCTCTATATTGGAAGCTGAAAGGAAGGAGTGGCACGGGCTAGGAGAAGGGGATGAGAGAATCTACAGGAGAAAAGAAAGCTTGGTCCATGCCAAGGTTTGAAGGAGCTCCCTGGCAATACAGGTAAGGGGTAGAAAACATGCTCCTTCAAACAGACTGCTACAGGCCTGGTGATGAGACAAGAGAGATTGTAATGGGGAATAGACAGGAGAGTGAAAAATCTCCTCCCTGAGTCCCAGCCTCTGTGGCCACTGAGAGTACCATGTAGACTCTGCATTGTAGAAAGTGTTGTTACATATAGGCAGTTGACAGAAGGGATGTGAGGAGTGAAAAAATCTG
Organism: Peromyscus californicus insignis; assembly: GCF_007827085.1. NCBI lineage: Eukaryota > Metazoa > Chordata > Mammalia > Rodentia > Cricetidae > Peromyscus > Peromyscus californicus. The sequence continues at coordinate 72,782,876 of NW_026294480.1, read as the reverse complement.
GTCTATAAATGGTTAGATGTCCCCTGGGAATGGAGGATGGGAGGGAAGAGTGGCCCCAGCAAGCCGTCTGCTACAGGGTTGTGGGTGAGACTGTGAACGGAATTTCACAATAGCAGTATTTTTCACTTCATTCTTCTCTCTCTCATCCTGTCACTTTCTTTCTCTAGCATTGTTAAAGAATGAATATAAAGCTTGGCATAGTGGCAGAGACTGATGACTACCACCTGGTGGTAAAAGTAGGCAGATCAGACATTTAAGTTTACCATCAGCTATATAAATTTTGAGGTCAATTCAAACAATATGAGACCTGGTATCAAAAAGTATGAACACATACTTATACCCAAGCAATATGAATCATCTACCACCCTTGAGATGAATGAGTTGTAATAGCCACCATTATGATGAAGAAAAAAACAATAAATGCTGTCAAGGAGGTAGAGAGCAGAGATCCTAATTATTATTGTTGAAAGCTTAAATTAGTTCAGGTTCAATGGAAAATGATGTGACGGTTCCCATAGCCAAAACGAAGTTTGCAACAAAATGTATGTAAGCAAAATGTGTTCACAATCGTCAAGCTGTGGTTTCAGCTTATGCACTCATAAGAGATAAACGAATTAGAATCATATTTCATATGATGGGGCATTATTTAGCCATAAACAAGAGGCAAATTGTAGAATTTGTGAGGGGAATTGATGGAAATGGAAAATATAAATGTTAAATAAAGTAAACCAGACAGAGAAAGAAGGGCGTGTTTTTTCTCAGATATGAATAGCAATCTGAGCACTCTGGCAATATAACATCACTGTTTCTCAGGAAGAGGAGTTCAGCAACACCTTCAGTAACATTAAATTTAAGGTAACTCTCCAGCCAGGCAGTGGTGGCATACGCCTTTAATGCCCACACTGGGCTTTCAGAGGCAGATGGATATCTTAGTTTGAGGACAGCCTGATCTACAGAGTGAATTCCAGTACAGCCATGGCTACCCAGAGAAACTCTGTTTCAAAACCCATCTGCTACATGAGACCTTGTTTCAACAACAGCATCAAACACACAGACACACACAGATGTAGAACAAATGTGATACCTATAAAAAAAAAAACCTGTGTGTAAAATGAAAAAGAGTATTAGAGAATGAAAGATGGGAAATAAGTGGGGTTGATATGAGACTATAAAATGGAGGGTACACATGAAAAAAGTACTATATATATATGATAGTATCACAGCCAATTCAATTTGCACTTAGTGTGTATTCTGAGTTATAATAAAAAATAAACCCTAACATAAGGAAATTAAAATTATTATTAATTAGACTAAAATTCTATCTATTTACATTAGACACAATGACTATGATAATAGTTATGATGGGTGATGTCATTCTATATGCTGTGAAAATGTGTTGCTCTGATTGGTTGATAAATAAAGCTGTTTGGCCAATGCTGAGGCAGAATAAGGTTAGGTGGGGCATTCTAAAAAGAGAGAGAGGAAGGAAGAAGAGAGAGCAGGGGAGACGCTGCTAGCCACCGGAAGAAGCAAAATGTAAAGGTACCAGTAAGCCACGAGCCACATGGCAAAGTATAGATTTATAGAAATGGGTTAATTTAAGATATAAGAGCTAGATAACAAGAAACCTGCCATGGCCATAGTTTGAAAATATTAGCCTGTGTGTGTTTATATGAGTCCGAGCAGCTGCAGGACTCATAGGTGAGAGAGATTTATACTGACTGTGGGCCAGGCGGGACACAGGAAAACTTTCAGGTACATAGTTATATCATGTAACTCACTGAAATTTATTTCTAATTCAAAGACTACTAAGCCCAAACCCTAGTAGATAGCTTAAAATGTGTACCCTATAAAAGGAACATATATATAAAAATGACTATGTCTATTGCTATAGATTAGATAGATGATAGATAGATAGATAGATAGATAGATAGATAGATAGATAATCTTTGGCAGAGAAAGTTGACAGAATAATTTGCCTTAAACAAATAAAATTTTACTGCTGACAAAGTCCATTGCAAGCATTTTTAACTCTCATGAGTTCCTGCTCTGAATGTTCACACTTGTTTACTAAAGCTATCAGGGCCTTCCAACAGAATCACTGAAATTTTTTATTTTTGCTACTTAAGAAGATGTTATATGCTAATTTCCATATTACATTATATCCTATAAAACAGGTGAAAACAAAATATTTTCTCTTTTTTGTACTTTTTTATAATATTGTATTTTATTTTTCTTAGTGTTTTAATAATACAACTAGTAACTGATTTTACCACATTCTTTATCAATGTTATTAGAAACAGAAGAAATAAAATATGCAAACTTAATTATACATAAATTTTGAAGCCCAATATCACATATGTATGTCAATATAGGATGACAGAAAAATTTAGTTCATTAGCTGCTTCAGGCATTCTCAAAAAAAATCTAAGGTAATAAACATAAGTCTAATATCATGCTTTTACTTCTAGTTGTTTTTTTTTTTCTGCACGGTCATTGTCATGTAACAGAATGTTATACAGGTATTGCTTTCGTGTTGATTTCTTATCTGTTTTGTTGGAGTTCTCTCAAAAGTGTGTCCCAAGGTACCTGTAGGTAATTCTCAATGCAAGTGTTATTAGCAGATGCAGTGTAGCATTGGATATTATTGCTGCAGTGGATTCCTCTCTCTCTCTCTCTTTTCCTTCTTTCCTTTCCTTTTTTATGGTTGTTAGTTTCAATTCAATTAGTATTTATTTAAAATAGTCTTTAAAGTCCTTAATGTTGCTAGTTAATTTGGAAATATGGATTTGCTTATGGATGATCAAAATTTTCTCATCTTTGCTTGAAGATTCTGTCTTTGTACTGATAGTTGTGATCTACAGTAATCCTTTAAAATAAATCATGGTCTAAACACTAATACTCTGGAGTTTTATCATAGCTTTATTGCTACTGTTCCTGCTTCTGCTACTACTGTGTGATTTACCTTTGGACATATTTAATACTTTTCCTTGGAATTTTGATGTACTGGGAATGTCCTTTTGGAGTATCCAACACTCAAGAGTTAGGATGAGTCAAGCATCCACAAAATTAGAAAACTGTGTGTGTATGCCATATATAGAGAATTTTCTAATTTTGTGGCTACTTGACAATATATATATATATATATATATATATATATGTGTGTGTGTGTGTGTGTGTGTGTGTGTATAGTAATTCTATCATTCTTGAATATACATATATATAAAACAAAAAACATATATTATATATTCAAGAGAATATACTTTTTCAAGGAAGAGAGATAATGAATGGATGACAAATGGTTTAATACTTCTTCAGTTCCTTGGAGGAACAGGCTGACATTTCATTTATGAAATATTTTGCTGTATTCATTTACTATGGCTCATTTCCTTGTTGATTTGTTCGATGTACTTTGCACTTATTTCTGCTGCTTGTGTTTAAATAAGCCTTAACATTGCACTTTCTGTCCTTAATTATGTATTTTTAACTTATGATTCATTTGATTTGTTTTTGTATTATAATTTTTATTAAAATTTGACTTTATATTATATCATAGATGATGAAAGTATTCTTTCTTAATTATGCATTTAGCAAAAGTTACATAGCTATACACTAAAAATGAATCTTATGCTATGTGAATTGAAAATTAATTGTCATGTTTTACATAGACTATATACACAACCATATACTCTGGTGTCTGTGACTGGTATCTGAGAGATCAACACAATGTGAAATCACAATTATCAATACTACCTTTTTATTTCAAAAGATATGTTTCATAAAGACAATGCCACTATTTTGGTTTATGCTTTGTCCTAATATCTAGTGTCAGCCACTCAACAAATGTCGTTGAAAGATTTAGATGAAGTCATTGTACAAATGCTGAGGAACCTGGTAGCCAGGAAATAACAGAAGATAAAAGGACTGCATGAAATCAGAAAGTATTCTACAAAACAAATGGATGATGGTCACAGTGAAGATATAGTCCACAAACCAAGAGGGGATCTTCTCCACCTATTTGTCTAACAGGATGTGTGCATGTATACTATACAAAGAACAGAAACATTGACCACAAAACACAAATAATCTAGTCAACAAACAGGGCAATGAACTGGGCCAATAGTTCTCAATGGAAATGGTCTAAATTCTGTTGGACTCCTGTCTTCAAGAAAAGTTGCAGGTAATACTGAGAGGGGTTAGGGAAAGGAACTATTGTACAATGATGATGATATTCTAAATTGGTGTGTCCAATCTGCAGTAATGTATGGCCATTCCTCAAAAAAGTACAAGTAGAATTAGCATAATACAGCTCTGCCACTCATTGGTAGACACCTGGTGCAGAGGGACTTTTGCACACACATGTTTACAGCAAATATGTTAGTCGATGTCTGGAACCAGCTTAAATGTCCATCATCATATTAATGAATAAAATGGAATATAGAGTGGGGCTTTGTTAGCTAAAAGATGAATGAACTTTGTGGGGCTTTGTTAGCTAAAAGACGAATGAACTTTGTCATTGACAAGAAAGTGTAGTCTTGTTGTTCATAGAGTTAGCCAAAAAAACTTATTTAGAAAGACAAAAGTCACATTTTATCTCACATAAAGAATTTAAATTATATATTTATATACATGTATGTATATGTATATGTTCATAAGTATTTATGTATTTATTACATACATACAAAACAGTGAGTTAACACATATCTTAATTAGCTCTATTTAGACATTTCACTCTATACATATCAAACCAACCAACCACAAATTATAAATTCATAAAATTTTTGACAATTTAAAAAGTTAGAAAAAAAATCCCTCTGATCAGCAAGGTGGCTCATCAGGTAAAGGTGTTTGCCATCAAGCCTAACAATGGTCCCCTTAATTTTTATTTAAAAACCAAACTATTTATTTATTTGGTGTGTATGTATGTGGATAAGTGTGTTGCTCACAGACATGAGGAGGTAAGAGGACAGGGTTTGTTCTCAATTCAGGTATCAGGTTCATGGCAAGAGAAGTTAATGGAATGTGATAAATAAAATCATAGTACATGCTACTTATGTCTGAATTATATGATCAAATAACTCAGTTTATACTGTGACTATATGCTAAGTTAAAATTTAATGGAAGAGAAATAAATGATTTAGGTATCATAGTTATAAGAACTCAGGGATCATAAATTAAAGTCTGATCTGTACTTCACAGGAAAATCCTAACACAGAAATCAAATAACTGCAGAAAAATTAAATCTGAAGTAGCCCCTCTGAATGTGGGTGATAGTTGTGAGGCTTGATATACTTGTTTATGGGGCCCCTGGCTGGGGGACTAGGACTTACCCAGGTGCATGAACTGGCTTTTTGGAGCCCATTCCCTGTGGTGGGATACCATGCTCAGCCTTGATACAGCAGGGGGAAGGGTTAGGCCCTTCTTCAACTTAGTACACCCAACTTTATTGACTCCCCAAGGAAGGTCTTACCCACTCTGAGGAGGGGATGGGGGTTGGGATGGGAGTGGGAGAAGGGGAGGGAGGGGGAACTGGAGATATTATGTGAAATGAAAAAAAATCTTTTTAAATTAAAAAAAAGGTAAACAAAAAAAAAACCCAAGCAAATTAAATCTTGAGAAATATTTGACTCATTAATGGACTTCAGTTATTGAATATGTGATTGATAAGTCAAGACACGAAAACTATTCTTCAGAAGTATGTAGTTTGAATATTTAGACCATAATTTAAATACTACCATGATTATTATAATTAGGGTACAATTTTCAAATTTATTCTTTCAGACAAATTTAAACCTATAACAAAATTGAGTGGAAAATCCAGAGCTGCCATCAACCTTGCTAACAGCATGCCTTCCACTGTAGTGCAGTGGCTATACCTAACAGACTCTGGCACATCATTATCACCCATTGTACATGGTTCACATTGAATTCCACTCTTGGGATCTTCCATCATTGAGACAAAGGGATAGGGGTGTGCTGTCACATTAACAAAATTCACATCTTCTGTACATCACAGAATGCCATACAGTTTACACAGCATTTTGTGTTCTCCGACAGGCTTCTTTTACTTGATAATATGTATTTGAATGTCTTCTGCACTTCACATGGCATATAGCTCATTTCTTTTGAGTGCAGATAAAAATGTCCTATTATATAACTGTTTCACTGTTCACTTATTCATTCTCCTACTGAAAGGTACTTGGTTGCTTCCAAGTATGGGGATTAATCATAAAGCTGCTAGACATACACCTGTAAATACTGCTGTTGTCTTTATCCAATGGTTGATTATGGATCATATATATCATGTGTGTGTGTATGTGTTTGTGAGTATGTGTGACACATACACACTCACACACACATTTTCTAAACAGGAATGGTGAAAAAATGAAGGCTAGTCATGAATTTGAGCTTTTCAAAGAAAAACTGTGCTTGATCTTTGGCAATTATTTCATTGTTTACATGATATTGTTCGTCTGAATATCTAAAACAACAACCTAACTTCTCTTAGGAGTACAGAACTGTGAGTACCAGCTTTCTTACCTACTTATAATCTGGCTTCAACATGAGTTTCTAAGTAACTTATTTTGGTATATTAACCAGAAAAAGAGAAAAGAAAATCTCTCAGCCAAGAAGACTCAATTAATTTAAAATACACAATAATGGGTTCTGAAATAGCAACTACATTTTAACCAGTAAGTTCATTAAACATTTCCCAAACTCATAACCATTATTTTGCTTAGTCAGATGTTTTCTCAAAGGAGAGTTCATTCATTTTAAGTGCTTAAAAATACATGATGAATGAAGCAATTTGCTTTTTTATTTACATTTTACCACTGATATTTTATTCAAAAGAGCACATTGTGATTTTAATCAGCTGTTTCCTAGAATTGTAGAACAATGCTTTGTTTTACATTTAAAACTTTAGAGTTATGTTTGTGAAGGATACAGAATCCAATAGCTCTAAAAATTAATAGAATACTTAATATTACATAATTAATTTATGTGCAATTGATATAAAATAAGCTCAAAAACAGATTAGAGATCTCCCTAAAAATTATGATTTTGGGGATAGCCAAATTATAAATATGTGGAATATAGAAAAATTATGGCATATTAAAATGATACAGTATAGCAAAGAAATTTTTCTTATTTCAAGTTTGTTGAAGATCAGATAAATCAAAAAGTACTATCTCAGATATCCAAAGCACCTCATTGTTCCATGTCAAAGTAACAACTATCTTCTATTTTCCTCCTTATATTCAGTAACATCTGAAAAACTCTAATATTGGCACTGTGTCCTGGTCCATTAATTAATTATATAATTTAATGAAACTCTTCACAACATTTATATATATATAATTAATCATATATATATATTTATATTTTAAGTTACAAATTATTGAAAATAGGTGAATGAATAAATTAAAATGAAAATAAAGGAGAAAACTAAGTTATTTTAAATAGGATATCTATTTCTTTTATTTTATGTGTAGGAATGTTAGCCTGCATAAATGTATGAGAGCACTGAATATTCTGGAACTGGAGTTACAGACAGTTATGAACCAGCAATTAGGGACCTGAAGCCAGGTCCCATGTAAGAGCAACTATTACTCTTAACCACTGAGGTGTCTCTCCAGTCCAAAATAAGATACTTCTAAACCACCCTTTGCTTATCGTATCAGTTACTTTTCTGCTGCTTAACAAAATAGTACAACTTAAAGAATTTAAGGAAGAAAGGTTTCTAGCTTATGGTTCTGAAGACGGAGTCTATAATGGCCGGGAAGTCATGGCAGCAGCAAGCGTGACGGCAGGAGCAGGAAGTATGTTAATCTTCTCTGCACGCAGGAAGTGGAGAGAGAACAAGGTACAGACATAGAAACTTAGAGGGTCGTTTGATTCTATGTCCATTAGCAGAATAATAGCAGCATATTCACCCCAGACCTTTGAGTCCCTCAGTTATGAGTTCTGGGCCAGATTTACAGTGCCAGGTATGTGTTTCCTCCTTTGGAGTGGGCTTTAAATCTAATCAGAAAGTATTTGCTCCCCACATAGCATCTATCTCACTGTGGTATCCCGGGGCACAGTTTACTGTACCAGTCATTATTGTAGTCCACAGATGGAGAAGACATATCCGCACAGAAACCTTCATAGCACCTTCTAGTAGTATGAGAGATAAGAAGCAGAGAAGCTTTCTGGTCACTACCAGACTGATTTTTCCTTGTCCTGTGCCCAGAGTCTGTGTCGTCTTCAACAATACGATCTTACCTTCATGCTCTGGTAGGCAACCAAGAGCGATGACAGTAGCCTGGTTTGGGTGTCTGCATTAAGCCTATGAGCCTCAATGTTAGGTGAGAATCCCATACTGGCCTTAGGATTTTTATTTGGAAACTACTATTTAATAAGCTTCACATATATAGAGAGATAGAGATAGTCATATATAGAAGGGTTTAAATAGGTTACACAGGGGATAATTTTCCTTCTGAAGAATAATTATTGAGTTCAATTAGCTTATTTTATATTTGTGTTGCAGCGATCATAGTTTTTCATTAATATATTTATAAGAGTGATTATATTAATGTATTTTGGACATTCAACTAATGCCTTTCTATGAACTGCCTTAATGCATTCTGGTTCTAACAAATAGTAGTATCACATTAAAAACAGTGTAATATAAAAAATATTTCACTGAAGATATTTGATCTTCCTCCATATAAGGTATCTTTTCTTGAATGTTTTCCTTGATCATTTTAAAATTAGTATTCTTAACATTCTGAAAGTTACGTAGAATTTTGCGTATAATCTTTCTCTCTCTCTTTTTCTTACTGTTCTTTCCTCTCTCCTCTATCCTTCTCATTCTCTTCTTGGAAAATGTATTTAGCAGAGAATTAGTTTTTCACTGAACTCTATGAGAAGAACCAAGTTACTCTGCTTTAAGTCATTGACAGATACAAATAGTTTTCTTCTATTTTTTTGTCATATGTAATTATTGGCCTATTAAACATTTATATTTCTTTATTCTAACTATTTATTAAAAAGTTTTATCATTTTTGTTTTAAGTTATTTGCATAAACATTCAAATATAATGCTGTGCTTATTAATATTCCACATCCGGAAGTCTCCTATCTACTTCTCTCTTCCCAGACTGCTTATAGAGATTCCCAATAGTTTGTCTTTTTGTTTTTTATAAATTTAATTATTAAAAAAACTTTTAATGAAGACATCTCATGGATGTGATATTATGGTTTGTGTTATTTAATAGTCTTTTCAGAGAAGAGATTTTTAGATTTACTGATATATTCTAATTTGTATTCCAACATATTTAAGACATCTTTCTGAATCTCAAAACTCAAACATTCTGACACTGAGCTACATATTCCTAGGCCTGTGAACCACTTATTTTCATTGTCTTCCAGATTTGCTAATAAAAAGCTTAGGCATATAAAACAAATGTTTAGTTTTTACATATTTTCAAAATTATTTATTTTTGCTGTTCTCTGCTTTATCATATATCATAGAATTTCTTTCATTATATGCTATTAGCAAACATTTACTAATACTTTGTAATTTCAGTTTAAAATTGTTTATTTCACATATTTTCCATTAACATGGAAATATTTGTGAGATAATCTAATTCTTCTGCTAATTACAATTTATGTTATAGGTTGTTAACAACAATGATTTGAATCTTAATAATTATTATAATTTTTGGAATCTATTAACAGTTCCTCTGGAATCTTTAGTATTCCAAACGTGTGAAATTTCATTATCTTGGAGAATATATGCATATGTGGCTAAGTTTCTTTAGTTTCTGTTTTCTATCAGTTTTCATTTGTTAATTTTTCTATTTAATTATTTTTTCATCACATTTTTTTCTAGCAAAATCATCAATTTCTTAGTAGTGAATCCAATCCTTATGGACCATTGTCAGTTTTTATTCTCTATTTACAATATTACTGGGTATAAATTCTATTTTTGAAACTATGTATATGATATTTTAACTTTATATATTCTTTGTAGAACCTTTATAAATAGGATTTATATATCTTCATTAATTTTTCTAACATTTTCTATCATTCCAGTTTTCCCAGTCACCAATATTGCTGCAGTATATCTTGTCCCCTGTGTATGACCATTATGATGAGACTTTTAGGCAAGACCGAGTTGAGTTCATCCTAGCTCCCATTGGCCTTCACAGAGCCTAGCCTGAGGCAGAACTACGTACCCACTCTCATTGTTTTCACTAGGTCACACTGATCATCATGCTAGTTCTCGATTCTCTCCTATTTATTTCTCACCTGACTGTGGATTGCTCTACAGCTACCACCTCCACCTAGAGAAGTCATCTTCTATGTAGGTGCAGATCAATCGTTTTACCTGATAATATAAACACTTGATATCTTTCAGCTAATTTCTAGTTTTCATAAATATTTCTTATTTTCTATAATTACTGTGGCAAGAATAGCCATCTCACCAAACACAGCAGTCACTGGAAAGAAGATATCATGTAAAACTCTATTCTAAAATCTACTTTTCTCCTAGTATTGTTCATCCACATACTATAAGATGTAATCTTCTCAGAGTGAAATGAAATGGTATGTTATGAAGATAATCATGCAGTAAACATATCATTCTAAGGTTTACATTCTATAAGAGTAATAATTTGTTACAGAGGACATCAAGATCTGAGGGTTGGTGGAGTCACAGGGTCAGGGAATCAGGTTAGAAGAATTGATAGATAAGAATAATCCAGTCACCAGCCAGGAACAAATACACTATTATTCAAGGAGGTATTAAAATGTTACCTTTGCAAAATGCTTCTATCGGCAGAAAATAGCCCTAAAACTATCAGTAACATAAACAAAATTTTTGTAAGAATATACTTAGACTTTCATCAAAGCAAGAAGATATAAAATTAACATTCAAAACTTTTTTCTATACACCTAAAATAAACTCACTGAAAAGGATTATAAAAACTAGAAAGTAATGAAGAAAGAGATTGAACAGGTACTAGATGTCAAGACCTCCCATGTACATTGATTTTCAGGTAGACTCTATCTAATTACATGGATCATTAAGTAGGCAAACATTCAGGCTGTGGTCAGAGGGAAATGATACTACAGATGAACGATTGAAAAAAATGTATTGTTGCTGGCTTGTGGCATAGAAAAAATGAGTCACAAGCATGAAATTCAGGAAGCAAACTACATCTTGGAAAGGCAGAGAAATAGATCGTCATCTAGGCTTTCAAGGAATCAATGCATTCCAGTCAGACTCTTCAATCTGAGCTCAGTAAACCTAAATATTTGATAAATTGGTATTAGTTTATGGCACAAACAATATTTGCTAATAGCAATGAAAAACTAAGCAAACCACAAAACAAGTACCCTCAGTATTTTTAATATGAGGGTCAGTGGCAAAAAAAACTATGAACTTTAGTAACCATCACTACTATGCTCATCCAGAAAATATGTAACCAGAAACTATATTAGTGCTATCAGTCTATGGCCTCAAAATTTTTGCATTTATATTGGTCAATAACATAATTTCGGCTTTCATTGATCTTGAAACCAGCTAGTACACAGAGAAAACATGAGTATGTAAAGCAAATTATTGATTATTAAGTGCTGTTAGTGAAACTGAAAGTGTTTCACAGTTTAATACAATATGTTTTCAATTTTTAGTTCTGAAATTAAAATACAATTATATTGTTTCTTCCCTGCCTAAATTCCCTCAACCCTCATCCCTGCTTACTACCTTTCAAATTCATGGCCTCGTCTCTTTTTGGTTGTCACACAAATATATATATGCATATATGTATACATATATGTACAACCTACTCAGTCTATTATATGTTACTTGGATGTGTATAGTTTCAAGGCTGAGCAACTGGTATTAGACAAGCAATTAGGGGCTCATCCTTGGGAATGACTATTTTTCCTAATCTAAGTTTTCTTAGCTTCCTGAAGTTCTTCGTTTACAGTTGGGGGTCCTGTAAGATTCCCAACTTCCATATAACCAAAACTACTTGTGTTTTCCTTGTTTGGGTCTTGTTTAGGCAGCCATATTGTTGAACAGTACAGCTTCCATGTCCCTTCAAGGAAATGAAATCTCTCAGCCAATTTCCTGGTCCTCTGACTCTAAAAAAACTTTTCACTCATCAGGTGGTGGTGGTGTATGCCTTTAATCCCAGCACTCAGGAGACAGAGGCAGGTGGATCTCTGAGTTCGAGGCCAGCCTGGTCTACAGAGCGAGATCCAGGACAGGCACCAAAACTACACAGAGAAACCCTGTCTCTGAAAACAAAACAAACAAACAAAACCTTTCACTCTCTCTTCCTCCATATTTTATGAGTCTTATATACTGAAGTTGTGTTGTAAATGTTTCCATTAGAGCTGTGGACACATGATCAATTGGTTTCTATATTTTGGCCAGTTGTGATTTTCTGTAATGGTCTCTGTTGCAAAAAAAAAAGTCTATCAATAAAGAATTATGCTTAAAATAAAAATAAAAAAGACATTTCTTTGATGGGTGAGAGCTATACTTACTGCTGTGGGTATAAAAATATGTAGTTAGCTCTGACATATGAGAATCAAGTCAGGTCTCTGAGATTTAACACTGGGTGTGATAGAGATTCCAATGTCAACTTGAGGTCCTCTCAAGGAAGGACTTTGGAACTTCCTGGAAGTGTACTTAATAGACTCGTGTCAGCTGCCAGCCCCTTTCTCAGTGACTGTTTCAGTCCCAGAGCAAAGCTCGGCCTGAAGTCATTCCTGCCATGAATCCTTCATCCCATAAGTATGCAAAGTAGATCCTAAGTATGGCTATTTTTCTCTCCTTTCCCAAATTTTAAAGGTCAAACTCAAAGAAATCTGAGAGTGTCATTAAGATCCATTACTTTAAAAGAATTTATTTCAGAAAATTTTTTTCCAGGAGAGGATCCTGAAAATGTAGTAAGTCCCTGGATCAGAAATATCAGTAGCACCAGGAAACTTATAAACTTTATAGTTGATATCATATAAGATGATTCCTACCTCTTACTTACTAAATCACCAACTCTGAAAGCAGGTCTGGCATCAGTCCTCATATACCCATCAGATATTTCCTAAGGTTGATGCAGATTTGAAAAACACTAGTGCAATCTCTTGTATTATCTACCACATAATCACCTGTTTTTGAAAATTTAGCATTCTATATGAAGCACTTAAAATCTAAGACTAGAATTCTTGTTAATGAGAACTTTAGATCAAACTTCTGATGAATTAATTCTTTATTGTCCTCAGAAATATAATGTCCATGTATTCCTAGGTGCACAATTTTCTGAATCACATTGATTACAGCAGGAGAAGACAGGGGATAGATTTCAGAGAATTCAATATAATGTTGGTGCATCTAACAGAAAAAAATGGACGAGGATTGGATCTCATTCACTTGGAGGTACTTCCAGATTGCCATGCAGTTCCTAACTTTCTAATATATCTTTATATTTTGAAGAGCAAATAATTCTTTTCTCCACTACAAGTAAAGAGAAATTGATATGATACTATGAATATTAAAAGTATTCCAAGAAGGGAAATTGAAAGAGTATAATTTTGGATTCAAACATGAATATCAAGTTCTGATTCCATTGTATTGGATAAGCCAATGAAATGTGCCAAGACTCTGGGTTAGCACCGTTTTATATATATAGTATCTATCTGCTTCACAAGAATGTTATAATAGACCAAATGCATGTGCACAGGAGGTAATAAGTACTGTGTTATGGAGATGTCTGGTGGTTGACATTATCAATGACTGCATTACAATAACCAAACCACATCTATTTATCATCTTTGTCTATTATTAATCTTTGTCTTTAGCAGTGTCTTCCAAAGAAGTAACTCAGAAATCCAAGGTCTTTACAGAGTATAGCCACAGTTACATTTCTCAGGTGGAAATGAAAATACTTGAAAGTAGGAACAATGTCTAGCTCAGTGGTTCTGGATGAATCAATGTGTCAACTCCCTGTCTCTGCCACAAATCAGCAAGTCCTGTCTCCAAATGCTACAGTAAACAGCTTCAAATTAAAATGATACATTCTTTTATTTTTTAACATAATGTTTGTATTGATTATTTGGGAATTCACTCTTACTTCCCAGTTATTCCAGGGCCAGACCCCCAACTCTTGTGGCCTCCCCCCAAAATAAGATTAAAAATAGTCCAATTTGTGTTGTCTATATAGTCATTGGAGCATGATCAAACTTCTGGTGGCCAGCCTCCTAAAGAAAAGTGAGTCCTTCCCACTCCACCCCTGCCAATAGCCATCTGTTGTGGACAGCTACACTTTAACAGCCTTACCACAATTTTTAAGTCTCTTGATGGCTTCCTGCCTAGGTTTTTACTTCTCTGGGGCTTGGGGGGGAGAGGTTGTCACAGAAGCCTCTCTCTCTCTCTCTCTCTCTCTCTCTGTGTGTGTGTGTGTCTCTGTCTCTGTCTCTCTCTCTCTATATATATATATAGATAGATAGATATAGATATAGATATAGATATAGATATAGATATAGATATAGATATAGATATAGATATAGATATAGATATAGATATAGATCAACTATGAGTCTGCAGTCAGCAATACCACCACAGGAGAAGCTTCCTTGTCCTTTACAGTCAGCAGGACCACAGATCATGGTATCTGGCAACAGCACAGACCTTGGACATCCACCCAGCCTCTGGTGTCAGCACATGCCACGTACCTCAGCATCGTCTCCGGTGGCAGTATAGGCCCCAGACACTAAAACGGTTGCCAGTGGTAGCCTAGCCAGCACACGCAAATCAACATGGCTTCAGGCAGCAGCAGAGAAAACGGAAGTTTGCATGGTTCCAAGTGGCACAGGCCACTTACATCTATATGGCCCCCAGCAGCATCTCAGCCCAAGGACATCCACATGGCTCTCCACAGGCTACCACGGACATCCACATGCCCTCCAGGTGTAGCAGGACCAGAGACCCAGACATGGCCTCCCATTGGCTGCTCAAGGCACAGATATCAACATAGCCTCTGGGTGGCAGTACAGGCCATGCACATCAACATGGCCTCCAGTGGCAGCTCAGGGCTGCCATAGTTCCACCTCTCTCCACCTCTATTCTTCTGTCTTTCCCTCCCCTGCATTGCAAACTCGTTAGTGGCCGTGGCGTTGGGAACTGCAACGCATCACTCAGTATATTTTTAGCCCAAACAGCTCTATATGCGAATGAATGCTTATTGCCTCAAGTCTTTGGTCTGGCTTGAGGACTTTAATCTCTGAGGGGCCATAAATACTGGACCATCTCCAAACTCTTGTTTCAGATATTATGCTGATGCGCAGAGCCAGGCAGAGCATCTGGGGCTAGGATCCTAGCAAGCTCCAGACCCCAGACTGCCACACTCCTCCCTGCCTTTGATGACAGCTACTCTGAGAAACATCACGAAAGATCTTTGTACTTGGAGTCCGCGGGCAGTGCCCTGGCCCGGTGCTCTTTCTCTCCCAGAATGCCGAGTAGTAGAGAGGACTGGATCTATTCAGCAACGCCATGTTCTTTGTCTGCTGTTGCGAGGCTCCCATACCCTCCTTCACACATGTAGTTTCACTCTTGTACCCCACACATGGCTCTGGTCTGCCATCTTTCTTTCCAATGTCATGAGTTCACTTTTTTAAGAGCATCTTTCCATAAGACCTGTCTCTTTTTTTGTTGTTCCAGGGATATTGCAGGTTCAGGAGGCCCTCCCCGGGTCTCTCAGGCTCCTCAGAGCAGCTTCTCAGTCCAGTGGAGGCTGTGAGCCGCTTTCTCTACATTCGATCACAGCCATGCTTCAGGTTTACATCTTCGGTGGTGACGACATGTTCCCGAATCTAGTTCTGCAGCGCCAGCTCCTCTTCCTGTCCAGCAGCTCTTAGATGGAGTAGGTGATGAGGTTGACTTACTCCAAGTGCTGGATCTGGTCCCAGATGGCAGCTGAGTTGGTCAAGCAGGTGCCTTGGGTGCTCTTTCAGGAAGGAGATACTCTTTTAAAAAGGTGGAATATTTCTGATTTGATCCATTTCTCCTTTCATTACTTTTTTATTTGCTAAGTCTCAGCTTTGATTCATTGTTCCATCCTTTTCCCTCTGTATATTACTGTTAATAATCGATGCATACATAAGAATGGCAGGCTAGTACTTACATTATGGCTAATATATATACATATATATATATATATAGTTAGATACTTAAAGGCCTACAGGTATTTATTTGTTTATTAGTTTATTTATTTATTTTTGTAGCAAGCAGCTAGGTTACTGCTCCATCACATTGCCATACTCTTATTAGCAGAATTTCACTCAGGGTTCCCTATAGCTCCCCAGCCTCTGGGATCTCTTTTGAAAGAATTCATATATGACACAAGAGTGTAATATAGATGACAGGTGATTTCTTACTTAGAAAAGTGTAGTGCTCTCAAAGGGTAAGGATGGAAAAGTGGCCAAAAGGGCTATTGTGATAAGCTACATTTTAGGTAGACTTTATATTCTTCCTAAAGTCTAACACAGCAAACTTTCTCTACAAAATGTTTTCCTAACCATGTATTGATCACTGATATTTGTATGAAATGCAAACTGAATACAATTACAATGATAAGGTATTGTTCTTTACCAGAAAGTTATCAGTTAGCTGTACAGTGTTCTTATTATCTTGCAGATAGATTCTCATATGTCCTCCCAGGGGCAGAGACAGACTCAGATCCCATTCCATTTACAAGCATCTTGCCTTTACAGTTTTTGCCCTCACAAACTACTGAGTATGAAGGTGGGCTCCATGCTCAGTGGTCTTCAGGCTTGCCAACACGTATCTAGCCAGCTGTGCTGTGGGATAGTGCTCTTGTGCACTGGTTTAATAAAACGCTGATTGGCCAGTAGCCAGGCAGGAAGTAGAGGTGGGATAAGCAGACAAGGAGAATTCTGGGAAGAGGCAGGGCAGAGTCAGGAGTCGCCAGCCAGACACAGAGGAAGCAAGATGACAAGACAGAACTGAGAAAAGGTACCAAGCCACGTGGCTAAACATAGATAAGAATTATGGGTTAATTTAAGTGTAAGAGCTAATCATTAATAAGTCTGAGCTAATAGCCAAGCAGTTATAATTAATACAAGCTTCTGAGTGATTATTTTATAAGTGGGCCATGGGACTGCGGGGGGCCTGGCAGGACCAGAAAAAGCATCTGACTACATACCTGCTTGGTTTTCTGCCAACTTGAC
Source organism: Peromyscus californicus insignis (assembly GCF_007827085.1). NCBI lineage: Eukaryota > Metazoa > Chordata > Mammalia > Rodentia > Cricetidae > Peromyscus > Peromyscus californicus. The sequence continues at coordinate 72,765,633 of NW_026294480.1, read as the reverse complement.
ATAGACAGATTTACCTTTCATGAGACTGGCTTCTATGTCACATAAACCCTTTCCAGGCCAAGTGACGTGGTCACAGTCTTCATCTCAGGAGTAGAAATCCAGCTAGGAGACTACCTAGCTTCTCTCCCCCACATGCTCAATGTTGTGTAAACATCAAAGTATTTATACTCACAAAATTGTTTCTAGTAAAAGATCATGTGTATTAATATTATCAAAATTTTTTCAGGCTAAAATTCATAGCCTCTAGATACTAAGAAAATTTTATTGAAAAGTTCAAACACATGATTTAAATACAATTTTCTCCAAATCTGAGGTAACGTGGAGTATCCCACTCAATACTGAGAAAAATCTAAAATTATGTAATTTAAGTCACTGTCTACTTACATTTCTTTTACTTGGAATACATTACAACATTATACCAAACACAAAACAAAAAAATCAACAGATCTTATAAAAGATTATATACAAGTATCTATTTCTGGATTCCCACTTCAACTAATGAACAGTAGGAAACACACACAGGTGCACACACATATATACACATTCACATACACACATGCACGCACACATATGCATGCACATACACACATGAACATGTTCACTCACATACACACACGAAATCACAAATGCACATACATACACATGCAATGCACATACACATTATATACACACATGCACATGAACCCATGCAGCACACACACATACTCATGCACACATGCAAATGCACACACATATTGCATACAAATACATGCACATGAACCCATACACACCATACACACACACACACACACACACACACACACACACACACACACACGTACCTATGCACATTCTCATTCACTCAGCATAAGAGAAACACATGCAAAGAGAGATGAAAAACTGATCTAGCGATATTATCAACACAAGGAAAAGTACACATGGTACTGAGGTTTAAATGGTCTTAACACTTCCAAGTTAAATCCAGCATCTGTAAAACGAAGGGGTATCTTCATTACATAGGAGCAGCATCACTACATATAAAGATCACGTAAGTAAATGTCTACATTTTGATGTAAATGCCATGAAAGAAATATGACTATCTGATTGATATGCAAAATGTTTGCCAGGATGGTGACAGCCAAAGTAGTTCAAAGTCATAAGAAATGTTGTCTTCAACCTAGTGTAAAAATGTACAATTACCTGCTATTCTCTTCCTGTTTAAAGATGTCTACAACTGTCTTTTCCCTAGGCTACTTGTTCACTGTAGCTTATTATCATTACAAAGTATTAAAACGGATTAGCTTTCCATATTGTGTTCATATTGGGAAGGACATATTTTAGACAGCTCACTGACAAGGTTTCTGAGAAAAGAAAAGCATTTATTCCTCTACTAAATATTACTAGGCAGCTTATTTTTTTGTGAAAAAAAAATCTAAATTTCGTGCTTGCAAATTTCCCTTTCCTGATAATTCATTTAATGCAAAGAAATGAGAGAGAAGTGAACAGTATCTAATTAATATCTTCTAATGCCCAACTAATGTCAAGTTTGACTCCAATTTATAACTAAACTGTATTTTTACATTGAAAAATTCAATTACATTTACTGACAGACTTTGAAATGCCACATTATTTATATTGGCAAACTTTGCAGGCTCCCAGTATATTTATTAACATTCTTTCCACAGAATAAAGCATATATACAATACAGATCACTGCATTCTTCATTTTTTAATCTTTCAAAGTGATATGTATATCTACCAGAGCAGTAAGGAGCTGCATCAGCCTAAGAGAGCCAAAGGACTGGATAGAGGCGTCCTCCTTAATGTGCAATCTCTTTTAATTCCCCAGGCAGAGCGAGGTAACCTTGACATTTCACTATCCTCTCTGCCTCCAGCTTCCCTTTCTCATTCTTTTCCTCAGTTCCTCCCCCTCCGCCCCTCCCAAGCCCATCCCTGTTCCTACATGCATGCAGTACAACCACAGGGCTGCCGTGCACACATCAACAATTTTGAGCTGTGAAGAGGTTCAATTGCCACATTGGTGACTCAGTTGCAATGCAGAAATCATTTACTGGGATAGCTTGAGGACATGACAGTGACAGAGAGACATCTGTTGGGTAGGTGGGAGGGGAAAGGGGGCTCTTCACAGCTGGTGCATTTGTCCTGCTAGCCACTAGGCTACCACAGTGTCCTTGTCCTCCCACTCCCTTCCCCCCTGGTTCTACATGCACCCTGCTGTCAGCTGCCAAAAGATATCTGTTCTCACCCTTTGCTGTGTGAGAAGGTGCTAATGCATGACTTCAGGGTATGTCAGAACATGCAGCACTCACTGGTGTTTGGAGAGGCAGCCAACCTGACCATGAGAAAAAAGAAGTGAGTTACTAAAGAGTGATTTCCTTGCAAAGAGACATTTTTTTTCTTTTGGAAATCAAGGGGGCTTGACTAGGAGAGGGTCCTTCTTTACCTAGAATGCACCTCTCCATCAGTCTGCACAAGGGAAAGGTATACTCTTTTTATGTTCAAGGCAAAAAGTATTTTCTGCACAGTGGTTTTGAGTTTTATTTCTGGAATCTACACTTAACAAAAATAGCAATTAAAGTAAAAAAAACAAGTAACTCAAATAGTTATGAAAATACTCTATGAAGACTACCCTACAATTTTCTCTTACAATCTGAGGAGGAAAAGGCATAATTAGAAAGAAATTGAAGAAATCATTTATTCTATCTCTCACATCACGGTCATGATGAAGTGACTAGCTGTTATATTTCACATAGATCTCCATAATTATTGGACAGTACCTAGTGTACAGAGCCCTCCACTCACCTGGGTGAAAAGGGAAATCCCTGGAATCGGAAACAACCGTGTACCTGATTTCACATCCAGGATCCACAGCCAGAGCTCTAGGTTGGTCCTGCAAACCTGATAATCCAGAGAAGACTGATGGTCTCTCAGAGGAATCTCAGTGACAACGCCGAAGCTCACCACAATGACAAAGATGCTGCTAGAAACGTTTCACACAAAAAGTCACAGCTCTAAAATGCAAAACACGATTTTAAAAACCATATGTAGTGTAAAGTGGGATGAGCTTTTATTGGGCAACAACGACGGCCAAATATAGCACCAGGAAAGGAGTACCCTGGAAAGCCGGCGCTAAGCCCTGAACAAACAATCCGAAAGAGGATTTCAAGTCACTGATTTTTGAGACAATTGCCATAATACTCTAGTGGCTCAGAAGATAGAAAGAAACCCCAAATGTGAAGGGTTTAAATGATAAGCCAAGACAATCAGACACACAGGGTAGATGTCTTTCTTATTGGATTAAGTGGACCTCTGTCTGCATAGCTTGAATTTTTACTGAAAAAAAAAGTATCCTTAAGAAAGTAGAACCCTGCCTGAAATCAACAAAAGAATTTCCTTAAAATGGTTAATCTGCTAGATTAGAATCATAAAGAATATATAATTTTTGTATATAGTGCTTTGTTTTATTCTCTATTATATTTGTATTTTTAATCTATTAAATGTTTTACATTCTGCTTTTCTCTTAACAGGAAAATCTAAAGTTGATAATAAACATTAGTATGCGTCTTTATATGATGAGGAAATAAAATTAAACAATGAATTGAAATGTTTATTAATAGTTAGATCTAGATGAAGTAGAAAAATAGCTCCTTTAATAATTTATTTAGATGTAATAAGAAATAACCAGCTTGTAGTTGCTATGATTGCTGCTATGGAACCTTAAGGAGTGCAGTTTCCATGCATCTTATAGTCTAACATCCCTTCTGCCTTATATTTTAATTGTTTGCTTAAAAAAATGATACAAAACCATCTAGTAGTTTCAATACATGTACATTCAGCATGTTTAAATCAAGCTAAACACATTTGTCTTCAAATTTTTTCCTTTGAGCCTTTGAACTTTGGTGTTCATTGTTTTCCATAGTCACACAACTGACTTTGGAACTGTTTGATCTTTTCTAAAAGAGCTTATTTTCCATGGATCAACCTTTCCTCATATCCCTATCTCCTATCTATTTCCCTCAGACTCTGGTAACCACTATTTTACTCTCTACTTCTTAGAGACCATTTTTAGGTCCCACATGTGAATGACATCAGGCAGTACCTGTCATTCTGTATCTGCCTCATTTAACTTCACATAATAACCAATGGCAGGATTTTATTGCATCTTATAGCTAAATATTATTCCACTATACATGCTGTGTAGCTGTTTGTTGTGAACTGAAACATTCCCTGGTGAAGAGAGAGGAAAGGCTTGCAATAGTGACAAGATAGTTTCAAGTGGCATGATGAGAATCCTTATTATTAGTAATCTACTAATGTGTAATATACCTAGGCTTCAGTCGATCCTGGGGAGGATTGTTTTAGGAACAATGGGCAGCACGAGATGGATATGGAAATATAATGGTGAAGTCAAAAAGACTAGGCATTTGTAGTGATGGGGAAATTAATACTCTCCCCTGGAGGGGACATACGATTTGCATTTCCCCAATGGAGAAGAATACACTGAGGTGAATATATTGTTGGAACATAGTATGCATACCACCACTGGAGAGTTTCACTGGACAATGAAAGCGGTAGAGGCAGCCATTTCGTGGTTTGATGAAAGGATCCTAGAGAGTTACCTACTCTATGTAAGGCTGTAGACATTAAACAGTATATACTTCCAAAGGGAAGGAAAGAAAATATAGAAATCATCAAGAAATTTTAGAAGTTCATTAGAAGGGGCCAAAGTAATTTCAAAAGCTTTGTGCTGCATGTTCAGAAAGCAGATAGGTATAGGAGAATTACTGGATTTTATAGAGCTAAACAAAGTAGTGCTTCCTCTAATAATGCAGTTTGACTTAACACAGCTCTTTTGACAGAGCTAGTCCAAGAAACAAGATTATTTCATAATGCATTGATCTTGTTTTAAGACATTCTCATTTTTAGTATTCTTCTGAGATGCTGAATCCCAAGACCAATCCTCATTCATTTAGAATTATCATGACTTCAACATACTCTGAAAAGTTTTCCTTCATAGTCATTTACTTGTCGTAGGACGGTGTGCTGGCTTGAAATAGGAGTGAACCCATAGGCTCACATATTTGAATGCTTTGTCATTAAAGAGTTGAACTCCTTGACAGGGATTAGGATGTATAGCCTTGTTGGAGGAAGTATGTCACTAGGGTATGGGCTTTGGGGTTTCAAATTCTCTAGACAGGCCACATTTCTCTCTCTTCTCACTGTCTGTCCATCCAGATGTATAATGCTCAGCTGCCTCTCCAGCACCATGTCTGCCAGCATGATACCATAGTTCCCACTGTGAAAATAATAGACTAAACCTCAGAACTGTAAACCAGCCCCAGTTAAATGTTTTCCTTATAAGAGTTACTTTAATCATGCTCTTTCTTTATAGCACTAGGATTCTGACTAAGACAGAACAGGAGTGGGGACTGCTGTGACAAGCCTGAATGTGGACTTTGGGACTTTGGATTATGGAAATAATCCAAATTAAAACTGAATGTTTTAAGCAGGGATTAAGGGGCATTACTAGTAAAACTGTGGCAGTGGCACTGAGAGCAATGTAGATTATGATGGTCTAGTTCAAGAGGTTTTAGAGGGGAAGAATATTAGTAAATAACCTAGTTATCATTCTTGTGTTACTCTGACAAAGAATGTAGCTGCTTTATTCCCTTGTCCTAAAAATCTGTTTGAGGCTAAATTGAAGAGCTTTGTATTAATTGCTTTGCTGAGGATATTTCAAAATAGCCTCATATTGACTATGTCATGTGGTTTTTAGTGGTCACTCTTATGCAGATTTATAATGAAAAAAAGCAAGCTAGACAAAGAGAAATACAAAGTGTAGAGATTGAGGAGAAAAGGAGCAATAGGAAATACAACAGAGTTAAGTCCAGTGCTCAAGGAGATAAAAAGTTGTCTTACTTAGTGTTCTATTGCTGTGAAAAGACACCATGACTATGGCAACTTATATAAAGGAAAACATTTAATTGAGGCTTGCTTACAGTTTCAGAGGTTTAGTCTGTTCTCATCAAGGCAATGGACATGGCAACACACAGGCAGACATGGTACTGGAGAAGTAGCTGAGAGCTCTATATATGGATCCATAGGCAACTGGAAGAGAGAGAGCCAATGGCTTTGAAACCTCAAAACCCAGGCCCAGTAACACCTGCCCACACACACACAAACAAGGCCATATCTACTCCAACAAGCCAACACCTTGTAATCCCTCTAAATGGTGCCACTCTTTGATGACTAAGCATTCAAATACATGAGCCTATGGGGGACAATCTCATTCACAACACACATTCTACCCCCTACTCCTCATAGGCTTATAACTGTACCATAATTTCAAAAAAGTCCCCATAGTCTATAACGGTCTCAACACTGTTTAAAAGTTCAAAGTCTTCTGTGAGACTCATACTAATCTCTTAAGTGTAACCCCCCTCATGAAATCAAAATCCAATAGCAAAACACATACTTCCAACATACAATGGCACAGAATATACATTACTATTTCAAAATGGAGGAAAGGGAGCATGGTAAGGAAATATTGGACCAAAGCAAGACCAAAACCCAGCAGGGCAAACACTAAGCTCTCAGTCTCTACGTCTGATGTCAAAGTGCTCTTCAGATCTCCAACTCCTTTCATCTTTGTTGACTACTACAATCTTCTCTCCCTTGGTCTGGTTCTACACCTGGTCTGAAACTTCCCTTACCCAGTATCCTATACATCTGGCATCTCCAACATCTTGGGATCTCCAACAAAATCTAAGCTTCACCTACACAGCTTCATGAAACGGCATCTTTGGTGCTACATTCAGAGACATCTCTGACACCCTTGTGGCATCAGCAGCTTTTCATTTTTTATCAAAGAGAGACATTACATAATCCTTTTCATGTATCCTGCACTATAAAAGCAGAACCACATTGCAAAAGGTGGCAAGTTCTGCTCATTGCTGGAGATGGAACATGGCTGTCCTGTTCAATTACATTTCATCAATGCTCTGTTTTGGATGGTTTTCTTCACTGCTTAAGCTTTTCTTTAATTCTTTTTCACAGGTTGGAAGCTTAGCTGGGTGGAGTCTTACCCTTAGACTACCACTCCCAGTATTCCATTTAGCATCAGGCTTTTAAAAACTTTTTATCTCCTTGAGTACTGGACTTCATTTCAACAAAACATTTCTTGGTGATGTTTTTCTCCTCACGCTGTACTGTTTCATATTTTCCTCGCTCAGCTTGTGTGATTTTGTTCATTGAAACATTGCCCAATTCATTCTATGAGACCAAGTTACCTTAACACACAAACCACATAAAGACCCAACAAAGAAAGAGTATTATAGACCAGTTTTCCTTATGAACATAGATGAAAAGAATACTTAATAAAATACTTGCAAACTAAATCTAAGAACACATCCAAAAGATCATTCATTATGATCAAGTAAACTTCATCCCAGAGATGTGGGAGTGATTCAATATATGAAAATCAATAAATGAAATCTACCATATAAGCAACCTGAAAGAGAAAACAAACAAACACATGATCATCTCATTAGACACAGAAGAGTCCTTTTATAAAAATCCATCACGTTTTCATGATAAAAGTTCTGGAAAGATTAGTGATAGACAGGACATACTAAACATAATAGATGCAGTTTACAGCAAGCTTATAGGCAACATAAAATTAAACAGAGAGAAACTCAAAGCAATTCCTCTAAAACAAAGAACAAGACATGGTTGTCTGCTCTTTCCATACCTATTCAATATAGTATTTGAAGACTTAGCTAGAGCAATAAGACAACTGAAGGAGATCAAGGGGATACATATTGGGAAGGAAGAAGTCAAAGTATATTTATTTGCAGATGATAAGATAGTATATATAAGTAACCCTAAAAATGTCCATGAGGGAACTCCTACAACTAACTCATAAATACTTTCAGCATAGTAGCTAGATATAAGATTTACTCAACAAAATCACTAGCTTACTTGTATACAAGAGACAAATATACTGAGAAAGAAATCAGGGAAACAACACTTTTTACAATAGCCTAAAAAGTGTGTGTGTGTGTGTGTGTGTGTGTGTGTGTGTGTGTGTGTGTGTGTGTGTGTTGTATATAAATTATCTTGGGGATCTCTAACCAAGGAAGTGAAAGACCTGCATAATAAAACTTTCAGATCTTTTGAGAAAAAAATTAAACAAGATACCAGAAGATGGGAAGATCTCCCATGTTCATGAATCAGTAGGGTTAACAGTAAAAATGGCCATCTTACCAAAAGATATCTACAATTTCAATACAATCCCTATCAAAATTCCTACACAATGCTTCACAGACTTTGAAAGGACAATTCTCAACTTCATATCGAAACACAAAAACCCCAGGATATCTAAAATAATCCTGTACAATTAAAGAATTGTTGGAGGTCTCTCCATTCCTGATTTCAAGTTGTACTACAGAGCTATAGTAATAAAATCTGTAAGATATTATTGGCATTGACAAAGACACATGGATCAATAGAATCCAATTGAAGGCCCAGACATAAATCCATACACATATGGACATGTGATGTTTGGAAAAGAATCCAAGAATGAATACTGGGGAAAGACAGAATCTTCATAATTGGTGCTGGCAAAACTGGGTGTCTGCATACAGAAGATTGACAATAGGTCTTCACTTACCACCCTGAACAAAACTCAACTCCAAGAGGATCAAAGATTTCAGCATAAAACCAGACACACTGAACTCTCATAGAAGAAAATGTGGGAAATACCTTTGAACACATAGTCACAGAAGTTATACCAATAGCACAGACACTAAGATCAACAATTAATAAATGGGAACTTATGAGCCTGAAAAGAATGTGTAAGTGACACTGACATTCAGACAAAGCTATAACATACAGAATGAGGAAAAGATTTTTACCAACTCAATTCCATGTCCAATAGAGAACTAATATCCAAAATATATGAAGAACTCACAAACTAGATATCAAAAAACCAAATAATACAATTTAAAATGGGGTACAGATCTAAACAGAGAATTCTCAATACAGGAAACTCAAATGACTGAGAAAAAAAAGTCAGTGTTCAATGTCTTTAGCCTTGAGGGAAATGCGGAGGAAAATTACACTGAGATTTTATCTTACATGTGTCAGAATGGCTAAGATCAATAACAGGCATGACAACTCATGTTGGTGAGGATGTGCAATAAGGGGAGCACTCATCCACTGAGCTTGGGAGGGCACATTGGGACAACCACTTTGGAAATCAATATGGAGTTTCCTCAAAAAGTTGAAAATAGATCTACCTCAATATTCTGCTGTGGGATGTTCTGTATGGCAAATGTGTTGCTCTGATTGGTCAATAAATAAAACACTGATTGGCCATTGGCTAGGCAGGAAGTATAGGCGGGACAAGGAGGAGAATAAAGCTGGGAAGTGGAAGGCTGAGTGAGAGAGACACTGCCAGCCGCCACGATGAGAAACAGCATGTGAAGATGCTGGTAAGCCACGAGCCATGTGGCAAGGTATAGATTTATAGAAATGGATTAATTTAAGCTATAAGAACAGTTAGCAAGAAGCCTGCCATGGCCATACAGTTTGTAACCAATATAAGTCTCTGTGTTTACTTGGTCGGGTTTGAGTGGCTGTGGGGCTGGCAGGTGAGAGAGATTTGCCCTGACTGTGGGCCAGGCAGGAAAACTCTAGCTACAATATTCAGCTGTAGCACTCTTGGGTGTATAGTCAAAAGATGTTTCATCCTACCACAAGGACATTTGCTCAACCTTGTTCATTGCTACTCTATTCATAATAGCCTGAAACTGGAAACAACCTATGTGTCCCTCAACACAAGAATGGATTTTAAAAAATTGTGGTGTGTTTACAAAATAATATATTACTCATCTGTTAAAAATGACATCATGAAATTTACAGGTAAATTTCCGGGACTAGAAAAAAATCATCTTGAGTGAGCTAACTCAGACCTAGGAAGATAAACATGGTATGCATTCACTTATATGTAGATATTGACCATTGAATAAATGATAATCAAGTTACAATCTGGGAAAGAGACAAGTGGGGACACATGCAGCTCCATGGGAAGATGAAATAGAATAGATTTTATATGTGGACTAGGGGCAGGTGGAGACAGGAACAGGAGGATCAGGTAGAGAGTGGGAGGGAACTGACGGAAAAACAGCTGGGATTGAGGGGCATTTGAACCTAGTAAGAGTGGAAACTTCCTAAAATATATGTAGATGGAACTAATGAGGTCTCTTCGTAATGGTTGAAGGACAGTCTTAGTTGGCCATCTATTGTTGCCAAAGCAGATTTGCCTTGGGTTGAATCCAATGGAGTTACTGGCTGAGGGGATCCAATGTAAATCCATAAACAACCCAGGCCATTTCTAAGGGAGTAGTGGGGCACAAATGTAAAGGACATCACCCATACAGTTTCATCACACATTGAACATGGAGAAATTGAGCTGGTGCCTACATGGAACCTTCACCTCACAGTGTCTTTGCTGTGGGAAGATACTCTATAGGCTGCCAAAAGAGAAACATAAACACCATCCTATTCACAAGTCTTTGACCTATAAGCTGTCCTGCCTGCAAGATATGCTAGGGCAATGGTGGTGCAGAACTTGTAGGAGTAAACAACCAATGTCTGACTTTACTTAAGGCCCCTCTCCATGAGACAGAACCCATGTCCAACACTGCTTGTGACCAAGAAATAGAGACCAGATAGCCCAGAGACACAGGATGAAGCTTGTGGTGATACTTTGTTTGTGATCTAACAAATAAAGCTTTCCTGAAGATCAGAGTGCAGAGCTAAGCCACTAGTCAACCATAGAAACCAGGTAGTAGTGGCATATGCCTTTAATCCCAGCACTTAGGAGAAGGAAGCAGGAAGATCAGGAGTTCAAGGCCACCCAAGGCTACACAAGATTGGTACAGATTAAAAGACAAACAAAGCCAGGCAGTGGTGGCACACACCTTTGATCCCAGCACTAGGGAGGTGGAGACAGGAAGTGACATGGCTGGGTACAGAGGCATATAAGGGAGGAGGAGACAGGAGCTTGCTCTCTTTGAGGATGAGGATTTAGTGAGGTAAGAGGTGGTCGATGCTGCTTGTTCTTTTGTGGTTAATCTTTCAGTATTTACCCCTATAAAGGTTTTTATTATTAAGACAAATTAGGATTTGTGCTACATCAACCAAACATTACTTGGGGGGAAAAGTCAATAAAATGGCCGGGCAGTGGTGGCGCACGCCTTTAATACCAGCACTCGGGAGGCAGAGGCAGGTGGATCTCTGTGAGGCCAGCCTGGTCTCCAAAGCTAGTACCAGGAAAGGTGCAAAGCTACACAGAGAAACCCTGTCTTGAAAAAACCAAAAAATAAAAAAAAAAAATTAAAAAAAATTTAAAAAGTCAATAAAATGATTCCTAATAGGAAAAAAAAGAAAGAAAGAGAAAGGAAAGAAACAACCAAAACATCAAAATACTGGATGAACAAATAGTATAACTTGCATGAAATAGCCTTGAAAAATATAAATAAGCACAATAATGACATATGTATATATACATAATTATATCTCTCTCTATATATATCCATATATATAGAGAGAGGCATGAATGAACCTCAGAAAATATTTTTCTGTGTCAAGAAAGCTGCCTATAGGACCCCATAAATAGGAGATATTATCTGTGCTGACTAATTTTATAGTCATATGATAGCAGGCAATCTCAATTGAGAAAATGCCACCAGAATATCTGGCTATAAGTGGACAAGCCTATAGGAAATTTTTTAATTAGTGATGGATGAATGGGAGAAGGCACAGCTCATTTTGGTCAGGAAAGCCTTTGTGCTAGTGATCCTGGGTTCTATTACAAATTAGGCCGAGTAAACCATGAGGATCAAGCCAGGAAACAGTACTCCCCCAAGCCTTTGCATCAGCATCCTCTCTTTAGGTTCTTGCAAGGTTTGAGATGTTGCCTTGGCTTCCCTTAGTGGGCTATAACTCAAGATATATAAGCTAAATAAATACTTTCCTCCCCAAATTGATTTATTCATGATGTTATAACACAACAATAGAAAACCCAAGACACTATCTAGAAAACAGTGTAGCCACAAAAGGCCAATTAAATATATTCTGAAACTGCCCCAGGATTCTGTGCTGATACTTCCCTACAACCTGATTCCAGCTCACTCTGCTTAACTTAACCTTGTACCCCAGGCCAATTCTACCATCATTTTGGAATTTAAAAAAGAACTCATGCAACTTTCAGGCTCTTATGCTTTTCTCACACAAGTTCTTAATTCCCTTTGAAACCTTACTAGCTCTGGGCATTATCATCAGCACTATATGAGCAGGCATATTCACTCTTACAGTCTGCATTACTCAAGCATGACCTCCCCAGCATCACATCTTTGTTTGCATCATTCATATGTCCCTTGGCTTAGTGTTCTGAACATCGTCGGGATCTTAAGTAAACATCTGTTAAATCTACCATAATGTGATTGCACAAAAAGACAGTGATATAACTCAATAGTACCTTTAAGAATAATAAAGCTTTATGGCAAGATTATTGTTGTTATTCTGTGTGGATTCTATTACATGGTGAAATTGTTGTGAAAGGTGAGCTAATACAAAATCTCCTCTAATGTTGATGATTACACCATTCATTCTCTGCCACCTCACACTTAATTTACACAACCAACACGTAAAATAAAATGAAAAAAATGAAAGTGTCTATAAAATAGAGGTAATATTTTTTAGTTTTAATTGAAATACTTTTCTTGTATGTAACTGGAAAGTGAGCTGGCTCTTGTATGTTTATGAATATCAAGAAGCTACTGCACTAAAACTTTACTAAGTAAAAATTTAGGACAGAGAAACAAACATATTTGTTTCTGACAAAAATAGTGTAAAGGGTAAACAGTTTTAAATCCTCAATTCTTATAAAGTTCTTCGATTTGTGAGGAATCTATTTGATAAAGTTGGCTTATATCACTAATTTTTGTTTGTGGGTAGACAGCTTCTTAAAATAGAAATTGCTGATGATTCTTTTATTACAGGTTTGAAAACAGAAAGTACAAATAATGTATGGAAAATATCTGGAGGTTTCATTTTTAAGGGTTGCTCAGAATATAAGACTCATTAACATCTTACTTCAGAAGACTCAGTGATATATGAAGTATAAACACTTCTATGGCTACAGTAGATAGATAACTTAATAAGTAGTTTTGGTACCTATGTAGGTTGTATCTTTTAACTCCTAAAATATAGAAGAGTAACAAAAATCAACAAAGTTCAGTAAAATTTGATTCCAAAGAATATCCTTACCAAATGCAAATTTACAAAAAGAGTTAATGCCTGAGAACCACATAGGTAGGATGTTACACTTCCATTAGACAACATGATCAAAAATTAAGATTCAAAAGTCAGTTATATATATATATATATATATATATATATATATATACACACACATACATACATTCATACCTAGTATGTGGGGTGTGCATGCACATATAAATATATAAGTATATATGTTTATGTGTGTATATATACATTCATAAATATGCTGTGGAATAATTCTTCTGTACATTGTGTTAATATATGTTGCTATGATTGATTGAATAAACAAGCTGACTGACTAATACTGGAACAGGATAATGTTAGGTTGGAAAGCTAAACTGAGAACGATGGGATGAGGAAGGTCAGAGTCAGAGGAGTCACCAGCCAGACACAGAGGGGGCAGGAGATGAACAGGTCATGCTAATAAAGGTACCACCATGTGGCAGAGCATAAATAAAGAATATGTGTTAACTCAGAATATAAGAGCTAGTTAGTAATAAGCCTAAGCAGTTGGCCAAGCATTTACAATTAGTTTAAGTTTCTGTGTGGTAATTTGTAAGCATCTCTTGTGATGAGAAAACTCCACCTACAAATGACTCCCAACATGGGGCAAGAATTTCCACATAAAATCTGAAAAAGCTTAAAAAAATTCTAAACACACAAAAGAACAGAGTCAAGCATAGCTTCTTTGTAGGAGCATTTCCTCTGCTGGGCTCTCTTCACTGGCAGTGAGCAGAGGCACAGCTTCTTTAAGAGATGGCTTCCTAGCTCAGTGCTAACAGCAAAAATGGTCAGCTCTTTTAAGAGGCCATACTACCAAACACTTGTACGGTCTTTATAAGCAGTGGCACTCTATTCAGTGGTGGCATGGATCCAGAAAATTCCCAGAGTTGAGGCAGTAAGCACTGGAAAATAATGTGCCTCCAACATGAGACTAGATTCTCAGGGAACTGAGAGGGAGGAGCCAGCCACCAACATGCCATGATTTAAGTTACACAGTTTTTTTATTCACATAGAAAAGTTTAGATAAACAGTAAGGACAAATTCAAACTAAATGAGCCTCTAAATGGGTCACAGTGTGTTTAAAAGATGTGTGTAGGCTTGGAAGAGAGAAGAAAAAGAATGTGTACAGTCTTAAATTTTTAAAAAATGTAGATTTAAAATAATAAAGTCCTTGAAAAAGGAATAGAGTAACAAAAATATAATAAGTCACGTGAAGATAGAAAATACAGAGAGTCTAGATACTGTGTATTATTGTATTGTCTTTAAATTTTTTGGCTGCTAGGACACACTGGATTATTAGGACTGTTAGATTAAACCAACCTGTATATTGTGAAAATGTTTTCACTTCAAAATTTAAGTCAAAAGGTATATTGCTTTGGCAGAGAAGTTATGCTATTATTTCCACAGGAAATGAGAGACTATGTATTCATTCTGGGTTAAAGAAATCAGGTTTGATTGAGGAAGACCCCCTAAAATCCTGGCTACAGACATAAAAAAGTAAACCTAGGAAAACTACAAGACACATGCTGTGTATTTTACCTGCTCAAACACATAACAAAAAAATCATCTTTGACTGACTTGTGTACAATTCACAGTCAATACCTCTATTAATGCAGACGTGTATATTACCTTTAAAAGTTTATATATTTTCAGAGCAAGGAGACCAGACACCAGTAAAAATGGCTTAGGTGATCCAGCATTTCAAAATGCCTCTGTTACAGTCTCTTCAAAATTCTACATCCAGAACAGCTTCAAGGCTGCTTGCTAAGATGATCCAGCCTCACAGAATACTCCAGTCAGGACTTAACCATAATGCTAAATTATGGTCAGTCACTTAAAGGGGATTGCTTATAAGTTGTTATTGATAATAGTCAAGAAAAAAGCTAAAGAGAAGAGATTAGATTCAAAGATCTCTTTTCAAAAAGAAAAAGGGGGTATAAAAATAATAGGATAAAAGAGTAGTTTATTGAATCTATTTTAATCCAAAAAAACAAATATTAATCTTAAATATTTTACATTGGTGTGGATTTTGATTTATTGATACAAATTTGAAGTTATTTTTGTTATTCTGTATATATATTTCTACTCTTGTTTAAGGTATTATGTTTATGCAGTTCATTTAAAAATACAATGTATAATTAAAAATAGATAAATAGTAACCTCTAGTAGTCAAACTTATGTTAGTTATATTTTCAAGGTCATAAACAGTTATATTTAGATAGATGGTCTTTAAACATTGCAAAGACCTATAGAATATGGCATTTAGTATGTCTAATAACCTAAGGCTTTTCATGACAGAGATATGTCTGCTCCCGGCAACACCAATTTAATTTGAAGAAGATGATGGGATTGAAGAAACTACCTATAGAGTTTGTTTTCTTTATGGCAAAAGCTAGCCATGTGGGCAAAAAACTTGCCTTTGCCTCAATCGCTGACAATATACTGTCCAAACTGGACCAGCAGGATGCAAGAGAAGGTGACTACCAAACTTTGCCAAAACAACGTAGGATAGTCCTTCAGAATTCCTGCTTCACAAGAAAGTCTGTCAGATATGTTAGGCCTGTAGGCCAGAGTTGGATGCCCCAATGTTGCAGGAGAACCTAGGGTTACCGTCCTTATAGCCTGATGTCCCTGGCATTAGGTAACATTTCATCCTTCTGGGTCTTTGATGGAGTTAAAGACCAGAAAATTATAATTATAGTTTTTTCTTTAGTTATGATAAAAAGGTAAATTAGGTATAAAACTTTAAATTCACCAAGATAAGACAGATAACAGAGTATTTTTCTCTAATTTTGTCAAATACAAATGGACTGGATATTGTAACTGTAATTCTCACTTGATGACTGTTTTTGTTGTATATAATTTCACTATGTTAAAGTTAAAACCTTCCTTTTTAATTATACAAAAAAGAGGAAAATGCTATGGAATAATCCTTCTGTACACTGTGTGAATATATGTCGCTATGATCGGTTTAATAAACAAGCTGTCTGGCCAATACCTGAACAGGATAAAGTTATGTGGGAAAGCCTAACTATGAATGATGGGATAAACAAGGGCAGATTCAGAGGAGTTGCCAATCAGACACAGAGGGAGCAGGAGATGAACGTGCCATGCTGATAAATGTACCACCACACAGTAGAGTGTAAATAAGGAATATGGGTTAACTTAAAACGTAAGAGCTAGTTAGTAATAAGCCTGAGCTATTGACTAAGCACTTACAATTAATATAAGACTTTGTGTGGTAATTTGCAAGCAGCTCCTGGGATGGGTGAACTCCACCTTCATATATATATAGTGTCTATTTATAACTTTTTATAATATGCATACGTGTGTATATGTACCTATATATTAACATTTGGTGTCGATTATTTATAAAATATTCATCTTTCATCTCCAGAGAATTTTTGTATCAATATTCATTCAATATATGTTCAGTAAATAAGTTATTCAATTGTACTGAAATGTAGCTATGTTAATTCTGTTAGAAATAAATGGGTCATTTCATAGGATAAGATCTTTAGTTACAAATAATTGTATATTACAGTATACCCTATGGCATTTGTAACATTATAATTCACAAAATTTTATTTTAAAGGTCTTTATTCAGATCACAACTACAGCAGTTTTTCAATGAATGTTTCTGTGTAAGAATTTTGAAGATTAATTCTATGTAATAAGATATTCTTGAAGGGTAAAGAAAATTGAGGCAGCAAAATGATGACTGGAATGCTGAAATAATCTTTAATAGTAATTTAAAATAATTAAAGAAATTAATAGAGTTTTACAATTCCACCATGAAAAAAAATAACATGACTCATATGAATAGAATTTTCTGGATTACATTTCTGATAATTCATTGTAAATCTCCATCAAAATAAATTCTGGAGTTAGTATAGTGGTATTTTATTTGTACTAAAATGTGATTTGTATGTTAATAAATAAAGTTGCCCGGGGGTTAGAGCTATTAGAGTCATAGCAAAAGCTGGGCGGTGGTGGTACACGCCTTTAATCCCAGCACTTGGTAGGCAGAGCTAGGTAGATCTCTGTGTGTTCAAGGATACAGCCAGCATTGGAGACACACGCCTTTAATCTCAATACCAACCATGTAAGACCTGGAGGTCTGTACAGACAGGCAGTGACATGTGGTTGGGTTTACCACCAATGAGAAGGCAGAACAGAAAGTCTATATAAAGATAAAAACACAGGAAGTAGGTCTCTTGGCTGAAGAGGCTAGCTGCAGCAGACGGGTAAGGCTTTTAGCTCCGATCTCTTGGCTTTCTTCTTTGCATTGGTTCCGTGTTTCTTATTTAATAAGACGGTTGGTTACATCCACAAGTTAGTCTTTGAATTATTCATAGTAAGGATTTTGTTTGTTATCAAAGTAGCAGTGTCATTTTGTGTTGATTAAAAATATTAATGATAATAAAAGAAAACACCTTGCTGCTTGTATTGAAAGCTCTAGCCTGTGTGACGTCAGTAGGGACACCAGAGCAAGAAGAGTTCTTCTCCAGCCAGTACCTCAGTTATCATGATGCAGCATGAGAACCTAAGTTGGCATTGCCGTGCTCCAGCTAGATGCTGGCATGTCCCCTCCACTGTATCCTAAAGTGCGATGGACACCGCTTCTCTGGCTGGCCAAGGGCCTCTGCTCCACCAGCACTGTGCAGCACTGAAGAGCGCCTCTCCTAGGAGTGCCGTTTCCATTTCCATGAGGCCCTAGTGCTGTACTTGAGCCGTCTATCCTAGGCTCTCTTTTTCTCTTGCCAACCTGAAGGCAATAATTTCTTCTGTTTACTACATCCAAACCTACTGGCATCCTTCTTTCCATCTCAACATTCACCAGCTAATAATTTAATATTATATTTTACCCTGCTCGAAAAGCCAGTCTGTATCACCTGACTGAACAAAACATATTTCATCACTAACTCAAGGCTCCTACAAGCTTGCTGCAATGTTAACTCGATTTATGGATGGAGTATCAGATTACCTTGGCCTGCATCATTCTTTAATTTAATCACATATATATATATGACTTAATGAATATGACAAAGCTTAATTAGCAATTTTGTCTTTGTAAAAAATAATGGAACCTGGGAGAATCAAAGTTTTAAAAGTAGTTCCTTTATATTTAATTTTATTATATCATCCTGAGACTATAAAGAATGAATAAGAAGTTTTGCTATTTAAATTATGGGTATCATTTCTACAGCATCCATTTTTATGCATCCACTTAAAAGTATTGGTCAGATTCTTTCTTTGGAATCAACATTTGGAGTTTCTTCGTCCTAGGAACATAGAATGATTCCTTTCCGCTTGCTACCTTAGCAGAATAATTGGAACAAATACATTTTAAGACTCACTCCAAGCAACTCATTTGCAAGTATAAGTAAGTTGCTTCGTGGATTTGGAAGTGCATCTTTTGTATGGCCAACTGTTCTTTTCTTAAAGTTAGTAAAGTTTCACAACTTTGAGGTTTGTGAAAAGGGAAAACTGTAATTTTAGCAGACAGTGTTGTTCTTAGGCGTGGACAAACTTGGGTTCTTGCCCAGCCTCCCCAACTGTAGGACTGTACTGCTCTGGAGCCTGCCAGGGCCTCTGCTTGCTGCTAATAGACCCGAGTTTTCCTGCGCATGTTCTATTGTAAAGGATGATAAAAACAGATTCTTAGAGAAAACCCAGTAGAAACGTACACTACTTATAGAAGAAACATTGGAAATTTTATTTTAGTATTCATGGCATTTCTCTCTTTCTCTCTCTCCCTCTCTCTTCTTTTTTTTTTTCTTTTTGTCTTTTTGGCAGAAAACAGAAGCACAGGCTGGTGCGGCTGGCACCTCAGCTCAAAAAAAAAAAAAAAAAATAGAAAAAAGAAAGAGAAAAAAATCAGAAGAAAGGAAAATCGAGGCACAGATGGTGCCAAACATTGTCAGAGCCTCCATGACGGAAAGTTTTAAGATGGGACACTCGGGGATTCGGCAGCCATCCCTTTGATGAAAGGTGTTTTTTTTTTCTTTCTCTCTCTTTTTTTTTTTTTTAGTCCTCTTCCTCCATTTAGGTTAAGAAGAAGGACAGGTTGGGAAAGTCTATTTAAAAAGAACGTTAAAAAAGGTGAAGTCATCCAGAAAGCAAAGGTTTCAGGGGGATAAATGAGAGCAGCTGAAATTCTGTGGAGGATGCAGCGGAGGGAGGTCACAGTCCTGGCCTGGGGCCAGCTTCCCACGTTTTAGGTCGATGTTTTACCAAAATAAATATGAAAATGATGACTAATGTGGTCGATGTGATTGGATTATTCCTCCAAAGTGTGTAAAGTGAGAAAAGGTGTGCCACTGTCTTTCTGGAGGCCTAACCCCAGAACTGTGTAGTCGGTTCCTCTGGGACTCTTAGGCATAAAAGCCCCCTTTCCTCAGTGGGTGTTTCATCTTCCTTCAATGCTGCAGACTGAACCCAGGCCAGGGTCTTTCTTATGTTAGAGAAGCATCCCACCATTGAGCCACACCCACAACCTCTTTGGGCTTTTGATTTTGAGACACTGGTGTCTTTCAGTTGATGAAGCTGGCCTTTAAGGCATACTCTATTCAAACAGTCCTACAGCTTGTGATGCCCCTGCCTCAGTTTCCTTAGTGGGTGAGATTACAGAAGCCTGCTACCAGGCCAACTTACAGCTTTGAGTGGTGAAAAGGAAAAGTTCTTAATCATGACCCTGAAGAAAACGTATATTCAAATCTCAAGTAATAGCAAGCACCCAAAGAAACAGAGAGTATCTTGATGTACATTTTTAGTAAATTGTCATTACTATGACACAATTGGGACTCACTTCTTAGTAATTTTGTCATTTAAGCCATTTATACAATAAATCATATGAGTTAATTGATGTGTAAGTATTCATTCTCACCTGTAGAAGACTCTTAAATTCGTCATTTCTGGTCTAGCAATTTCTCACCCACTAAAGGTGCTTGCATTTCAGGCTTACTGTGTTTGAACCCTGAGTCCCACATGGTAGGAGAGAACTATGGTGATATTTTATTTGTGCTGAGATGTGATTTCATTTGTATGTTAATAGTGCTGCCTGGGGATCAGAGCTAAGAGTAAGCCATTTAGCAGAAGTCTGGAGGTGGTGGCACATGCCCTTAATCCAATCGCATGGCATACAGAATCTCTGTGTGTTCAAAGACGCAGCCAAGTGGTGACCCAAACCTTTAATCTCAGTACGAACCATAGAGACCTGGAGGTCTATATAGACAGGCAGTGTCGAGGAAGTCATGTGGTTGAGTTTAGAACCAATGAGAAGGCAGAATAGAAAGGCAATAAAAAGACAGGACACAGGAAGAAGGTCTCTCTCAGGGGAAGGACGGCAGTGAGTGGTAAGATAAGGTGGTCTTAGCTCTTGGCTACCGCTTGATCTCTGGGCTTTTAACTCTTTATTTGGCTCTGTGTTTCTTTTTTTAATAAGACCATTTAGAATTACATCTACAGAGAACTGATTCCCTAAGCTGTCCTGTAACTGAAATACTCACACCATCACACATGTGACCCCTCCACTAACAGACAATAAACAAACAAAAATTTAAAAAAATTAAAAATCCCATTGAAATTCATTGTTTCTCAGAGCTATGATGTGTTTGTGACTTTCTAAAGTAAATGCACAAAAGAGAAAACTCTTTTGTAAGGAAAATGATTAGAAAACTTCAGTTTGCTGCTGGAACATATGATATTTAATGTAAGTGAAAGTCTACTTGAATAGTCTTTTTCCTCAAAAAATGCTCAATTGAGATGCCTTTCTATTCTCTACCAATATCCTTCACCTGAGTCCAGCCCTAAAGTGGTGTTCCTTTCTGTCATACCATCATCAGTTCCATCCCAGCCCTTAGAATGTGTACATGGCCTTTTACAAAAATCTCCCTCAAATCTTAACTAAAAGCACCTGCTTAGTCCTCATTTTTTTTAGAGCTTATAAATTCAAAGATAGCCAGGTGACAGCCTCTATGACTCAGTTCATCTTCCTGATTAGACATTGGTCATTGTTCTGCTCTCGTGGGCACATGGGAAATACCTTACTAAGGGGATCTTAAAAACTGTGGCACATAGAGGGAGATATGGGGAAATCAAAATCTACTAACAGCTGCTCCCTAATATGTCTGAGGAGGAGCAGTCAGTTCCAGAGGGCCCTGCAGATAACATGACCCTCATATACTCAAATTCCTTATGTAAAATGGGCTAGCATTTATGTGCAAGTTATAAACACTTCCCACATAATTAAAATCTTCTCTTGAGTTCTTAATACTTGTACAATACAGATTATACATAACTAGGTGTTGCACTTCATGTGTTAGATTATCGTGATGCAGATACAAAACTCTATACAGATATCTAAATATACTTTTAATATTTTGAGCTCATAACTTCTAGATTCTGTGGACATGGAGCAAACAGAGGCCATCTTCTAGAAACTTGACCTAAATATGCATGAGCTTTATGTATATTCTCTAACCAAGCTAGCAAGCATGGGGTAAAGGGAATGTGGGAAGGTAGAAAGTTAACACTATGCAACAACTGTTGTTTTGATTCCATTTTGCCTGATCACTACCTCATACAATTATAGAAAAGGTGTTAAAGGAGATTTTTGTTCATCAAAAGAACCCAGGAATCTAAATACTTAATTAAATTTTCCAGTTTTTATTAACTTGTTTAGAAAATGTTCATGTGCATTTTATTGAAACTTACCTGAAGATGAATACAATCTATGACCATTGTTTTTTGTAGATGATGCCAGTGTGGAAAACATTTCTGGAAAAAGTATAAGGATCTGAATATTGGATGGTAGGAAGAAGGATTGAATGATTTGTATAAAGAAAGTACCTCTAAGCTCAACTTTTAAGGAAACTAGGGTAAGTTTATGCAAAAATAGACTTATCAACAAAGTAGCTGGCAGTATTTCATCAATTTAACAGATGTGATAGCTAATATTCACTATCAGCTTGATTGGACTGACGTAAGCCCAGGGGCTTACTAACAGCACATTTCTAGGTGTATCTGAAGAAAATTTTCAGAAATGATCAGTTTGTCAGAGTGCTGATGGAATTATCTGTATAGTCCATCCATGAGTCAAAATCTGAACAGCCCATCAAGAGGTGGTAGGAACTGTAGAGTGGACACCTTGGTGGAGGACATAGCTCACTGGGGCCTGCCCTGAAAGACATATGCTGCCCTGGCCTCTTTCTGTCTTTTTCTGCTTCTACGTCACCACGATATGAGCTGTACTGCTCCACTGTGTCCTTCTAGATCTGCAAACTCTGAAATCATGAGCAAAATAAACCTTCCCTCCCTTTTATGTCAGGTGTTTTAATATGTCAATGCCACAGCTCTCTAAAGAATTTTAAAGTGAATGGTTAGAGCCAAGGCATAGCTTAGTCAGTTAGTCCTAATGCCATGCAAGCTTAAAGATCTCTATTTGGATCCACAGAACCCATAGAAAGCATGGCATGACAGGCAGATTCATAAATATCAGATGCCTTGCTTAGCTGAATCTGGGATCCACATTCAATGAGAGAGCTTTTCTCAAAAATTAAACATAGAAAGCAATGGAGGACTGTAGTAGAATATTTTAAGGTATGTTATTTTTATGTTGCATTTGTTTAACTCTGTGAAGCTGTGATACTTTGCCTGTCTAAAACACCTGATGGTCTGAATATATATCTGAATGGCCAATAGCAAGGCAGGAGAAAGGGTAGGTGGGGCTGGCAGGCAATGAGAATATATAGGAGAAAACTGGGAAGAGAGATCTAGGAGCAGCCAGAGAAGGAGGAGAACTCCAGGGCCCAGCCACGCAGACACACAGAAAGCCACGGAGTAAGAATAAGATACAGAAGTAAGAGAACAGGAGAAGTCCAGAGGCAAAAGGTAGACAGGATAAGTTAAGTTAAGGGAAATTGACTAGAAACTAAGCAAGCTAAGGCCGGGCATTCATAATTTAGAATAAGGTTCCATGTGATTTATTTGAGAGCTGGGTGGCAGACTCCCAAAAAACAAAAACATTAGCATAGGACAGACCAGATAGCAACCTTAGGATTCCACATGTGTACACACACAAGTAAGTGCCAATCCCATATACATCTATTGCATCACATGTACCACACAACAAAGATACACAGAAGTAAATGATTATTCAAGAAATAAAATGTTTTAATAATAATAGTCGACTAGATTGTTTTTATTGAAATACAAATGATTTCTGTGCAAATACTAGACTCATTTAATTGATTCTTCAAGATGTAGAATTAAACAAAGGAGGATAAATTTTATTGGTGTTTTTATAACATGAAGAGTGCCAATTTAAAAGTCTAAATTCGACTGTGTCCTGTACTTTGGTCCATGGGAAAGTGAAGTCTTTAGCATAATGTACCCTTCCTTGTTTTCTCTTCATTATCAATTAACGTCTGCTCTTGCTAATTCAGTGTCTGTAGTACTGTTAAAGAAAGAGGCAACAGATAAAAAGATTGACGTGAAAGGAAAAAGGGTGAGGAGAAAGAAAGAGATCTCCAGAACAGTGTGAGCACATTATCCACTACTAGGCAAGAAAATGAAATATTTAATGTCATTATCTATTAACCTAGCAGTTAAAATAGGACCAAAATATACATAAAAATGAAATAAAACAATTAGGCAACAATTTAAATGGTTCATTATTATTAATTCATTTAGTATTCATTGTAACTGTGCCGGTCATAATGAATTCATTTGATATTAATGGGACTGTTCAGCAGCAATTTCATTATAATGCAGTTTTAATTCATGTGCCATTAAAGTAAAGCAATGCTAAAATTTATATTTATTTTTTGAATACTGTACATGATCCCTAATTTTTAGAAACACTGTGGTGCTGATGATATTTTCTTTAAATAGGCTGAATAGCTCATATTTAAGACAAATTGCTACTACAAATTGTACTTTAGCTATATCAATAACACTGAAGTTGAAGAAGGTTCATGTAATATAATGTTGTATAAAATTTGTACAGCAGAGTTCCTTACTAATATCTAAGTGTTGCATACAACTGACAACTTTCAACGGATGTCATTGACATTCAATAGAAGAGATATTTATGACTCTGTGTCTCTGATTTTTATGAAAAAGCAGTAGTGAATTATGTGTGTAGATCATTTTATTAAAACAAATCGATATTTTAATTTTTCTAAAAATATTTCACTAATGCTACATATATTGTAATGAAAAATTAATTAGTTTTAGTGACTGACGATTATTTATGAGAGATTTTGGGAAACCTATGGAGAATTTTTCTGTAGATAGATTTTCAACTGTAAGATTTTAATTAAGAGCATCAAAATGGCAGCAGAAATACATTCAGTCATTTGTTTAGTATGACCTTCTTCGGGAGCAGCCCGATAACAATTTGCAAACTAGGGATGGGGTGGGGTGGAGTGGAGGGGTGAAGGACCACAGAAAAACAATCCAAACCTACAGTCCAATTAACAAACCCACTAAAGGAGCACTTGTTCCTTCAGGCAGTTATTCAACAAGGCATCAGAAAGTAACTGACCTCCAAATACTTTATTTGAATTTTTGTCCTTTAATGTATTGCTTATAGGCTTAGTAGCCTAGAGATATATGTGTATGTAATTTGTTATTTTATTCATTATTGTGAAATAATTAATTGAAGTATTATTTTGAAATAGCAATGCAAACTGCTTTCTGTCTCCCTAAGATTATCTACAAATTAAAAATTGTTTAGAAGCAGATTTTTAAAAATTAATTAGTGTTGATACTTAAAATAATTTGTAAAAGTAAGTACGTCTCATGGAAATAAATAATTCATTAAGATAAAATGAATTAAGAGCAAAATTCACAGAATTTTACTTCATGTAAAATAGTTAAAATACTTGACAAAGTAAAAGAAATAGATAATTTAAGACAGCCTATTGACTACTTGTAAATTCCAACAATTATCTTTGAAGGAAAGTCCTGGGAATATTGATGAGAGGGAGGGAAGGGAGGAGGGAGAAAGGCAGGGTCTACCCACAAGTCCTCACCGGAAAACTGATGAGTATATTCTTGAGGGGACACATGTAAAAGTGGAGAAAAGAACTTTGGAAAAAATAATGAATGCCTCCTGGATCAGCCGTTTGAGCTTCAATTCTATATATAGCAAATGTCTCAGTTCCTTTCATAAAATACTGACAAGAACAACCTGAAGGGAGAAAGTCGTCTTAGCTCAAGTTTAAAGTCAGCTGTGTCGATAAACAGGGAAGTAACAGTGACATGTGCTTGAGGTGCTGGTCACAGCACCAAATCAAACAGCAGAGAAGGGTAAAAGCATGCTGGACTCATTTCCCCCTTTTATATAGTCCAGAAACCAGCAGGGAACCATGCCACCTACAGTGGGTGGGTGTTTACGCTCCAGTTAATATAATCCCTCACAGGCGTGGCCAGATACTCACCTTCTAGGGGATTCTAGATTCTGTCAAGCTGATAATTTGATAATTATCATTAACATCACACCTCTTCCCCTTGTCAATCTGACACTAGCTGTGACTAATCTTGGTTGTCAACTCTATCACACCTGGAATCAACTAAAACCTTAGCAGCTGGGCACATCTGTGAGGAATTCTTCTTGGTTGGCTCATTTGAGATCAGAAGACTCACCCAAAATCTGGGCTGCACCTTCTGGTGACAGTCCACATGAAATGACATAGAAAAGGGAACTTTTGCTTCTTGCCTGCTTGGCCTAACTTACTGGCAAGTTCATCTGTCCTGCTGCTGAGGCAATACTTGCTGGTGTTAGAGTCTACTTCTCAAGGATTCCAGCATATACTGAAGACCAGCTGAGACATCCAGCCCTGTGGACTGAACAACTTTACCACAACCAATTTTTGAACTTTCCTTCGAGAAACCACCTAAAGTTGAACTAGTCAGACCACAGCTGTAAGACACTCTAATAAATCCCATTTTAACATAAATATTAATTATTCATTATATCTGTTCTCTTTCTCTAGAGAATTGTGACTATTACACTAACCATGTCAGAACAATGTCCTTTGCAAGAAACAAACCACTGATTGACTGGAAGCATTAGGTCGAGCACACAGAAAATTATTGTCTTGATGATAGGATAAACTACTTAAAGAGTGCTATAATCTGAGTAAACAATACTTGAAAACAGGTTTCTAAACTGGGCAGCAGCGGCACATACCTTTAATCCCAGCACTCGGGAGGCAAAGCCAGGCAGATCTCTGTGAGTTCAAGGCCAGCCTGGTCTACAGAGCAAGATCCAAGACAGGCACCAAAACTACATAGAGAAACCCTGTCTTGAAAAATTAAAAAAAAAAAAAAAAAAAAACAAGTTTCCAAAGGATCAAGCTATTTCCAAGAAGATTATCTTCAACAAAGAAAAAAATGTTCAGTAATATTTGTAGAAATAAAAACTATGCAGGAAGGGAGAGACAACATTCCTAATAATGCATAGTATATAATAAAAATTTACCAGGCAAAGAGAAGTAGAACAATAGTTTATAAAAAGAAGAAAAAAAATTAATCAATTGAATTAGACCAAGTGGCATAAATGATAAAATTAGAAGGCAAAGCTATTAAAACACATAATTATAGTTCATGTGTTTATGAGAGAGAATAGAAACTGTTAAATAAATATATGGAAATTAAATATTTCAACCAAATACGTATTAGAAGGAATATTACAATGTTTGATATGAAACTATAAAGCAACCCTTAAGTTCCACTTTAAAGAAAAGAGAGACAGAGACAGAGAGATGGTGGGGGGAGAAGGAGGGCAAGAGAATGAAGGTAAAATGAAATGCAACTATAAAATATTAAACAATAAAGACAAAAGTGAAAAATCAAACAAGATGAGGAAAACTACTACCCCAAATTCTGTGGGCACATCCCTAGAACTTAGAAATCTATATCCAGACTTACCAAGATAGAATGAGAAGATGAATTATCAGTATTAAAATCAAAAGGGCTGTATAAGCAGGAATTTCAATAATTGTAAACCTGGAGGGGGACATTACAGAAAACTTAGGCAAGTCTATGCTGTGGTGTACCGCAAAACATATTGGTTCCATAAACTTAGGCAGTTAAAGAACCTGCATTATCTTGATACTAATGCCAATAAGAGCCATTATAAAAAGGAAAACTATTGAAAAATATACTTCACAAATATCAATGCCAAAATTGTCAACAACAGTTTAGATAACAGAATACTACTTTACAATCAAGCAAAGATTTTTTTTCCAGCTAAGGAAACCTGATTTTATCCTAGGGGGAAAAATAATCAACCAATACAAGGTATGGTAATGTGTAGCTAGAGTTTTCTCCAGTCCTGCCTGGCCCACAGTCAGGACAAATCTCTCTCACCCACCAGTCCCACAGCCACTCAGACCCTACTGAGTAAACACAGAGAGACTTATATTGCTTACAAACTTATGGCCATGGCAGGCTTCTTGTTATCTAGTTCTTCTATCTTAAATTAACCCATTTCTATAAATTTATACCTTGTCACATGGCTCGTGGCTTACCAGTATCTTACATGTTGATACTCATGGCAGCAGCGGGCAGCGTCTCCTGACTCAGTCTTCCTGTTCCCAGAATTCTCTTCTCTACTTGTCCTGCCTATACTTCCTGCCTGGCTACTGGCCAATCAGCATTTTATTTATACAGGGCAATATCCACAGCAGTAATGGGCATGAGAAAAGGAAATTTGTGTGACCTTTATTACATATATGAAAACAAAATTCAAACAATAATACAATGGAAAACTCCTCTGTGAAAACAAGGTGTTGGAAAATTTATTAACCTTCAGCTGACAAATTGTGAAGCTATATGTAATATTATAGTTCATGGTGAAGACTGAATGCTTCTTTTTAAGATTACAGAGTAGAACTGTGCCATTTGCATTAGCATCCATTCCTTTACAAATCTCTTTCCCTGTTTGTTGTAATGAATATTAAATTTTAAGCAACAACAATAAAAAAATTGCAGTAGCCAATCTAGAAATCATTTTTTTGCAATAATAAAGCTAACATAAACTATTATTTTTCTTTGGATATTTCTGCATATAAAAATTGAGCTTAGAATACTTATAACCCCCGTTTAATCCTGTTGAGGTATGTTAGCACAGGATTTAGTACCAAATGGGGTGGGTGCACCAATGCAAAGGCAGAACAGAAGAAGCCAAGCTGGATTCTTCTTCATCTATAGGATGCTATAGGTGAGACTATGGATCCTTCATTTTTCTATTTTTAATATATCTGCCTATTGTCATATATGATGAACATTCTTCTAAACTTAACATGCAGAAAATTTATTCTACTTCTTTTCAATTCACCATGACATCTCAATGTCCTGAGGAGATACAACTAGACACAGACACATACAAAGACACACACACACACACACACACACACACACACACACACACACACACACCTGCAGACACCAGAAAGAGAAACCATAACAGGCCAAAGGAACAATTGTGCCAATGGCAATTTGGTGAACCCAGGGCTTTTATTGGTGTTACCGACAGGAATAGAGCTGAGGGGTGACTTATGGGAACAATGAAAAGTATACCCCAATGCAAGGGACGACACATGGAAGCTGAGACCTTGGTGCACTCTGCATGCACATCTTGCTGGCAGCTTCATAAGCCAAGAAGTTTTCTTACTCTAGTTTGGCTGAAAGTCACCTCCCCCAGAACTCTTTCCACATAGCTGTGGAAGGGACTGGAAAATCTTCAAGTTTCTGTTTCCCGAGACAGGGGACATTTTGTTTACTCCCAGGCAGTTACCTTGCTCAAGCAAAAATCCTGGATATTACCAACTCATTCGTCTCATTCTTCTTTATTTCCTTCACACTTACATTTTGTAACAATTAGTACTTTACCAGAGAAACTAATTCTCAATGTAGTCTCACTCTCTCTGTCTCTGTCTCTGTCTCTCTCTCTCTAGTTTACTATAGCCTTTTCTAACAACAAAGCTAGACTAGTTCAAATAACAAACAAGAACACACCATGAATTTGTTTAAACTTTCTCAGTGTTTCACATGTCATTGAGTCAGTTAGTACAATTGGCTGAGATTGACCAATCATCAGCCACAGTTGCTGATGCTGACTTAACACTGTTGGATAAGAGAGACTGACTCCTGTGCTTCGCATGGGAAAGGGAAAGAGCTACACACCAAACATTGATAAAGTAACAGAAAGGCACAAAGGGAAATTATACATGAATGAGAGTTTCCCGAGAATATGTAGAAGAGTTTCTTAGTTAGGGGTGGGAAAAAGTTACAGGAAGAAGGGCTATGTAATAAGGGAGAAGAAATGCAAAGGACATGAGATTAACATGTAGTGAAGAGCATATATGCTAATAACACATAAAAAGGTGTTGGTGTGATCAAATGGAAAAATAGGAAAGAACAACGAAGTCTACAAGGCAGTAAGAAGTCTAAATCATGTATAGCCTTTGCAGTCCATTACTACCTCGACAAGTGATTCTCAGTCTGTAGATCACAGCCACTGTGGCAAACCTTTATCTCCAAAAGTATTTACATAACAATTTATAATAGTAGTAATGAAAGTGTTATGAGTGGGGATCACCACAGCATGAGGAATTGTATTACAGGGTCACCGCATTAGGAAGGTTGAGAGCCACAGACCTAGACCATCGATGTATCTTTAGCTTTCATCCTCCCCTTTTAGAATATACTTTAATGATTTAAACTTTTATTTTACAAAGGAGGCATTTATAAAGTGAAGCTTCTATCTTATACCTTTAAACTTAAAGAACCTCATTTTTCAGGGATAGTTGCATGCTTGGATTAATTTTAATAGCAAAGTACATGACATGAATGTGAGTTATGGCCCACTCTCCTAAAAAAAACCTTTGGAAATTCATGAAATGGGACCACAAATGAACAAGAAACGGAAAATAATAATTAAGGATATCTAAGTACAATATTGCATGTAAGTGTGAAATATGATGGTAATTTATTACGAAAGAAATCTCAACTGCATTGTGCCTTTTCAGAAGAATAGTATTTCAAAGGAGTAGATGGTCTGCCTGAAGCAGGTCTTTCTAATGTACAAATAATAATAGGTATGCCTAGGGCAAAGAGTTCCAGTC
The DNA here is from genome assembly GCF_007827085.1 of Peromyscus californicus insignis. Lineage (NCBI taxonomy): Eukaryota > Metazoa > Chordata > Mammalia > Rodentia > Cricetidae > Peromyscus > Peromyscus californicus. The sequence goes on along the minus strand of NW_026294480.1, from coordinate 72,735,140 downwards.
TCCAAGTAAGTTTTTCTTATTGCTATAACTTCTCGTTTATAAACGTCAATACTATCCCTAAACTGTCATTTCCTCAGGAAGGACCTCACTAGAAAGCACCTTTCTTTACTCTTCTTCATCATATAGTCTTCACGTTGCTTCTCAATTCACTAACCAATACCAACCATCGTATCATATATGTCTTTGCTTTTCTATCGTCTGTCTCCTTCACAACATGCAAATTGTTTTCAATGCTGATTATATAACAGAAATTTTGTTAGAAATCTTCTGATGTAAGTCAAAAAAAGTTATTCAGGTACTGAGCAAAATAATTTACAATCAATTTACTTGGAAAAATACCACAAAAATTCACATTTGAATGGACCTGTCTATTAATTTTCCTTCCTTAAATTTCTAGGCAGAAGCAGGTTTACCTTGTATATAGATACTGTATCTTATCTGGCAATGACCAGTTGAATATGCTCCACTTTCCTATTTTCTCTTTTAAACATATGTTTTGTTTTTTGTTGTTTTTTTTTTTTAATGAGAGAGGATCCTTTCTCTCAAGTAATCTTACTACGTTGGACTAATCCATGGCTTCCTAAAATATAGGTTTGAACCCCATGTGTGACCACAAAACTTAATGGGGAGATTGAAAAATTTGAGAACACCAAAAGATTTCTGAGCATTCCATGACCATAAGTCAATTAAAAATCATCTGTGCAACTGTAATAAATCCTCATCTTTCTGGAAGTGCTTATGCATGAACGTCAAGTCATGTTCATTGTAGTCTTAATTCCCAGAATATATTCTGTCCCACCATGAAAACCAACAGACATTGTCTCAGGCAAATCTGCTCAGTTTCCAGAATACTGTGGATTTTCAGTTAACACTGTTTTCACTGGATATGCAAAGTATACATAATGGTTTAATAATGAAAAGCTTTTCATATTTTCCTACTGTTATTCCTCAATGCATAAGTATCAAATTAATATACCTTTGAGTAGCATTGTATTAACATGTTTGATTTTAAAAATTGTAGAAATGCTAACTTTAAATTTAGAAAAAGTCATTAAGTCAGTTTTCACATGGGATTAAGTCATAACTTCCAACAGTTTCAGAAATGATCATGTCATAGTTTTATTTGTTGCTGTTATAAAATACTCTGATTAAAAAAATAAACAACTTAGGGGGAAAAGGTGGTTATTTTAGGTTATAGTTCATTATTGTAGAGATGTCATGGCAAGAACTTCAAACAGCTAGTCATATCTATAGTCAAGAGTAGAAAGAACACTAATATGCTAAACAATTGGTTGCTTTATCTATTTTCATATTGCTTAGGAATTCCTGAATAGAAAACGATGCAACCCACAGTGGGCTGTGTCTTTCCACACTGATTAACTTAATTAAGACAGTCCCCTAACACATGCTCAGAGGCCAGCCTAGAGTGGGCAATCACTCATTGAGACTCACTTACCTAGTAATTCTGGGCTGTGTCAAGTTGGCAATAAAAGACAATGATCACATGCTCAAAAGCAAATGTATCCTACTTTTCAGTATGTATTATTGTGAATTTCTGTTCTTGACATTGATAATCAAAATCAAATCTGAAAAAGACTGAAGATTCTCAACATCCTATATTAACAATGCAGTTTAGTATTTAATTATGTAAAAATTAGTAAGTACTCACAACTCACTAGTATTTAAGCTTGCTTTAATCTTTAACAAATCATAAAACAATATAAAGAATTATATACAAAAATCATATACTAAAAGTATGCAAAGAAATTTTAAATGAATTTCCTTATATTTTGTTTTCAGCAAATGTTTGGTTTCTGTATCTATATATGCCAAATGCTTACTAACACATAAATTCCTTTGAGAAATTGAGTTTGTAAGTGAGCAAAGATAAAGTGGCTATTAATCGAACTTACTATAAAAAGGAGAGAGAGACAGACAGACAGACAGACAGACAGAGACAGAGAAGAAAGGACAAAACAACTTCTGTCAATCACATGTAGTTCTTAAAGAAACATATTTACTTAATGCTTCCATTTAGTAAAAGAATGCAAATCTTATTGAATATTGTTATTTAAGTATGAACCAATCATAGATGAAATAAATGATAAAATGCATGTGAATTTTAATTTCAATTCATAAAATATATATTTTAAGAAATGATTAAATATGTATGAATAAAATTTAGAAATAAATGATAAAGTAGTCTTTTCCACTTCTTAAGAATTTCAAACTTTTGGTTTTTTTTAAATAATGGAAAAATATAATAAAAAAATCAATGGGACAAATATACTATAAATATAACAATTTTTGATCAAATATGCAGTAACAATGATAACAAAAACCTGATGAGACGAAATATATCTTTGGAGTCATATGATAATGTAAAACTAAAAAGCTCGGTGCTAAAGATGTGGCTCAGCCGTGCGAAGGACTGGCTGTTCTTACCAAGGACAATGGTTCAGACAGTTCCCAACGCCCACACGGTGGTTCACAACAGTTTCCAGGAAATCCAGTACCCTCTTCTGGCCTAGGTGGGCACCAGGTAATAATGTGATGTATACATATACATGTAGCCAACATACATAAAATAAGATACAAATAACAAAAAGAGTTTTAAATTTTTTTAAAGGAACAACATGGGTCAATATTAATTTTTTCAGGGATGTAATTATGTGATCAATAACAGAGAAGTATAAACTATGTAATATTTTAGAGTAAAAACTTTCAGACAAAAATACAAATTCTGAGTGAACTTTGTTAGAATAAAATGGTATTACATGACATTTTCAATTTTGGTAAAATGTTTGTTTTGAAATATTTAAATAGATTATATTCACAATCAAAGTTGCATAATATTTGTCTTCCAATGGATAATTAAAGTCAGAATATAGCAACTTTTATTAAAATGTTATTATTTTAAATTTTCTCGATAGTATATCCTCTGTGTAACTATTTAAATTTGTCAGGAAGATTTTTTTGTATGTCAATTTAAAATGTGAAAGTTAGTAAATTATTTTGCATTTCCTCTGGGCACGGGAACAAATAGTTGAAATAGACTATAGAAGATTGCATTTTGAACCTGTAATTTTTATCTCTATTGGTAAATGTCTCCAAAACTCTCTATGAGATGTAACATTGTACTGATTTTAGTAATATTATTGACATATTTCCTTTCATCATACAAATAGAATTTCATTAGAATTACTTTGGTCTGTAAGTTTTAAAAAATATCTATACATTTTAAGTATAGTTTTTGTTAATCAGTACATTGTTTCTCTTGTAATTTGTACAGTATGTTTTTTGAATACTTTTATTTTTTTTTAAGAAATTTTTTATTCATTATACATACCAATCACAGATCCCCACTTCCCTTTTCCCACCCTTCTAGCCTTTTACCACCCCCTCCCCCGCGCATTTTTTCCTACCCCCCATTCCCTCCTACAAGAATGTATGGCCTCCCATGAGGAGTTAGCAGAGCCTGGTACATTCAGTAGAGGCAGGAACAAGCTCCTCCCCATGCCTCAAGGCTGTGTAAGGTGTTCCACCACAGGTAGTGGGCTCCAAAAGGCCAGCTCATGCACCAGGGATGGATCCTGATCCTACTTCCAGGGTGTCCCTTAAGTAGATCAAGCTATACAATTGTAGTACTTATGCAGAAGGCCTAGTCCAATCCCATGGAGGCTCCCTAGGTGTTGGTCTAAATTTCATGAGTTGCCACTAGTTTGGTTTTTTTTGTCTCTGTAGGTTTCCCCATCATGATCTTAATGCCCCTTGCTTGTAGAATTCCTCTTCTTTCTCTATATGAAGATACAAGAAGCTTATAGAACATCAAATAGACTAGGTTCCCCCCAAAAGTCCCCTTGCCACATAATAATCAAACCACTGAACATACAGAATAAAGAAAGAACACTAAGAGCAGCAAAAGAAAAAGGCCCAGTGACTTATAAAGGCAAATCCATCATAATAACACTCAACTTCTCAATGGAGACTGAAAGCCAGATGTAATGGAAAGATGTAGTGCAGACACTAAGAGACCACGGATGCCAACCCAGACTACTATACCCAGCAAAACTTTCAGTCACCATAGAAGGCGTGTACAAGACATTCCAAAAAAAAAGCCAGATTTCAACAATACCTGTCCACAAATCTAGCCCTACAAAAAGCACTAAAAGGAAAACTCCAACCTAAGGAAGTCAGGTGCACCCATGAAAACACAGGCAAGAGATAATCCCACAGCAGCAAATCCCAAAGAAGGAAAATACACAAACACTACCACCAAAAGATAACAAGAATTAACAATCACTGGTCATTAGTATCCCTTAATATCAATGAACTCAATTTGCCTAAAAAAACAAGACCCAGACCGAACTTCTTTTTGTTTTTAAAATGTATGTCTTTGTGCATCTATGTGTGATTATGTGCTTGTGAGTGCAGATGGCCTCTGGGTCAGAGATGTCAGATATCCTTGGAGCTATGTATATAGGTGGTTATGCACCACATAATGTGTGTGGCAGGAACTGAACACTGGTCCTTTGTAATAGTTCTGCAAGCTCTTTAGCCTTCACAGTATACTTTTAAGTCAGATGTGGCACAAACTCTTTTCCATTTTGTTGATGTGTGCATTCCTAAATTCCAGAAATCCTGAATATTTTGATATTCAATGAGAAAATAATAATATCTGGCTAAACACTGGGCAGTTCCTTCTGTGAGAAATCCCAAAAGCAATTATGCAGCTACTGCATGTTAGATAAACTAGATTCTGTTTCACGTGTGTAGACAGGAAAGTTCATGGAACCCTCTCATGTCCTTTCCTTCATCTCAGCTTCTGGGATTGGCAGACAACTCTCAACTCTTCAATTCTCCTTGAAGCAGGAAAACTAAATGGCACCATTCCTCTCATGTCTGATTTTGGTGCAATATGTTTATGTGTTAAATAAACCAGTAGGCCGTGACCCAGAATTCATTAAATCCCTGAAGGTTGCTTCCAACAAGGAAGAGCTGGGTAGATTTTATCGCAGATGAGTACCTCTGGGAGAAGTCACTGCAGTGTGTCCATCTCTGCTGTAGGAGGAGAGAAATATAAAACCTATTCAAGTGATATTCTGGATAGAGAAATGTAAAACCTATTCACATGATGTTCTGGATAGAGAAACATAAAACCTATTCACGGGATGTTCTGGATTTTTATAGATAACTGAGGTACTTATTTCTGTCTCATCTTTCTCAGCAAATGTATGTTTTTGTTTTATCTTGTCTTACTTTATTGTTATCTCTTATGTTATGCCCATATCATGACCCCAAAGAGACCACCGAAGACCACAGGTGTCCAGAATGCAACAGCAAGGTTTATTCTGTAGATACATGTCTAGACAGGGAACTCATTCCTACACCCAATACAGTGAGGCAGGGAGAAGTTGCTCTTTCTTTGTGTGGCTAGCTTTTTAAAGGCAAAACCCACAAGCCCTTCAGGGGGGTTTGGGGAGATTTTGCACGGGTGCAACTTGGATTGGTTTATTTTTATCTTTGTTTTCTTTTAATTGGGTGAGGGTATGTAACCTTTGAATTTACTGGTTGGTGGTTACAATTATCACTTTGGGGGCTGTCCAGGACAAGTCCCAGGCTTTGTCCTTGAGCTGCCATGGAGGCTGGCTGGCCTAGCATGTATTGACCATGGGGGCTGGCTGGCCTAGCACGTACTGACTGTGGGGGCTGGCTCAGTGGTCCAGGCTCTGTCCTTGAGCTGCCATGGGGGCTGGCTGGCCTAGCATGTACTGACGGTGGGGGCTGGCTCAGTGGTCTAGGCTCTGTCCTTGACTCATGCACATAACTCTAAGTTGGTGAGGGGTCCCAGACAGTAAACATCTGGCTGAACTTTGAGCAGTCAGAGTACATGCAGAAAGGGAGTTACTGCAAGGACTATGTCTTTTGTTCATGGCCCTCCCAGAAACTGCTTGCTCAAGTCTCAGGAAACTTAAATTGAGGCCTGATCTCTGAGAGAAGACTGAGTAGCCTGTTATGGCATCTGCTTGGTCCTTTCACTTAGAAACCTGTTTGTTTTATAATGAGAGACAGAAATGGTGGGGGAGGAAGGCAGATCTGGATAGAAGGGCAAGTAGGGAGGAACTGGGAGGAGGAGAGGAAATGGAAACTGTAATTGGGATATATTGTGTGATGCTGGGAAAGCTAATTTCAATAAAAGAGACCAAAAAATGTGAAGAAAACATAACAGATTCATGAAAAACTACAAAATAGATCAATATATACACCATGAGAAGAACAGAAAAAGGATAGAAACCAAAAAGCAATAAAAAGTTACTTAGAGAAATAATGTCTAACGCCTTCCCAAATCTGGGGAAAGAACTATCCATCAAACTTTAAGAAAATAAAAGGTCTCAAATAGGAATCACCAGAAGGCTATAACAAAAATATTATATATATATATAACATATATATAATATATATTAATTATATATATAACATATATAATATATATATATATAACAAATAACATAACAAAGAATAATTGATTTGTCAAAATCAAGGGCATTTCAGTGTGTTCAACCCTTAAATCTAAATTATGAGACACTCCAACAAAATGCCATTCAGGTTGAAATAAAAAGACACTAAGAAACAAAAGAGAAACATGTAAAAGTGTAAAACACACTAGTAAAGTTTTATAGATATAACTGTTTGCTCTCTTAAATGCACTTTTGCTGTGTTGTATAGATTGATCTTAAAGTCATAATTTTAAGGGTTCCTCTTGGCACAACATCCAAGCTCATGGGATAGCAAAGAAATGGAGAGACATGATCTTTGTGTTTGGGAAAATAAGGCACAAGACAAGACATAGAGTGATATAATACTACAGTGGTAATTCTTTAGACATTTTAGATTTTTATTTGGGAAATAAAAGATATAAATAGAACTATATCAATAGAGTAATGAGCATAGAATAAACAAAGCATAATTTGTGATTGTAGTGGGTCATCATATGGGCATGGAGAAATGAAATTATAGACTTTGTATGCAGATAATGTTGCATTTTATCATTTAAAATGTGTAAAGTTTATATAAGGTGATTTGTATATAGAACATGAGAGCTACAGAAAAAAAACGTCTTATAGATTCTACTAACATTAAAAAAAAAACAAGAAAGAAAATTCAAAGTGGATCACTTAAAAAAATAATGGGCTAGAGGGGCTACTCAATGTTTAAGAGCATTCACTATTTTCAGTGAGGTCCTGGTTCAGTTCCCAGCCCAAGTGAAGTCCATAATTATCTGTAACTCCAGTCCCAGGAGATCTGATACACTCTTCTGGAGTCTATGACCACCAGGCACATTTGGTGCACAAGCATGCGTAGAGGCAAACACTCATACAAATAAAATATAAATAAACTTAAAATTTTTTTGTAAAACACAAAAAAGTAGCAAGAGGAAAAACCAGAGAAAAGTCACTACAAAGCAGCCAACCATGAAGAAAACACAGCAGTGACAGCAGTAACTCTTCCCTTTAAATGGGTCGAACTCCCTGAAAGAACAGGCACACAGTTACTAATTTTTTTTAAAATAATAGTTTACTTGTTGTTTACAAGAGAAGTATGTTTTTGTTGAAAATAGAATGAAAAATGGTGGCTTACAATGAGAACCTAAGGTGAGCAAAGGTGATTAATTTTGTATTAAACTAAGTCAGACACTATTTGATGGGACGAAGCAAACATTATGAAATGACATGAGTCAATGGATCAAGAGTACATGACAATAATAAACATAATTGCATACCTGAGAATATGAAGCAAGCATTCACAGAACTGAAGAAAGAAAGAAAAGGAGAGTCACTCAATAGCAGTACAGAACCCAGCCCTACTGTCTGTAGTGGATAAAACAAAAGGAAACAAATGACTTGGAAAACAACATGGATTTACTATAACTAGCAAACAACATACGTGGTACATGCAACTTCACTCAACACCTGCTAACTGCATTCATTGTAGGCTTCTATCTATTGAACCTATGGCCTTGTGCACGCTAGGCAACAACTCTAGCACTGTGCTCTATCCACAGCCCCACAGTTTCTTCTTCAGCACTTATATAACCTTCTGTTGGATAGATCATGTGCAAGTCACAACACAACTCATAACAAATAAGATTAACGCCTATTGAGTCTTCATTTTGTTTCATTATATTTAGGAAGAACAGGAAGTGAAAAAATTTATGAAAATTAAATAACACACACACACCTTGCAAACAAACAACAACAACAAACCAGATCAAAGAATCAAAGGGGAAACAAAAAAGATTTTCCTACAAACATGAATGAATAACTATGCATAATTTTGTGAATGACAACCTCGAACAAAATAATTCTACCCAAAGAATGGGAAAAAGAAAAGCCAAACTCAAAGTTAACAGAAAGTAGAAGATAATAAAGGGTTTTTTAAAGAAAAGATATGAAGTTAAAAAATTAAAGTAAGTTATTTTAAAAACAGCAAAATTTATAAATCTTTAGTCAAGTTGATTAGAATGGGTAATTACTCAGATAAATAGACTCAAAATAAAATAGGAAATACTAAAAAAAAAATGAAATGAAAAGATTTCTATGCACTTCTTGCAGGTCGCAAGAATATATTACAGACATTCAGCTGTGTATTAAAGCTATACTCAATGGTCTGTCAAAAGGCAAGTCATTTATTATGAATATTTGGTGTATATAGTTTTTAATAGTTCAGCTGTCTTCTGCTATGAAATTCCTGTGTGTCCAAATACTTCCAAACCATCTTGGCAAACAGCTAAGCTTCTCAGACACTGTTCCATTAGGTACTAACTCCCCCGCCGAGCCTAGGAGACTAACAAGCTACTAGATGTATAGCTTTGTTTCTTGTGCAAATCAAGTTGAGATCTTCCACTGCCCCAGAGCAACTTCTTAGATAAAAGGGGTTTCCTCTCACCAGGTGCTTCAAGCTGTGATGCAGATTGACTAGCTATCAGTACTCTTCCCCAACCCTGTTAGGAAACTGGTGGCAGAGAAAAATAGCGGCAGTTGTATTTTTAGTGACTTACAGATTTCTTTACCCTATCACCTGTAAGTTTGTAGTTTGAGCACATTTGTGATAGACTCATAATGTTTTCACCTAACCACAGTAAGGATAGATTCCTAGCACATAAATTACTTCTCTGATTTATTCCAGATCCTATCTAACTCCGCCTTTATTCTCTTCCCCTTTTTGGGTTGCAAAATGAAGTTGCCAGGAAGCTTCTGGTGGGGACCTTGCAATTCTTACATTGTATTGTAAACATGAAGGTGTTGCTGGCTTGGGGTAGCTGCAATAGCTGGGGGCAAATACAGAGACCCACAGACATACAATATAGAGAGAGGTGGGGACTTTGGAACACTCAGCCCTAAAAGGGATATAGCCTTCAAATTCCTCCCCTCTGGGCTCAGAGAACTTTGTAGAAGAGGAGGCAGAAAGCATGTAAGAGTCAGAGTGGATGGAGGACATCAAGGAATCCAAGCCTTCTAGACACAACAGGACTCAATATGGACTCACAGATACTTGACAGCATGCACAGAAGCTGCACAGGTCTGCAGCAGATGGAGTCCTAGAGCTGCAAGAAGTGGAACATGTGTAAGGTTTTGGTCCTTATTTACGTCCTTTAATTACGTCATCAGCCTTCGCCGGCTTCCCAGCCTAAAAAGCGGTTGGGCCCTCTGTGGGCTCTCTCTCTGTCCCCTCTCTCCTTTGCGCTCCTTCCCCCCCATCGGTCCCCCTCTCTCCCTCTCCCCCCTTCTCTCTCTCTCTCTCTCTCTCTCTCTCTCTCTCTCTCTCTCTCTGTCTTTCTTTGTCTCCCCCCCCCACCGCAATAAAGCTCTAAAAAGGTAACCATGGCTAAGATTCTTTCTATCAGCACGCTCCTCCGCGGGCATGGCCGCCGCAGGCGGTGACCAGCCACGAGGGGCAGCTCGGCGGCATAACCAACAATGGTGCCTTTCAGACTCGGATACACCACCGCACACCGAGGACCTGCTGACTGCTGCTGCTTGCCGCCTCTTCCCCCATCCAGCGAGACCGCAAGACCGCTGGACCCCCACACTGCCACCGCCATGATTCTTCACCACAGTAAGTCCGCCGTTCTTGCGCGGTTATAGTCTGAGCTATATTATTTGCGACGGACACCCTGGGGGTGTCCTCGAGCTGCACCAGCACCGGCACATTTCCGTTTCTGATGAGAAAGTAAATGCTGTCTTGGTCTACCGGGTGGATCAATGCGGCGCAGCTGCAGCCCTTCACATCCCTTGACGAAGAGGATGGTGAACTTGAGCTGATTCATGGATCTCTCTCCACTCTTTGGGGACGCCCAAGATTGTAGTCTGATCCCGGTTTGTTATTTTAATTTTTTATTTTTTTTCTCTCTGCTACACCCATGCGACAAAAGGGCGGATATATTGGTGGATAGGGGTGGGCACTGGTAAACCTGGTCTCATAACAACATAAATCTGGCCGCATAACAGAGTCGCGGGAACTTCTGCCAGAGAACGGGCAAATAAGAGTCACTTTATCTCCAAGCTTTCTGCTAAAGTTCTGATTCCCTGCTCCTTCCCCACTTCTGAGTCTCCACGTGCAACCTTTTCTGTCTGACTTCCGCCGGAGGTGGGCGGGCTCAAGTGGGCGGGCTTGGGCGGCTTCTAGGACTCGCCCTAACTCACCTTAACTCCACCCACTCATTCTCAAACTGCCTTGAGAAGCACAGACGGGTCTAAAAGCGGCTAAGATCCATACAAATAAGTTTACAGTAGTCAGGATGGCTCTTAAGCCAAAAAACAGCTTATAGCCTCAGACAAGTCTTCCAGAAAGGATCGGTTTATAGTCTGCCTACTGGCAGATCTTCCAAAAGCTGTCCTTAAGCCATCAATCAGCAGGGAAAAAAAAAAATTTCAGGACATAGAGTAAAATCCGTCTCTTGTTCCCTGTCTCTTGTTCCCCAGACCTCCCCGACTAAAACTTAAGCATCTGGAGAGCAAGGCTCCTGACCCCACAGGCAAAAGAGTCATCTGTGGCATTTAAGGTGTGCCAGGGAAGAGATAAAAGCCCGAAAACAAAATTGCCAAGTGCTGGCACTTGCTGACTCCCAAAAGCTGTTGGGTCCCTGTTTTAAGTGAGGAAAAGGCCACGGGCTAGAGAATGCCCTGCCAGGCCATCGATAGCCTTGTTAAAAGTGCCACCTAGAAAGACAGAGTCAGCTGACTGCCCCCAGGCACCAAGATGCATGGGTACATCAAGCTAAGACCTTCAGCAGACCTAGGCTTGGCTACAGACATGGCAGGGAACCCAGAACGCATCAGGGAAGCGATCCGATTCTTTCCTTCTGGACACCAGAGCCACTGACTCAGTCCTGGGAGTTTTGGGATGCCACCTCTCCTTTACTGTCGGGTACAGAGGACAGCCTTACCACCTCACCAGATTTAATTGCACTTTCAGAGTTACTTAATGAAAAAGATTTCCACCTAAAATAAGAGCTCATTGCTTCATTCCAGATCCACTGCCTGTGTTTCTCATGTGCATACAGACAGGGCCCTGATCTTTGCCTTGTCCCTAATTCCAAAAAAAAAAAAAAAAAAAAAAAAAATTTCTCATGTACCACAAGCTTTTCTCTTCCCAGTTTCCTGTTCTAACTCACTGTTCAGCTAATGGCACAGGACCACCACAGAACCGGAGACCAGAGATCATCAAATAAAAAACCGTAACAGCTAAAAGGTATTTACACCCCCAGACCCAAAAGCGTCTGGGCGCTACAAAAAGACTTTAATGTAAACATCTATTACTATGAGATGCTTTTAACAATTGATCACCTGTCTCCTAGATGCTGAACCAGTAAAGGAAACAGGTACTTTAAAATAATCTGTCTCTGATAAAGCTTAACATGTTTCAAAATCCATAGGGACAGGCCAGATCTACCTCAGATAAATGTCAACATAAAATAATAATGATTCTTTTCTCTCTCTAAGTTTTTTCTGTGTCACCAGCATCTTGTCAAACAGAAAGTTCCCAGTCACAGCCAAGAGGGATACACGTCTCCAGAGCAAACGGATGACAGACAACATCCCACAACGCCTGTCTACCTCGGAAGACTCCCCTTCTCCATTCCCCCCAGAGCCAACCAACGTCCAAAAGTCAGCTGGAAGCAGTTTTTGAGAGGAACGACGCCCCTAGTCCCATCTACCTGCTTTTTTTATAATAAGGGAAAGTCTGGGATGTAAGGTTTTGGTCCTTATTTACGTCCTTTAATTACGTCATCAGCCTTCGCCTAAAAAGCGGTTGGGCCCTCTGTGGGCTCTCTCTCTGTCCCCTCTCTCCTTTGCTCTCCTTCCCCCCGTCGGTCCCCCTCTCTCCCTCTCCCCCCTTCTCTCTCTCTCTCTCTCTCTCTCTCTGTCTTTCTTTGTCCCCCCCCCCCCCCCACCGCAATAAAGCTCTAAAAAGGTAACCATGGCTAAGATTCTTTCTATCAGCACGCTCCTCCGCGGGCACGCTCCTCCGCGGGCATGGCCACCGCGGGCGGTGACCAGCCACGAGGGGCAGCTCAGCGGCATAACCAACAACATGCCCACAACCCTAACCCACACACAATCTCCAATTGATAGCCACTTGCAAATGAAAAATTACTTCTCTCCAAGGGAGTATCTCTGAGGAACAAACTGCTCTTAAAGGAAGGCCCCATGCCCAGCAGCAGACGGCCCATACAAAATAAATCAACAGAACCTTTTGAGGTTCTCTGTCTCATCAGTCAGTTTTTTCTATCTTGATTTTTACCTTAGAGTTCCTCTGCATGTATATAATGGCTTCCAGTTTGGGGTTTTTATTGGATTCCTGTGTGTGACAATGTGTGTTTATTGTGTTTTTTCTTTGGCTCTTTTCCTTGTTTGGTTCTTTTGTCCTGTTTTGCTTGGTTTGCTTTTGATTTTTCTTACTGTGCTGTATAATTATTCCTTAGGTACCTGTTTGTTTTCTGAGAGAGAAAGGATGTGAGTCCAGATAGGGGTGGGGTGTGGAGGAACTGACAGGAATAAGAGGAGGGGAAACAAAAATCAGACTATGCTGCATGAAAATCATCTATTTGCCAGAAAAGAAAAAAAATGAACAAAGTTACTTTAGGATAGCAAGAGATTACACAAAAAATTCTGGACTACACACATAATTATGGTTTGAATTAGTAAGGAGATAACTTCTATTACATAAAATAAGCCTATAAGCAAAGTTGTATTTTTTCACAACAAAAATAATCTGAGAATTTTTTTATTTTTAATTAAATTTTTTAATTTATTTTACATACCAATGACAGTTTCCCTTCCCTCCTCTTCTTCCATTTCTTTCCCACCCTCTTCCTGCTTTCTGCTCCCCTCCCCATCCACTCCTCCTCACTCTCCATTGAAAGGGGCAGGCCTCCCATGGCCATCAACAAACTATGGTACAGCAATTTGAAGAAGGACCAAGCTTCTACCCTTGAATCAAGGTTGGGCAGGGGAATCCAGCATGGGGAACAGGTTCCCAAAAGCCAGCTTAAGCACTAGGGACAGATCCTGATCACACTGCTAGGGGCCCCACAAACAGGCCAAGCTACACAACTGTCACACACATGCAGAGGGCCTAGGTCAGTCAGATGCAGGCTTGCTAGCTGTTGGTCCATAGTCCCTGAGCCCCCCTGAGCTCAGTTCAGCTATCTCTGTAATTTCCTCATTATGACTTGACTCCCCCTGTCTCTTAGAATCCTTCCTCCCTCTCTTCACAGCACTCCTGAAACTTGGCCCAAAGCTTGGCTGTGAATCTCTGCATCTGCTTCTATCAATTACTGGATGAAAGTTCTCTGATGATAATTAGGGTGGTCACCAATCTGAATATAGGAGATGGTCAGTATTGCTAGGAGTCTTAGCTGGAGTCACTTTTGTAGATTTCTAGGAGTTTCCCTGATACCAGGTTTCTCCCTGAAATGTCCTGAAATGTCCACCCATCAAGACATCTCTTTCATTATTCTCCCCCACCATCCTGCCCCCAAACAATCCAACTCAATCCCCTATATGCTCATCCCCTCATTACCTCCCCACCCTCCACCTCCAAGTTTACCCAGCAGATCTCTTCTATTTCCACTTCCCAGAGAAATATATGCATCCCTCTTTGGATCATCCTGGTTACCTAGCCTCTCTGGGGCTGTGGACCGTAGGTTGGTTTTTCTGTACTTTACACCTAAGTTCAACTTATGAGTGAGTAAATACCATGTTTGTCTTTCTGGGTCTGAGTTACCTCACTCAGGATGATTCTTTTTCTAGTTTCTTCCATTTGCCTGCAAATTTCATGATGTCATTGATTTTTTTCTTTAACCACTTAGAATACTCCATTGTGTAAATGTACCACATTTTCTTAATCCATTCTTTTGTTATAGGGCATCTAGGTTGTTTCTAGAATAACACTGCTAAGAATATAGTTGAGCAAGTGTCCTTGTGGTATTATTGAGCAACCTTTGGGTATATGCCCAAGATTGGTATAGCTGGGTCTTGAGGTAGATTAATTCCCAATTTTCTGAAAAACCATCATATTTATTCTTAAAGTGGCTGTACAAGTTTGCACTCCCACCAGCAGTGGAGGAGTGTTCCCCTTTCTCCACATCCTCTCCAGCATACGATGTCATTAGTGCTTTTGATCCTAGTCATTCTGACAGGTGTAAGATGGAATCTCAGAGTCATTTTGATTTGCATTTCTATGATGGCCAAGGATGTTGAAAAATTCTGTAAATGTATTTTGGCCATTTGAGATTCTTCTGTTGAGAATTGTGTTTAGACCTGTACCCCATTTTTTAATTGGATTATTTGTTATTTTGATGCCTAGTATCTTGAGTTCTCTATATATTTTGGAGATCAGCCCTCTGTCAGATGTAGGGTTGGTGAAAATCTTTTCCCATTCTGTATGCTGCTGTTTAGTCCTATTGATAGTTTCCTGTTTTACAGAAGCTTTTCAGTTTCAGGAGGTTCCATTTATTAACTGTCAATCTTAGCATCTGTGCTAATGGTGTTCTGTTCAGGATGTTGTCTCCTGTGCCAATGTCCTCAAGGCTACTTCCCACTTTTTCTTCTATCAGATGCAGTGTATCTGGATTTATGTTGAGGTCTTTGATGCATTTGGACTTAAGTTTTGTGCATGGTGATTTATGTGGATCTATTTGCAATCTTCTACACGCCAACATCCAATTATACCAGCACCATTTTTAAATATATTTTCTTTTCTCCATCATATAATTTTGGTTTCTTTGTCAAAAATCAGCTGTACACAGGTATGTGGATTTATGTCAAGGTCTTTGATTCAATGCCATTGATCCAAGTGTATGTTTTTATGCTAATACCAAGCTATTTTTATTACTATAGCTCTATAGTAATGCTTGAAGTCAGGGGTGGTGATGCCTCCGGAAGTTGCTTTATTGTACAGGATTGTTTTAGCTATCCTGTGTTTTTTGTTTTTCCATATGAAGTTGACTATTTTTCTTTCAAGGTCTGTGAAGAATTGTGTTGGGATTTTGATGGGGATTGCATTTAATCTGTAGACTGCTTTTGGAAAGATTACCATTTTTACTATATTAATCCTCCCAATCCACAAGTATGGGAGATCTTTCCAGTTCCTGACATCTTCAATTTCTTTCTTTGCATACTTAAAGTTTTTGTCATACAGGTCTTTCACTTGCTTAGTTAGAGTTATACCAAGATAGTTTATATTATTTGTGGTGATTGTAAAGGGTGTTGTTTACCTGATTTCTTTCTCAGTCCATTTATCATTTGTACATAAGAGGGCTACTGATATTTTTTCAGTTAATCTTGTATCCAGCCACATCATGGAAGGCTTTTTATCATCTGTAGGATTCCCTGGTAGAATTTTTTTTAGTTATTTTTACTATCTTATCATCTGTGAATAGTGAAAATTTGATTTTTCCTTTCCAATTTGTATCCCGTTGATTTTCTTTTGTTGTCTTATTACTCTAGCTAGAACTTTGGGTACTATATTGAATAGACATGGGGAAAATGGACAGCCTTGTTTTGTTCCTGATTTTAGTGGAATCACTTTGAGTTTCTCTCCATTTAATTTGATGTTGAGCGTTGGCTTGCTTTTTATTATTTTTAGGTATGTTCCTTGCATCCCTGATCTCTCCAGGACTTTTATCATGAGGGGATTTTATCAAAGGCTTTTTTTTTCAGCACCTAATGAAATGATCATGTCAGGTTTTTTTCTTTCAGTTTGTTTATATGGCAGATTATACTGATAGATTTTCATATGTTGAATCATCCCTGCATCTCTGGGATGAAACCTACTTGATCATGGTGGATGATTTTTTTAATATGTTCTTGGACTCAGTTTGCCAGTATTTTATTGAGTTTTTTTGCATCAGTGTTCATGAGGGAGATTAGACTGTAATTCTCTTTCTTTGTTTCACCTTTGTGTGGTTTGGATATCAGGGTAACTATAGCCTCATTGAAAATAATCTGGCAATGTTCCTTCTATTTCCATTGTTTGGAACAATTTGAGGAGTATTGGTGTTAGCTCTTCTTTGAAATTCTGATAGAATCTGCACTGAAACCATCTGATCCTGGCCTTTTTTTTTTTTTTTGACTGCTTCTATTCTTTGATAGTTATACGTCTATTTAAATTGTTATTCTGGTCCTGACTTAATTTTGATATATGGTACCTATTATGAGAATTGTTCATTTCTTTTAGATTTTCAAATTTTGTGGAGTACAGGTTTTTGAAGTATGACCTAATGGTTCTGTGGACTTCCTCAATGTCTGTTTTTTTTTTTTTTTTTTCGAGACAGGGTTTCTCTGTGTAGCTTTGCGCCTTTCCTGGAACTCACTTGGTAGCCCAGGCTGGCCTCGAACTCACAGAGATCCGCCTGACTCTGCCTCCCAAGTGCTGGGATTAAAGGCGTGCGCCACCACCGCCTGGCTTCAATGTCTGTTTTTATGTCTCACTTTTAATTCCTGATTTTATTAATTTGGATAATCCCTCTCTATCTTTTAGTTAGTTTGGATAAGTGTTTATCTATTTGATTTTCTCAAAGAAGCAACTCTTTTTTCATTGATTCTTTGTGTTGTTCTCTTTGCTTCTATTTTATTGATTTTAGCACCGAGTTTGATTATTTCCTGCCTTCTACTCTTCTTGAGTGAGTTTGCTATTAAGTGCTATTAAGTCACTTGTATGAGACTTCTCCAAATTCTTTATGTGGGTATTTAGTGCTATGAACTTTCCTCTTAGCACTGCTTTGATGGTGTCCCATAAGTTTGGGTATGTTGTACATTCATTTTCATTGAATTCCAGGAAGTCTTTAATTTCTTTCTTTATTTCTTCCTTGACCCAGTGGTGATTCAGTTGAGTGTTATTAATTTTCCAAAAGATTATAGGCTGTTGCTAGAGTTTTCCTGCCTGGCCCACAGTCAGGACAAATCTCTGACACCCGCCAGTCCCACAGCCACTCAGACCCAACCAAGTAAATACAGAGACTTATATTGGTTACAAACTGTATGGCCGTGGCAGGCTTCTTGCTAACTGTTCTTACAGCTTAAATTAATCCATTTCCATTAATCTACTTCAATACTGCAAGTCTGAATAGCCAGAGTGCTGCTTCTCTACAGCTGTGTTTTGGTTATTTTGAATGGAAGTACCATCCAGGCTATGTTATATTGTGATAATTTTACTTAAAAATATGCTACAACATTCTAGTAAATGATGTGTCTGAACATGTGAATTCAATGGACTCAGATATTGCAGAAATAGTAGAGTGAATGAAAACAAAGACACATTATAATTACTCTATCAAAAACCAGGGATCATTTCCAATATCTTTATGTGGCATTATCGCCATGTATGTGCTTATTAAGCATCTCTCCAATCAGTACTTCTGAATTTCCTGAGGCACAGATGGATCAGATACCAAGTTCTCCCTTCCAAAGATACACATTGAATATGGGCAAAGAATTATAGGACATGTATGGATACTTTCTAAATGCTGACAATCGTCTATCAAGCTACCTTCAGTTGAACTCCTAAAAACTTATTCTAAAGCTAACAGTACTTGTAGCTAGATTCTTATTTTGAGATGCATAAATTGAGTGCCTCAATTAAACTACCTCTTACTACTAATTAAAAAATGCAAAGTCATCTATGTAAATGTTTCTGAATTTCTTTCAAAATTTCTTTCTAGCATATGAATCTTTTATCCAAATATATATGCATAAAATTAAAGTAGTAGTTTAAATAAATTGCTAGTTTCTCTATAATTTTATCTCTTTTATCTCTCAAAGCTACCCAATTAGTATTTTACAAGAGAAAATGAGAATATTTTCACAAAATACTCATACATAATATATTGTAGATATGCATAAATTTTCTGACATTTGTTCTTAAACTGAATTTTTCATTTTTAGTTTTGAGACATTTCAGTTTGGAATGGCTAGAAAATTTCTCTAAATGTTAGCTGTTAATGTAAATGGTAATATAAGCAATATTCAGTTTTGGTAATAACATTCAAAATTAATAAAAATATTCAGACTGTAATGTTTTAAATATGCATGCTAACAATATATTTTATTTCTTTATTTCCTAAATTAAGTGTTAAATTTCATTCTTTGTTTTTAATTTTGGAAAACTGAAAGTGTCCAGAGAGAATCTTTGAGAATAAATGAGTTCTGATGAATGTATCAACAAAGTTGCAGTTGTCTCTATAATATACAATAGGTAGTACAACCACCCAACCTACAGAAACAACTATATTTGAAGCAGATCCACACTTAACACTGCACATTTTAGTAGTAGAATCAATACTATGCTCCAAGAATAGAAAAGCCAAATTGTTAATGGAATATGTGCCAGTGGCCGTGGCTATGTCAGAGCAATAGCAGATGACACCTGAAGTTCAGGTGTCAGCCCACCAGAAGAAACACTGTCTGATGAATCTATCTCGTTCAAGCAAGGCTTATGAGAATACAGATGCCAGAATGTCTTTTGCTTATGCTGTGCCTTCACATGTCCCTGCTACATACTTTTCTCTGGTATCTGATATAACGTATGTGGAGAGTCTCTCACTACCTGTATTGTAGTATGTTTATCTCATGAATACATCTCAATCTTCTGGGCATCTATTTCTGAGGATTGTCTAAAAGACAAGTCCTCCTTAAACCGTGTTGTCTAATTGACACAGTTTTGATGAATAAAAATAATACTAGGATATGTTCCGTAACTAATGCCTATTGTTCCATGATGACTGTGAGATACTTAGGATCTGCTTTAGATTACAGTTCAGATTTTTGATTTAGGAAAACATTTGAGTCCTGGATCCAGACTGGCTCAAATTTCCTTAATCTTTATGCTGAGATATGAAGTTATAGGTTTCTTGTACATTATTAGGTGAAACAAAACTTCAAAAGTACTTTAGATTATACCAGATGCCTTACTAATGGTTTTTTTAGATAAATATTTCCTAACTTAGTTCACAAGGACATACTGAACTGTCTGGCTAGATCGTAAATACAAAACAGCCCAATTATTCTAGCTGACAAATGATTAAGTCCTTACATCCATTTCTGACCTAAATTTGTGAAAATATATTCTAACTAGTCAAGGCTATAGAAAATAACTTGACTCTATAGCCCTAAATGAGGGCTGCAGGTGTTCTTAGATAATTAAAAGTTACACACAGGGCAGAAAGTACACAGTAACTTTTAGGCATTATGGTCATAATATCTTGGAAAGTGCCTGCTGAGCTGATACTAAAGATAATACTGTAACTTGTTGAGTTTGAACCAACCATAGGATCTGCATTACCCTTAACACTCATCAGGCATCTTGGATAAGATTAGCTCTCAACATAGATAATATATATTGCATGAGAGTCACTGGGATGTCTCTGTTTTTCAATCATATCTTTTCCCTTGGAATGTGACATTTCCATGACATTTGTTTGCCTGAGAGCTTCTGTTATAGTATTTAAGCAGTGCAGGGAAAGGGAACCAAGGAGCAATGAGAGAGAACAACATGAGATAACAGTCTGATGAGAAAAAGATGAGATAATAAAGAAAAGAAACAATCAAGAGAATATGTGTGAGTCTTTTCCTTCACTAAAACCTCTCAGATAGAACAGTCTTAGTTTGTGTTATGCTGTAGACTTTCCCTTTGAGCCCTGTCTGCAGCCTGGAAGCTGATTCTTCTTGAGCTGCAATAAACATGCCAATATATTTTAGATTTTACATATGCAGTGATGTGGAGATTGAGATTGTGGATCAAAGACTTAAGTGTCAGGGGTGAGTCCTCCCCCCACACACATCTTGGGAATATTTGAAAGATAACATATACAAAATGATATTCCTAATAAATGGTAATATCAAGCTAGAAAGCAAGGCAGTGGCTCAGATCCAGAAAGACAAGGTGAAGGTGTTTGTATTTAAGACAAAAATAAATCCAATATTAAATTTCACTTTCTTAAATAGTGTCAAGCTACAGAAGTAATCTTATCATTCATTGGTAGTCCTAAGTCAAGTTAGAATCAACACTTAAGAGGAACTCAATAAATACTTTTTGAATGAAAGAATGAATGAAATGACCCTCTGATGTGATAGTTAGATGTATGCAGAAGCATAAAACACAAGTCAACCATGATATCTTATTATCTTTGTGATCCAGGTTTTTTAATGACATTAATAGCTTTCATTGAGTCAATAAACATAATGTGGAAAATTATTCCTTAATTTATGCAGTGTACTACCAAGAATCAAGTCTTTCAATTACCCTTCAATGTTGCCTGAGGCTTCACTGTAGTTCCACAAGCATAATTAACAAAGAGCTTCCAAAGCAAGTGTGAGTAATCTGGCCAGATTTCTCCTTCAATAGAGCATCCTAAATACTGATTACCTGTATGCAAAAGGTCATAAAATAATAGCGTCAAGAAGGGCCACATCTGCAAAAGTAGCATGTTTCTAATATTTATGTAAAATACCTTAGATTTAAAAAAATACAGCTATTGTCAGTAACCAACATTCTCTTGTGTTTTATTTATGTAATTCTATTACATTGATGGTGCCATGAACATTCTTCAAACAAAAGGTACACAGGTAATAATTCCTTGGGTATTATAACTACCTAAAGGCGATAAGAGCACCTGGCTAATATTAGAAGGAAGTCAATTTGCAGCTCCTAGATTTTATAGTTATGGCTTTCCTAGTATTTGTTTTCCTGTTTGAATTGTAAGAAACCAAGTCATAATTAGGATGCATTACTTGTTGATTTATCAAAGCACTTCTTGATATTTTCTATACATTTCTTTGTTTAACTCATTATACTAACATGAAAAATTCCCCGGCAGCTTACCTGCTGAGTAAGCAATATCCTAGTGTCTGCTTGCTGCGTAGCACATACAATAAACAGGAGATGAGAAAGCTGTGATTACTAAAATCCTCTAATAAAATGTTTAAAGACAAAAAATGGAATAATTCTCTTTGATATATTAAAATAATTCCTACATTGAAAATTACCATGCGTTCATTCAACAAATTTCTGTTAAGTGTTTAACTATGTGGCAAGCATTTAGTGACATACACAGAACAGGAAACACAGTGAGCATATTTCCCAGAACAGTTTGTTTTCAATGATGGTTAAAATCTGTTGAATATTATGGATGTGAAAAACATGATGAAAAGATTTTGGGAGACAATTTTAAAAAGGAGACCACAGAATATATCATATGTTTAAAATAATCAGATTTCAAAATAAAAATCATTTGGATATTTTCTTTAGTTTTATTCCATAATCAAACGATGCCTGGCACTTTCTACCCTGTATTACTTCTCCAATATAACCTGGGTTATGTTGTTCAAGAGTTTAGCCTATATCCTTGCTCAAAAGTAAATACCATATATCAGTTTAGATTTTTATGATGTGCCCTGCTGGTTGAGTATAATAATAGTGTCACATCTTACCCAGGATTTAATAATACTTTCTTTATGCATTATCTATTTACTAACAAATTCAGAGTCACTCTGAACAAAAATCACTCAGATAACACAAATATAGTTATGAATATATCTATTACATAATAAACATGAAATCACACATTCAATTATATGATTATATCATTATGCAATTGCACAATGACCTAGAATAAATTATGATCATGTTTAATCATCATACAATAATTGTATGATTAAATGTATGATTTATATAATAAATATAACATATTTATTATATAATAAACATGGAATTAGCATAACTATATTACAAATCAATCATTGATCTCAAATAAATAAATGACTCACTATTTAAAGAAAGTTCAAGCAAATTCTTTTAGAACTGTAAAAATTGTTTATATTTGATTATAAGAATAAATGTGGACGTATTTATTAAATTATGATAATGGGAATTATTTTTGCAACTCTCAAATTCACAGATTTGATTTGGATTTATTTCTGTTTTTCTAATGAAGAAACAAGGTACATGCAAAATGCTTTGGGATAAGAATCATGAGCATAAATTTGTGTTAATTTCAAAATGTCTTCTTTTCTTAACCTAGGGCCCAGAGATATGGAACTTCATGCATACTCACTTCCTTCCAATCCTAAAATACTTGTGTATCTCATTTTTTGAGGAAAGGCCACAAGATGCAATAAATCAGGCAAGGTAGCTGAGAATGAACTTCAACTTCATGTCTTCCTGCCTACTCATCTATTATCATACCCGGCTCAATAAAAAGATATGATAATGTATAAGGCTACTTTTATCATAGAAACTTTTAATCTGTAGCTACCACAAGAATTGACTAGAAGTAATTGTGATTGTAAATACTAACAACCTTACTGGACCTAGAATTACCAGAGACCAGCCTCTGGGTATACCTGTGAGTGGTTATCTTCATTTAGTAAACTGAGAAGGAGATACTGACCTTAATTGGTCACAGCTTTCTAGGATGGAGTCCTCTACTGAATAAGTTGGAGCCCCTTAGATGAACTTATTCACTCACTGCTATCTGCTTTCTGTCTGTGTATGTACTGTGACCAGTTGTCTCTAGCTCCTGCTGTTGTGACTTCCCTGGCTAGTGGAGTTTACTTTTAAACTGTGAACAAAAATACCTGTTGACTCCTCTAGGCACTTTGCTCAGATCTTTTGTTTCACTCAAAAGAAAAGTAACTAAGAAAAAAAAAAAGTTGATGCCTAGTAGTGAGGCAATTACATTGCAGTGTGGTCCTTGCTACAGTAAACCTGACCACAAGGCTCTAGCTTTTGGAACTGGGTTGTGAGAAGAATGTGAAAGGGATTAGAAATCTAAGCAATTGAAAGCCCCTAATCCTTATTAGCAGAGGGCTAGTGGGCCATTCCTGTTAGGGTTTGAAAGCCCAGAATGTCAAAAGAAATATGGACCCTGGAAGTTTGGCTCATGAAGTATTAGATGGGAAAAATTACTTTATGGGGAGCTACAGGCCATTTGTTTGCTGTTTTGACAAAGATTATAGACATATTATGCTCAAATACTGAGAACTTGTATAAGGCTGAATTTAAAAGTAGTGAGCAGGTTTGTTCTGGAGTGAAGGGAGAAAAGACCAAGCCTGGAGAGTATTCAGACTGTGGAGTGGTTAATACTCATCACTCTTGTCCAAATCTACAGGGAAAGAAGGAATCACTGGAGCAGAACGACTTCAAAGAAAGATTCTTAGGTGTTTGCTGTCATGGCTTCTAATTTTCATTTTGTCCAATCTTTCTATGCCTCTGCCCCTGTCTTTTGAAATGCAAATGTATAATCTGTGTTATTGCTTGTTGAAATTACATAATTTGGTTTTAATTGTATCTGACTATGAAGTTATGAGGTTGCCTTAGTCTCTGGAGAGACTCTATGTTTGTACTTGTAAGCAGTGCTGGAAATATTAAAGATTATAGGAGCTTTTGAAATTGAACTGAATGCATTTTATGTTATGAGATCAACATGAATCTTGAAGACGAGTGAAAGAGTATGGTGGGAATGTGATGTTTGGGTATCCAGTTGATAAGGAGTAGGCTTGTGATACTTTGTATTGATTTTCAACTTGACAAGATCAGGAATCACCAGAACCAAGTCTCTGGTAATGTCCATAAGGAATTACTTTGATTATATTAGTTAAGATGGGAAGACCCACCTTAATTAATGGACTCACTATCTGGGCTAGGATCCTGGATTAAATAAACAGGATAAATCTAGCTGAGCAGAAATAGTCATCATTCTATGCTACTTCACTATGTATACACCACAAACAACTGTTCCAAGTTCCCAATGATAGAACTTCCCTGCCATGAAGGACCATAAAGTAGAACTCTTAGCTAAAAGGAACTTTTTTTTTTTTTTTTTTTTTTTTTTTTTTTTTTGGTTTTTCGAGAAAGGGTTTCTCTGTGTAGCTTTGCGCCTTTCCTGGAACTCGCTTTGGAGACCAGGCTGGCCTCGAACTCAGAGATCCGCCTGGCTCTGCCTCCCGAGTGCTGGGATTAAAGGCAGCATGCGCCACCACTGCCCAGCGGTTTAAGTATTTTTAAAAAGTAATAGGAAAATTAACTAAGACAATAATTATTTGGTGCTTTGCTTTCTGTTATGCAGTAAACCAATGTTTTTCAGCATCTTCATGTAATGGCTCATTTTACATCAGCTTGACACAAGTTAAAATCATCAGAAAAGAAGCCTCATTTGAGAAAATGCCTCCATAAGATCCAGCTGCAAGGCAGTTTCTTAATTAGTGATCAATGGGGGAGGGCCTACACCATTGTGGGTGATTCCATCCCTGGGCTGGTGTTCCTAGGTTCTATAAGAAAGCAGACTGAGCAGGAAGCAGCACTCCTTCATGGTCTCTACATCAGCTCCTGCCTCTGAGTTTCTGCACTTCTTGAGTTCCTGCCCTGACTTCTTTTGGTGAACAGGAATATGGAAGTGCAAACACCCTTTCCTTCACAACCTGCTTTTTGGCCGTGGTGTTTTGTTGCATCAATGGAAACCCTGGCTAAGACAACTTCCCATGCATACTTCCATTTTTTAAAAGTCTTACTACATAGGTCAGAATATCACTTATATAAAATCCTAATTTTTGAATATTCAGATATTCAGAGCTACTCAGTAACCAAAGGAATATGAAATTCTGGACTGTAACTTATGTATCAATATTCTAGGCTGCTCTTTGTTTTTTTGAGATTTTGGAGATGTTCTGTGTAGCCTATGCTGACCAAAAACTTGTGAGCATCTTGTCTCTGCCTTCCAACATGAAAGCTAAAGTAAAATAAAAACTTAGCTTGATAAAGGGATATATTCCCTTCCAAATACTTAGCAATGTTTCTGTTTTTCAAATAAGCAATTTTACTGATTGTTGGGGTAGTCATGTATGTCTCTTTACTGATTGCTTATATCATTATCTCTGAGTAATCTTTTCATCACTGTTCAAATAGAAGGAAAGCCTACACGTACAATTTGAAAGTTCAGAGGTACATCGAGAATGCAAATCCATCACCTTGGTGTAAAATCAGAGCCATGCACAACTGTACAGATGCTCATATGAGGAAGTTTTTCAGGAATTTTTTTAGTGTTCTATTGTGATAAAACATTATGACTAAGGAATCTTATAAAATGAAGAATTTAATTGGCTTTATAATTTCAAAGAGATAAACTCCATGGTAGTGGAGCAAAAACTTGACAACAGAATTAGTTGGAAGCGCATACCTCAATCCACAGACAGGAGGAAGACAGCACACTGGGAAAGACATTAGTCTTTTGAATCTTCAAAGCCCAACCCCTATGATACAGCTTCTTCAAGAAGGCCACATATCCTAATCCTTCCCAAATTGTTTCACCAACACAGACCAAGTATTTAAACATATGAGCCTTTAGGTACCATTCTCATTAAAACCATATCAGGAATCCTTAACACAATGATTGAACACACACACACACACACACACACACACACACACACACACACACAGTGCTATAGAAGGCTACTAGATGATTACATGGTTTACATCAATGAGAGGGACAATCACATGAGAGGACTTAGTAATATAATAATTTTGCAGAGTATTTATATAGTCCTCTAATTTTTTTCATACTCTTTGCCATTTATCTCAAATGATTATACTTTTCATTAATACATATAACACCTAAAGCCATTCAGTTTGCCTGATGTGAGTCCCCACTCTTATAAGTCTGTCCATCTTTCACAAAACTACACCACATAGGCAATGTAGTTGGTCTATGTACATTACAGTTCCTTCAATTGTTCATTTGTCTGCTGTTTGTTCTAAAGCAGTGTTTTGGACAGGCTTGCTGCTTGGATATTCAAAAAACAAGACTTCCAGTCATTTATGAACATGTCACCTTTGCCCCCACTCTATGCTCTACTTGATTGTGCAATTTGGAATTATTCTGATGTTCTCAGACCTAAGGAATCTACTATTGTAATGGCCTGGTATCTAGCCACATAGTCCCAAGTAAACGGAATGCATATGTACACTTGCTGTGCTTTTTTTATCTTTATTGATACATGCTATGACTATAACTCTGGAGGGGTAATGCTGCAGAAATATTAGCTATATTCATATGAGATCCATGAGCCATTTAGATGACATAAAAGTACTTCTTTTGAAATTTGGGCCAGCTCACTAACTTTGCAATGCATAAAACTAGCAGGTTAGGGTTTTTAATTGAACATACTTGAACTTCCTTAGGGGCTCTTTCTTCAATTCCACAGTCAAATCTCACCCCTGTTACTGCTGAGATATATAAAGAAGCTTACACAAACAGAAACATTTCACTTAAATAAAAGAAAAAAAATCCATTCACTTGATTTAGAGCACATGTCAATTGACAGCAAAATAAAGATTGACATTAAATGTGTCAATTCAATGTCACTATTCAATGGGATTTTAAATTCAAAAAAATTTGACCAGTATCAGACCACAGAGTAGAAACAAATATATGAGAATACCTTGGAGAAAAGCTTTCCAAGAAAGCACAAAGTTTTCATTTGATTTGACAAGTAAATTTGTATTTCATGGATAAAATACATTAACTTTTTATTCGGGAGTTCATTGGCTCAAATTTATTCTCATTATTGCCTGTCATTAACAGTTATAAAATCTCGACCATTAACTTAATTGGTTTGTGCCTCAGTTTCCTCATTTATATATGTAGAATAGAATAGTACTAATTTAAAGTTTCTTTTAACTTTGATATGAAAGTTCAGGTAAAGTATTTAAGAAATGTCCCAGGCTAACTCCCAACAAGCTTTATTATTAAATTAAGAGGGGGAAAATTCAAGGTTTTTTTTTGTGCTGGTTTTAATATTTTTAAATTATTTTTATTTCATGGGTATGAGTTTTTGCCAGAATGTATGTTAGGGCATCACATGTGCTCATTGCCCATGGAGCCAGAAGAGGATGTTAGATCACCTGTGACAGGACACACAAGCAGCTGTGGGTCACCATGAGGGTCTGGGTATTGAACCAGGATCTTCTGGAAGAGCAGCAAGTGCTATTACTGCACAGACATTTCTCCAGGCTCATTTTTATTTTATTTTTTACAAATGTCAATGTTTATTATTATATAAGCTATTCATTGTTTTAAAGTCCTAATGAGGTATATGAAGCAGGTATGCATGATTTGTAAACTGATTATGCGGTCCTTTGTTTTCGTTGGTTCTTTAAAGTCCTATTGTGTGTTCTAATTTGATACCTAGTTTTGATTATGCTGTTAATTCCCTATTTTCCTCAGGGATTTTGTTTACAGTGCCAGGAGATGAAGTCAAAAATCAAGTGCCAAATCACAATGAGTAAGAATTGTCTACTTTTAAAAATGCTTTGTAGAGGATTTCCATATTGTTTAAAAGTGGGTATTAGAAATAGGTAAGAGGAGTTCAAGCAAGAAGGAAACATAACATCTTCCTCGTTAACTGATTAATTGCTATTTTATAGAAATTTATTTCTGTGATTACTAAAGGCAGAATTAAACTAAAAAGTCAGTCTCCAGAAAATGTTGGCCATTGCATTATTTCTTGGCATGTTATTTAATATAGACATATAATTAAATATTAAAAGTCAATTTAACTACTCATTAGGAAATGCTATCAAATAAGATGATGCTTTACAAATGTCTTTGAAATACAAATGTAAAGGGAGAAATAGAATACAACAGAATATTGGAGGCAGGATCAGGAAAAGAATAAAAGAAGGTATAGAAATGGAGTAGAAAATAAACTATGAAAAAGTAGATGGGAATACAACAAATTTAAAAGTGTACAAATAAAAAAATATCATTTATCATTTACTAAATATCATTTATCAAGTACCATTTACTAAAATGTAAGACAAAATATTCATTTGTTTAATTGCAATGATATTTAGGCTGGCTCCTTGAAAAATGTCAAATACATCTAAATATCTTTTAATATTTTCATATTTCACATATAATAAATTTGAGGAAACTGAATATATCTCAAGTTTTGTTTCTTTAAAATCCCATTATAATATAAATGTGTTCACAGTTCCACTTGCTCAAAAGGATGGAGGGTTGCTTGGAAAGAAGAGTCTGAAGCAAGCCTGAGAACACACATGTCTCCATCTCTGAGATGAAGAGAATCATTAATGTATAATGGTAAATTGTAATTGGACACATATTAATGCATTCTCCTATGCTATTTAGTGTACAAAATCTTCTCCTTTGGGAATTTAAGTCATTTACTTGTCACAGTATGAGGAGAGATTTAAAAATTTAATACTACAGAATAAATAATACTTTTAATAATAACAGCAATAACAAGATAACAGATAAGTCATTTTTAATGTATTGAAATGACTCTATACAATGCACTGACTTTAATGATCTATGTAATGGAACTATAAATTAGTTTATTCAGTATCATTGCAAGTTCTGTTTATTGTATCTTTCTGTATTACAGATGCTGAGAAAGTACAACTCAAATTTTGGGAGTCTCTTACAGCCACTGTGAGCAGCAGGGTGCCTTACACTTCATGTGATGGCTATTCTTGGCTGTCAACTTGACTACGCCTGTAATTGACTAAAACTGGAAAATGACTGGGCACACCTGTGGGGGATGTTTTTGAGGATTTCTTTGAGGAGGGAACACTTTTGCTTTTTACCTGTTTCTCTTGCCCTTGAAAGTCTATTTCTTCTCTGGCATTAGAGACTACTTATTTGGGATTCCAGCATATAATGAAGATGAGCTGAGACATCCACTCTTGTGGACTGAAGAATTATTGGACTCTTAGACCTTCCAATAATAGGAAGCAATGTTGGATTAACTGGGCCACAGACTGTAAGTCATTCTAATAAACCTCCTTTTAATACAGAGAGATTCATTCTATATGTTCTATCACTCTAGAGAACCCTGACTAATACAGGTCACAATTTCTTGATATCAGAAAGTTATTTTAGCAGTAGGAGGAGTTCAACTAGTATGACATTGGAGAATAATTCCAAAGGTAAGATATTTCCAGATTTTCAACCAGGGAGTTGCTAAATCCTGTAGTGTGACTTTGAAGAATGATATGTGTTTAAAAAATGGTAATTCTAACCAAAAACTACCATTTTTTTGGAAATTTTTAGGCTTGTGTTTTTACAGTTTGGATAAGTTGATTTAGATCTTATAAATGCAAGCCAATGGAAAAAGAAAGGATTAATAGACACCTATGACAATCAAAGCCTTTCATGTTTACAGCACTTATTTCTGAAGATTAAATACTTAATTCTGAAACACAACACAAAACACAATAAACCATGTGATAGTAAGAATAAGATGCTGAAGAAAGGAATACAGTGTCCACTACCAGTGCTGCATCTACTAAGATGAAATAAAATGGAGACAGGGGAAAACATATGTTGATAACTTGCTTGGTAGTACATACTTGTAATCCAAGTATCTATGAGTATGAGGAAAGAAGACAAAGAATCAGAGGCCAACCTGTGCTGCAAAGACTAGGAATATAATTGTCTTCCTATCAAAAACCTGAAGGATGGTCAGGAGTGGCAAGTATTGCCCTCAGTTTCCAGTCTACAGTAAAGTTATTCCCATAATAGAAATATGTGATGGCAGAAAAATGGAGAAACAACCCATTCAGAGAGGATATGGAGCAGTCTGATAAGTGCCCCAGACAGATGCTCAATGACACCAAGATCTCTCTATCTGTAATTGCCAGCAAGGTTAAGGCTACTCCTCACCATTTAACAAATCATACTCATGTGACCAGTGAAGTAGAATCCAGATCATTAACAACGAAATTTCCTGAAGCAAATCAGGCAAGATTTTGCATAAAGACAGGAAAATGTACAATAAATATTCAAATCACTAATCACAAATAAATAAAAAAATGAATCTCAGGTACTAAAATATACAATTATTAAGCAAAATAGTCAAAATGATATAGATCACAGTATGTTGCCATGATCTCTATGGCATATGTATATTTCCCAAAATTTATATTTTCTTCAGATTTTCTATGTACCAAACTGAAAAACACATTCAGAAATAAAAGGTAATGAAATCACTTTCAGACAAAAATGTTGTAAAGGGAGGCATCAGGGTTGGAGCTGTCGGACTTTGAGCTAAGCCAATTGTGGTAAACCATCATCCTAACTTGATCAGGGTCAAATAGAAACACGTGGGACATGGCTGTGGGCAAGATAGTGTTGTTTTTTTAAATGAAAAGAGAAACTGGGAGTCTAGTAAGCTTCATAATTAGCATCCATTGTTGTTTCTTGGTTTTGTGTATGCTAATATTATGAAAAAGCAAGTGATGAATGTAAAGCATCAGGAAGTCTGGTGAGTCTCCAGAGGCATCCATCTCCAGTCTAAGACCAATGTATACAGACCATCTCTTTTGGCAAAATGGTAACTACTTGAGGTAGAACCAAAAATCCAGAGTACAATATTCCTGGCCTGATGTTTCACCATGGAGAAGAAATATCTGAAGAAGTTTTTCCAATCATAGTTTGCACACATGTGTCTGTCATAACCATACATAGCTGGTTTGTTCTTTCTGGAGAGGAGAATTGAGAGAACAAGAAGGCAGAGAGAGACACTGCCAGCCGCCGCCATGACAAGCAGCATGTGAAGATGCCGATAAGCCATGAGCCACGTGGCAAGGTATACATTTATAGAAATGGATTAATTTAAGATATAAGAACAGTTAGCAAGAAGCCTGACATGGCCATACAGTTTGTAAGCAATATAAGTCTCTATGTTTACTTGGTTGGGTCTGAGCAGCTGTGGGACTGGTGGGTGACAGAGATTTGTCCTGACTGTGGGCCAGGCAGGAAAACTCAAGCTACAGGGAAGTTTTATTATTAAAGGGAGAGGGGAGAGGGAATAGAGAGAAAGAGGGAGGGAGAGAGAGAAAAATAAGGAGAGAGAGATAAAAGGAAGGAAAGGAAAACAGAGGTGCATGCATCTCATGAAGAGAGAGGGAGAGAGGAAGAAGAAGAGAAGGGGAGGGATTTTTTTTCCTCTTAAAGGGGGCTTTACACAAGATGACATCAGTAGGCTGGGTGAGTCCCCAAGGGATGGCCTGAATGCCAACATTCCTCCATTTTTGATTATTATAAAAAGGTGAATTATGGATAGCAAGTGTGGGAAGAATGAGGGTGCCAAAGTCTCAAGACTGCTTCCTGCTGATTTTGGTGTGAAATGGGAAGGGGGAAGTTGGGAGTCATGTACAGTTGGAGGTGTGAGTGAAGAAGAATTCAGTTAGCTGTCATCCTGGAGACCACTTGATGGAGCTGAGAAGGCAGGTTGATAGGAAAAAATATAGATTGCTATTATTGACCTCATAAGTAGGGCTAGCCACAGGAAGGATGATAACTGCCAGAAAGAATGGGACAGAGAAGTGCCCTTGTTTTACAGAAAGGCAAGGGTGGATGAGCCAAACAAAAGAGCATGTATGCCCTTGAGTCTGGAGTGATGTCCCAGGAGCTTAGGGAAGTGGCAGGCATACAGGAGCCATCACATCTGCTATTTCTCTGGAGGTGGGAAATGCCTTTATCCATCCTATAAAAGTGTCAACAAAATAGGTGATAATGGAGTTTTTATGAGTGGGCACGTGGGTGAAGCCAACCTGCCAGTATTTGCCAGGTTGGTGTCATTGGTTGGTGCAGTGGCTGGTGGTGTATCTGAAAGGCCTTTGAGGGTCTAGCCTTGGCATGAGTCTGACAGGAGTGGTGGATCTGTGCAGAATCCCATGTCTGTAAAACAAATGGAACAGATTTACATTTTGGTGTCATAGCAAAAGCTATGGCTTTGGGTTATAAGGCATGAACATTTTCTAGGGCCTGGTTTCTACCCAATGAAACATATCTTTAAACCTATAGCCAAGGGAAATTTACTGATTGGAAGTGGTTTAGTGAGTAATCAAAGAGAAGGGAGGTTTCCCTACCCTTACCAATGCTAGCTTGTCTCCAAAAGCTCGGACCAGTAAAGTCCAAAGAAATTTAAAGACTGTCTGTAGCCAGTACTCTATCAGTTTATTAAAACACGGAGAACTGAAAAGGCAGCTGAAGCCTTGGTTGCTGCTGTTGAACTGATAAAACCTGCCTGTCAAATGACATCAAAGCTCTGAGGAGGATAAATTTTACCTGAGTTAGCAGTTGACAGTGACAGAGACTTACTGGCTGTTTACCTAGACAGCCACCCTAGCATCCTCCATGATCATTGAAGACAGAGGTCTTATGGCAACAACCCCAGTCTTCAGCTGCCAGGTCTAGGCCTGCCAGGACTCAGAAGATCCGACAGATGTAGGGTAAGAACTTGTGGGAAGGGCCAGTCTACCTGGCTGAGGCAAAAGTGAGCCAATGGATTCCCAGAGTCCTGTTGTTCATGGTCTGAAGAAGGCCCTGGCAGCTTAATGATAAGATGAAGGACGCCCCCTGCCCCATCCTCCAGTTGGAAAAGTGGCACGGTTGGAAAGTACAGGGTCCCAGCATTTCTCAGACTGCCGGCAGGTAGAAGAAAATGCCCGGAGGGCCTGTTGAGTCACACAGCACCAATGTTGTGAAAGCAGAGCCTTGACGGGTTTGAGCTGAGGAGACATGCCATGCGATCGGAGGCCAAGGGGGCACGGGGGAAGTTACTCACGCCTTGCAGGCATGGCATCCACATGGGAAGTTAAAGGGGGAGGGGAGAGGGAATAGAGAGAAGAGAAAGAGAGGGAGAGAGAGAAAAGTTGAGAAAGGAGAGTGGAGGTGCTCACAGCTTTGTGAAGAGAGAGGGAGAGAGGAAGAAGAAGGAGAAGGGTTTTTCCCAATTAAAGCGGGCTTTACATGAGATGACGTCAGGAGGGCAGGTCCCCAAGGGGCTGGCCTGAATGCCAACAGAGATTACATAGTTCACACAAACAAACAAACGTAAGCAATTTATTATAATTAAATCCCAATGTCACTTTCTTATACTTTTTGGCTATTTTTAAAAATCAATTGAAATATTTAACATACATACCATAATTGTAATAGATTTCCAGAAAAGAAATGCTTGTTTCCAATCATAATCATTCCGATTAGCTTCATCACCTTGTTGATCTTCATTTTCTCTCTTTACAGCATCTTGTTATTATAAACATATTTATTTAACCTATATCAATCATCATCTCCAGAACTTCATCTTCAAGAGTATTTCAAATGGAATTACACGTTCTACAGATTTGAAACGTATTCTTCACTCATGGCAGATAAATCTAATCTGCTGAACGTATCAACAATGTTTTGTTTTTCTAAATTAACCCACACTGCAGCAGTGCAGCTGCTGTAAACACCAATGAAGAGGCTTTTGTAAAGGCATGGCTTTTATTTCTCAACACATAAGTGGAGTATTCCTTTGCTACTTATAAAATACATGAAACTCCTACAAGAGCTTCCTAGGTGCTTTTTTGAGTGTGAGGACATATAAGAAATGTTTGAAAGAAGTCTGTTTGATGCTAGCAGAAAATGGTGGAAATAAGAAGAGATACCCTCCTAACACAGCAGGCTTTCTCTGTTTACCATGCTGGTTATCTTGGTCACCTGACACATTTTAAGTTTCTTTCAAAAAAATTCTTACTTTGTATCTATCTTCTGTGTTTGATCTTAATTGATATTTCTCTCCCCTTTTAGCTTCATACTCTCTCCTTAAATATAATAAATAAATTGACTAATGAATAAACAAACAAATCTTGTTTATCCTCCTCGGTTAAACCTTCCTTCTCGTTGGTACCAGTGCCTCCAGTTTTTTTGTTTCTTTTTGTTTGTTTTTGAGACATGGCTTCTCCACATAGTCCTAGCTTTTCAGGAACTCACTAGATCCTCCTGACTTTGCTTCAAGAGCACTTGGGTTAAAGGTGTGTGCCACCACACCTGGGCCAGTGTCCAAAGTTTTATGTTACTGTTGTAAAACATTCTCATTTTTACTCCAGTGGATATCCTTGCTTGTTTCCATTTCCTGCATTCTATTTCCTTGTTATTATGCCCCCACTTGAGTTAGAAATTCCAATTATCAAGCAATAATCCATCCTTCATATCACATATTATATCTGTCATTGCTTCCTCGCAACTATACTGCTTTATCATTATACAGATCATTTATTTTAACTGTCATCAAAGTTGAAAATAGAATGGGAGATGTCAAGGGCTGGAGAGCATAGTAGGGATGAGCAGTGGGAAAAGTTGACCAGTAGGTACTGAGTCACAAGTAAGAGCAGGAAGTTCTTGCTCTCACAAGTGGGCGGGAGAGACGGCTCAGTAGTTAAGAGCACTGACTTTTTGTCAGAGGGCCAAAGGTTGACTCCATGCTCTCAAATGGTGACTGCAGGTGTCTGTAACTCCTCTTCTGGACTCCATGGGAACCAGACACATTTTATGAAAGGACATACATACAGGCAAAACACCCCCACACAAAACTCATGTAATTAAATGACTCTTTTAAGTTATTCTAGAATGATATTCTAGAGTGTCTGTAGATAACAGTAAAATACTACGTATTTAAGAGTATTGAAGGAACTATTCTTTATTTATTTTTTATTAATTAATTAATTTATTTCACATCCCAACTACAGCCTCTCCTTCCTCCCCCTCTCAATCCCCCTCTCCTCCATATTAACTCAGAAATGGGCAGGCCTCCCATGGAATTATTTTAAGAGTTTTCACCACAAAGGAATGTTAATGAAATAAATGGTTAAGCTGATATAAACATTCTATAGGTAATGTGTACACCAATCAAAATATTATATGACATCCCATTAATATGTTTACTTATTATGTATTTTATGTGTCAGCTAAGAGTAATTTAGAAATGCATATTTTTTAAACTCCATTCTTTCAATTTCTTTTGTATAGCAAATGCCACAACTATGTCCTTGGTCACTGGTGGCTTACATTAATAGATGACTTTTGCTAACCTTCCCTGTGTCATTATAATTCTGCACCCCTATCTATATAACTAGGCTTTCTCCTCCATCACTGACTTCATTGTCCCTCTCTTATTTGTAAAAAGCTGTAGGATACCATAAAAAAACCTTTCCTAAAGGGAGGAAAGGCACTACATTGAATGTACTTAAAGAGCATGTGTGGTGTTTGCATTGGTTAAGGTGGTTTGAAGTTTATGAGCATGATGGCCTTTAATACATCACACGTTTCTTCTGAACACAATAAGAAAGAAAAACCCCGTTGTGTATTGTTGGCTGTTTTTTCTCTTACTCTTGTCTCTTTTGAGGGCCCACCACCCAGCTTCCAAATAAATCACACTTGGAGGCTTATTCTTAATTATAAATGTCCAGGCTTGGCTTGGCTTCTTTCTAGCCAGGTTTTCTTAACTTTAAATTATCTCATCTACCTTTTGCCTCTGGCCTTTTACCTTTCTCTTACTTCTGTATATCTTACTTTCACTCTTACTCCATGGTTGGCTGTGTAGCTGGGTGGCTGGTCCCTAATGTCCTCCTCCTTGATCCCTCTTTACGGAGGGAGTAGATTTTCTAAGAATGAAGTAGATTCAGATATATGTGATATAAATATGAACAGATAAATACATACAAATGACTGAGAAGTTGTATAAAGTTGTCCAACACACCACAGGATGAATTAGAAAAGGTACAGCTCATAGAAGATATTCTAACTCCTGGCATCACACTTGGAAGGAGAAGCTGCTTTTGAACAGTGAGGAAAGAGTGTATATTGGAGTGCAGGTGTTAGAGACAGGAGGAAGGAACACAAAGGAAGAAAAATAGCAGGAAAATATAAACATGTAAAACTTAGAATAAGTGTTATTTTGATTCTGGTGTAGGCTTAATATTTGATGAAATTCTGAAAGTTAGAAGTATAGTGGTAAGAATACAACATTTGAAATGTTCTATTTAAATTTTCATAAAGAAAAGGAGAATAGTCTCCTAAAATTCTTTAAAATCAATAAATTGTATTACAGTCTCATATTTTTAAAAATCCCCTTATTTTGTTCACCATTATATAAAACTTAACTCTTTATGTCTTTCTGTCTTGCTCACTCTGTCAGTGAACAGATAGTACATTCCTTGCAGCAATAGAATATTAGATTACATACCCTTTGTCTTGACCAGAAATGTATCTGCTCCTTAATGTGGCCATTAATATTTTAAACTGGAAACTTTAGCATTGGTTTATCTCTAATGATAAGAGTAATATGTTATGTTTGGAATAGTTGTGCTTTTAATTTATCTGTTGCTATTTCACACAGTATTAATACAAGTCCTTCAAAATACAGATCTATTACTTCCATGACCTCAGATGCAGTGTTTACAGCAGAATGGAGAGAGAGATACAGACACAGATCTAGCTTGAGAACTCTTGTGTGAGCTGAAGTTGCATATAGAATATTCTGTTCATATTTGTTGTTCAGTGTTGCGGAGTCAAACAAAGCTTCTCCACGTGAGGCATGCAGCCTATCACTGAGTGCCATTACCAGGTCCTGTAAGTCGTATAATCTGTACAGGCAGTTGAAACAGGGAAATTATTGAGGTTTATCATATATTAAAACTTGTCTGAATTTGAAAGTGAAACTGAAAGGGTATTTCTAATAAGGAGAAGCCAGGCAGGCACCAGCCATCTCTGCCCACTCCCACCTCCTCCCACACCTCCTGCTTTTCTGTGCATATGCATGTTTCAGTTAAATCACTGACAAGGAAACCACCAGCCTTATGTTTCCACTAATGTTCGGAACAGCCCATAGAATTTGTAATGTTAAGCATAACAGCTGATCATACTATAGAGGAGAAGAAAAGGACAAAAAAATGGTGCCATTAACCATGCAAATGTGTGCCACATCTGTACTAAATTGTCATTTGCCTGAATGCAGGAAAGGCAAGTGGGATTACTGTCATTAGCGTGATGCTGTTTTCCCTGCTATATTGTACTTAAGGTTGGGTGGGTGTTTCCATTTACAATGCCCCCCTTCTTTTTTAGGAGTTTATAATTTGGTTGTAATAATCTGCTTTTTGATGAAACATTACTACAAGTTCACAGAAGGGGAGCGATTTTTAATTACAAAATTGGATTCAGATTCGTGCAGCTATGTTTCAACTAGGGAAAGACGTTTAAGAACACAAACAAAAATGTTATTTCCTTCCAAAATCTAGTATTTTAGCCTCAATGCGTGGAGTGAAATATGCTGTTTGATGTAGAAAATTTGCTTTATTTTAGTATTTTTGTTAGGTTTTCATAAGAGACTAACATTGTAAAAAAATTGATTTTAATTTTTGAAAAACTTCTTGTAATTACTTGAAATAAATCTTTTTTAAGAGGTTTCATCACATGAACTTTTGATAAATTTTATAATTTGTGTTAATTTTGGGTTCGATTAGACTCTTAAGGAGACAGGAAATATGTAGATATTAGAGAAATACTAAAATCAAAGTTTCCTATGTGTACATGAATGACATATCACTTCAGCTTGGGACAGCTTGGTAAGCAACTTAAAAGACTTTAAGTGAATGCTTTTGATCAAAGACACAATTATAAATAGCAATGATGAGCCTAGGCACTGGCTGTTAAGGAAAGGTGACTATGCACACATATTCGGAACTGTCAGTAGAATATACAAACTTTACATTATAAAAAGAAGGGCACTGTGTGCATGTATGTAAGAAGGGCATTGTGTGCATGTATGTAAGTATATATGTATGTTTTATTATACAATAACGGCTAAGAACAGAAATTAGAATAATCAATGAAATAATTGGTGATTATGATAACTAAGATTGTTTGTTGTTGTGCCGGTGTGTGCCAGCTTTCCATTATTGCTAGGACATAACACCTGTGGTAGTCAAAGAGGAATACTTTATTTTAGTGTGCAGTTTCAGGGCATTCATTGTATCATCACATCTTCCTCCATTGTTTCTAGTTCTGTGGCAATTCAGAACAGAAAAGCAGAAGGATGTGAAAGAGGATTGCTACTCGACACAGCAACCAGAAAGAGAGGACAAAGGCCAGGAATAAGGGAGACTTTGCAAAGGCCATTCCCAGTGATCTACTATCTCATTCAGTGATCAGCACATCAGTGATTCAACTGAACTATGAGGTTAACATCCTCATGACAAGTGACGCAACTACCTGCCAGTAGTGCCACAAGCTGGGAACTGAGGCTTCAATATGTGAGTTTTGGGCGGTTATTTCATATCTAAACAGTAATACCTCTGAAAAAAAAAGATAATCATTTAAGTAATTCTGATGGCATTCGGTATTTACACAGTGTGTACCCATACACTTTTGTGGATGTTTTCATAGGATCTGGTCAGAAGCAGAAAACAATGTTTTTTTTGTGTTGTTGTATTTTTTATTTTTGTTTTTGCTTTTTTGTGTTTTGCTTTTTGGCATGAGCAGGTTGGAGACAGGCTGTAAGAAGTAGAGAAGTCTTTTAGGTTGGCAACAAAGGGGCTTACACACTATCTAGAACCAAAGGGCAAGAAGAAGGAAATGATTTAAATGTTGAGGAAGTGCTTAGCAGAAGCTCTTTCTTTGGTCAAAAGAAATTACCTTCATAAGGTCATGTCTCAGAAGGAGCATTGAGCAGTAGAGGCGTACACCTGTCTCCATCTTCTTCCATGTTGCTGGGATGCTCATGCCAGCCATTAGAGGTCAAAAGAAGACAACAATGATAGCATTGATGAATTTGTTTGATGCATATACCAATATATAAGTTATTTGTCCAAATGTCCATGTTTGCACACTCTAATCCTTTACTCAAACTTTGATTACTTCTTCATTTCACAAATAAGTTCCATAGAGCTTGCTACAGAGCACACAGGTAGTCTTTAAGTTAAATTTGTTACAAAATGACCTATACTGAGAACATGAACAAAATGTGGTGAGGAGAGAATATCCATAAATAAATATATTTAATATTGGCCTAATAACTTTATCAGAGCTCTGAATTAACTCCAATAAAGAAATAAACAGTAAAAGATGCATCTACAATGTAGGAATGAAAGTCACCTAGAATAAATGACGTTTTCCTTAAGTGGTCAGCAGCTTCCATAGGCAGAACATACACTCTTCTACCCGTAGGAAATGCTCTGTGGTATAAGAATTGTGAGTGGCAAAGACTGTAAAGGATTGCTCCATATGAGAAGAGTCTAAGTGAAAATATCAAGTAAGCTGCTATCTTCAGGAAGGAACAAAAGGGATCTTTATAAAGAACTTGTTTTTATTGAATGTGACAGGACGCTCTGCAAGTTTCAGAATTGAGGGTAGCAAAACCACAGCAGCTGATTAGAAAGGTTGGATGACTTCTGTAATTATTTTGGACTAGTTTTGATAGACACTTGGGGTGGTACAATCACACTGGAAACAGAATGATTGGACTGATATTCACTATTATGACAAGGATTTAAATAGAATGGCGACAGTGATGTAGAAAAGAGGCACCAAAATGAAAGATTTCCAAGCGGATTTCTGACTTTTGAGTATTTCAACACTGCATTTAATTTCAGATTGTGGTCTCAGATCAACATGAAAGAAAAAAAGAAACATTTAGATGTTCAGGTGTATCGCCATCTAGTATCATGTTCTGCTGAATGTAAGTTTCTTCCAATATGCTTTTACAAAGCCAAGGGAGGCCGATCGCTTTCTCCTCTGCCTCCCTGCAGTTCCAACAAGTATCATTATCTCTAATCCCAGGCTTGCTTGTCCTGCTGAGCAACCAATAGCTATTAAAGATAGCTTTTTGCAGTATTAACTGAAGCCCTCAGTCCAGCGGCAGCATGTGGATATTTGGTGTATTTTAAGCCACATTGTTGGAAGGGCTGGCTGAAATTTATTTAAGATACTTTTGATATAAAAAAGCATTCATCATAATAGGCTTGAAACACTTATGGAAGTTGTATGCTTTATTGTTTGGGGATTCACATTGATTAAGAAAACAATTTTTATGCCTCTGTGTAAATTGGTTTTAAAGAGTTAGAAATTATTAATGTCATAATAATAATGACAAAGACATTAGTAGGCCTAGTGCAATTTAAAACTTGTAAGTAAAAGCAAAACTAAGACATTATTAAAATATTATTATAAAGGACAACTCTCTTGTAAAGATGTATACAGACATGAATTTCTTATAATCTGTCAGGCTAAATTCATTTTCCCTTTTACTCTTTCATATTTATGATTGCTATGACACACAATGCCATTCTTGGATGGAAAAACTGAGAATGAGTTTTGGCCTGACTTTGAAAGAGCTGAAGAAATGATCCCATGAGAATGTCACTTTTTAATGTATGCTTTCTTTTTTTTTTTTTTTTTTTTTTGGTTTTTGGAGACAGGGTTTCTTTGTGTAGCTTTGCGTCTTTCCTGGAACTCGCTTTGTAGACCAGGCTGACCTGGAACTCACAGAGATCCGCTTGCCTCTGCCTCCCGAGTGCTGGAATTAAATACGTGCACCACCGCTGCCTGGCTAATGTATGCTTTTCAGTTCAGTTTTGAATATTCTATGTCAATAGTATAAGGTACTTTCAAAAATAAAATAGTCGAAATATAAATGTACTATAGCTTTATAAATTGAGTTTTTAAAAGTTGTTATATTTCAAAACAAGAATATATAAAGATGAAGGCCTTATCTGAATAACTTTAGGAACTGAAACAAATGGTTATATACACCTGAACACATACCTCTGCACAAGGTTATGTGCACTGTACACATACACCTACATACACGTACTCGCACATACCCATGTCAGTTAGCAGGCATCGTTTCAGACATCTGGATCTTTTGCATCACAGGGACCAAAACACTCAGATGTTTTCACTAAGTTTCACTGCTAAGCGTATTTTCAAGACATCCCCTGAGAATCTCAATGCTATTAACCCCAAAGAAGGTACTGTGTGTGTGTGTGTGTGTGTGTGTGTGTGTGTGTGTGTGTGTGTGTAAGTATTTGTGTGAACATATTTGCATGTGTTAGAGAGAGAAAAGAGAGTTGGGGGAGGGGGAGATGGAGGGGGAAGGGGGGAATGGAGGGAGGGTGGGAGGGAGAGAGAGAGAGAGAGAGAGAGAGAGAGAGAGAGAGAGAGAGAGCTTAAGTAAGCATGTGCAGAGTGAGGAGGAAAGAGAAGGGACAGAATGAAATATGGACAAAAAAT
This sequence comes from Peromyscus californicus insignis, assembly GCF_007827085.1. Classification (NCBI taxonomy): domain Eukaryota; kingdom Metazoa; phylum Chordata; class Mammalia; order Rodentia; family Cricetidae; genus Peromyscus; species Peromyscus californicus. The sequence continues at coordinate 72,693,499 of NW_026294480.1, read as the reverse complement.
GAACCACTTTTCATTGCCATAGAATATAATACAGTGCGTCTCTCAACCATTTGTTGAAGAAATTAAGATAAATTTTCCATTTGTCCTCGATACTTTCATCCTAACTTTAGTCTTTGATTTATAGGAAAGATTTATCATTAAACACTTTTGCACAAGGTGTTCATTTCAAACCTATTTTTTTTGTACATTGTTCAGTGTATGTGTATTTTCTGTGTCTTGCATCTTTCTTTGTGTTTTCTCCTATTTGATGTCCTATTCTTAAATATGTGTGGGCACACATAGTCCTTTCCCTTACTTTGTGTGTGCACGTGTGTGTGTGTGTGTGTGTGTGTGTGTGTGTGTGTGTGTGTGTGTGTGTGTGAGAGAGAGAGAGAGAGAGAGAGAGAGAGAGAGAGAGAGAGAGAGAGAGAAGAGAGTGCATTGGAAATGGGTAGGAAGAATCCTTTTAGTGAACTTGGCACCACTCGACTCACCAAAGAATTCTGCTTTCTTTACTTGTCATTTCCAGTTACTGTGAAAGAAAAGCTCTTAAAAATGCATGACTTCATGCAGCAAAATATGTCAAAAATGGTGCAAAATAATACAATCCTAAGAACCATAGGGGGTGGGAGGGAACAGTCAAAAGAATTACTGGTATTTTCCTCTTCTGTATCCCATATTTATAGTCTATGCCATCAAGGCACACCAGGAACATGTGTGAGATGCAGTCATTTTCTCCAAATAAGTTTTGCTAAAATTACTACATTTACTACAGTTACACTTATTAATTTTCTCAATATGTACTGCCCGAGTGCCTACGTCTAAAAGTTCACACATTTTCATGGAGGCAGTTTTTGATGCATTCGTAAGATGAAGAAGGATGCTGTTGAGTAGAGAGATTCAGGATTCAGTAGTGCAGCATTTTGGGAATAAAACTAGGAGAAATAATACTGAGAAAAAAATCATACATTTTAAATGAAAAGTTTCTTTGAATCTAAAAGCAGGCACTGAGAAATAGTGTATGACAAAATCATTTCTCAATTATGCTGATACTTTGAAGTTGTGGTCTGTGCACACTTTATTACAATGTTCTGAGCTATTAACAACTTTGGTAGATTAAAATATGTTTAGTGTCTTAATACATTCTTGAGTTATTGTTTATATTATGTACTTATTCACAGGGAAAATAGACTTAATTTGTATTTTAAAAAGTCTACTAGTTGGAAGATTAGCTTTTTGATTTCTTAAAAATGCTGGTTTAGTTTATACTATCAAAGTCACATTCTACTTTACTTATTAGTGATAAGAATATATTCATAAATTTATAAAGACAAAGGTATCTTTACACATTCCATTTCAATAAATTGGTGCATAATTTCATACTCTTTGACCTCAATGTATTGTCTGTGTGTCAGCATTGGATCTTACCAACATAATGGTGAGCTGAGATTTTACAAGTCTGGGAACTGCTTTAAAACATGGTTTTATTCCTGAACAACTCTTAGTCTGTTAGAATTAGAATTTCATGATAAACTGTACTTCATTCCGGAACTTTGTAAAAGATACAAATTTAAGTAAATTGTCATCATTTTCTCAGTATCAAATTACTTGTGGGGCTAAGTATATTTGAAGGTATTTTCTTTGCAAATTCCGGCCTGTGAGTATAAGTAAACAGTTGACAAGGAACTCCCTCTTGTGGTCAAACATTCTTAATTAGAAAAAGAGATTTGTCCTCAACTGATGGTCTGGATTATTAAAGCATGGGTCACTTGTAACCATTAAGATTAACAGTACTGATACAAGTGGTTTTACTGAAGCAATTCATTGCAAATTAGAGCTGACTTCTGGAACATATGCTCTCAATTTTCCCTAAAGCAGAGTTTTACGCTGCTGTTCTGGATAAATCCACTTTGACTTAAAATTCTCAAGGTTTCCCATTCCTTTAAAATATCAATCATGGCATTAAAAAATTACACACACATGACAAACACAGAAAAAAAAATATGTAGCACAATGCATTTACACTTGAGCTTTATAAGAAATTTATATCTCTTTGTTTGCATCTCGGTACTTTGTTTTCTAATAATTTCTGAAATTGTATAGCTGCTAAATATTCATATAAAAAGAAGCGAAACTGTTTCCATATGCTGTTAACCAATGTGCTCCCAAAGTCCACATAGCAACTGACTGTATTGTCAGGGGCTCTGTAAGCTTAATATCAAATCAGACTTGTCTCAGACACTTAGTATGAATAAGACAAATTCCTAGACACACAATGAACCTGACAGATTACGGTGTTTTTCCTGGTCATTTGACTTAAATATTGCCTCCAACTACTTCACAAGATTGGTTATAGATAAATACCAGCTCCTAATTCTGAGTATGTAATTTACTTTTATGAGAACAAATCAAAAGCTGATGCTTAGGTTCTCACAGCTCATCAAGGATCGGGAAGACGGCCCCACTCTCACACCAGGTCAGTGCCACCAGGGCAAATGTCACCAGTCCAGGATGAACCCACTTCTTTAGTTGGTGACTTTCAAGATGAGCATAAAATGTCTCCAAAGTAAGAGTAATGAGAGAATGGAACCATGGGAAAGGAACAGAAGAAATGTGGAAGGGATGGAAAGAAGAAGTCATGGAACTTGTATAAGTTGTCAAGAACTACCTACATATGTCAAGTTCTGCTCTGTATACATACTGGTTTAAACACTCCTTTGCTGCCTAAAATTAAATTTGTATCTACTAATGACAAGCTCATGATTTTCTTACATAAGCTAAGGGATATTACACATAAGAGTGTCAGTTTGTTTTTAGTTACTGTTCATATTTAGTGGTTGCTCTCATTATTTAGTTCTATTCACTGTCATATATTTCCATCTTGTTTTTCTTATGTTATAATGATAGTAAAATAAGTATGTTCACTATAGAAAACTCCAAAATGCACACAGTGTGCTTTTTAGTGATATTTATATTTTAATTTTGTTTCTATTGGAAGCTTTAAATTTACATGAGTACTAAGAAAGGATGAAAGGCTTTAACACCAAAATAAAAATGAACCACAATGAAAATACTTAAGTATCTATACATGTGCAAATCACCATGTCAAATTTTTGGTATAATTATTAATCAGAAGAAGAAATATATCTGGAAGAAAACTTGTATTGCAGTTCCTAATGCAACATAATCAAGACCTGCATTTCTCCAAATATTACTGTCAAAGGACTGACAACTATTACTCAGCCATTGACTGCTTCCGTGTTCATTGGTAGGGTTTGCTTGTGTTACTAGTAGCATTTTTGACAGAATGAATGCTTTCAATCATATGAATAGATTATATTGTATTTATTAAAATCACTGTACGTGGATGCATCAGCTATCTTTGTAATTTTTTCAACATTGAGAAAAGAACATTCATATAGGTGTTCATTTATGTTCATGACTATTTGCTAACATAAAACATTTTTAAATTAGTGAGTTAGAACCTCTAAAATATCACAGGTATTGGTTGCTATATATTTAATTTTATCTTAATGATATGTGTATTTTGATATTATAAGCAGAACTTTGGATTTCATTTTCAATAAAGTCAATTATGCATTATGTATGAATTTCTATGAGAAGATCATTTATATTATATTTTCCAAAATAAAAATAATACTTATATCATGAGGAAATTTTATTTTCAAGATTCAAATTTAGGTTCTATGAAAAGAAAGTAGATGGGGCTGGAGAGATGACTTGGTGGCTAAGAGCACTGGCTTCTTTTCCAGAGGTCCTGAGTTCAAGTTCCAGCAACCACATGGTGGCTCACAGCCATTTACTGTGGCATCTGATCTCTTCTTCTGGTGTGCAGGCATATGTGCAGATAGAGCACTCATATACATAAAAGGAAGAAAGAGAGAGAGAGAGAGAGAGAGAGAGAGAGAGAGAGAGAGAGAGAGAGAGAGAGAGAGAGAGAAGGAAGGAAGGAAGAGGAAAGGAAATAGAATTAATAGTTAATCAATTTATAATGAAGCCTACCATGGCCACCTGCTTTTCTATTCTGACTTAGCTAAAGTGCTGAATAACATCAACATTTTGCAATATTTTAAAAATTAAAAGGATATTGTCAAGGTAGTGAGTTGTTTGTACATTTCAGTAGATACCTAAAGTATTTTAGCTGCTTTCAAAGGTAACTATTAAGGTCAATTAGAGAGCTGTTGTTTACCTCAAAAATGTGTGGATCAATACTGTACCCTTGGAATTATTGAGCCATGATGGTGCTTTATGTGGATCATAGGCATCATACTTAGTAGGACTGTTAGTTTCTTTCTTCTTTTGGAAGCTTGCATAATGCCTTCTGATACTATGCAAGCTTGTCTCAGGGAGGGGTTTTTCAAGTAATTTCCAGCTCAGTGGATTCTAGTCACTATTTCCAAAGTACATGATATTGTCAGTAATAGGAAGGGACTTACCTTTCACCTTGGGGAAAGGGGGAAGAGGCAAGCAAGAGAAATCAACAGGCTATAATGTTTTGGGAGTCCTTAGGACAGCCTTGGTCAACAACTTAAAAGAGGACTTCTCATGCCTGTTCATGTTTTGTTAGGTGCTGTGATTGTTTGAAAGAAAATGGCCCCCAAAGAAAATGGTACTATTAGGAGATGTGACTTTGTTGGAGTATGTATGGCCTTGTTGGAGAAAGTGTGTCACTCTGGGGGTGGGTTTGAGTTCCCCTATGCTCAAGCTACATTCAGTGTGGCACATAGTTCACTTCCTCTTGCCTGCAGATCAATGTGTAGAACTCTCAGCAACTTCTCCAACATCATGACCGCCTGCATACTGCCATGTTTCATACTGTGACAGTAATGGAATAAACCTCTGAATTGTAAGCCAGCCCCAATTAAATGTTTTCCTTTATAAGAGTTACTGTGGTCATGGTGTCTCTTCACAGCAATAGAAACCCAAACTAAGACAGGTTCCTTTTGGCTCCTGGAAAGATTAAGACCAGCTCAGATGAGAAAAGTTAATTGAAACAATATATGTATAGTTAGACACAAAATTGTGTGTTATAGTATTCTTAGATAATAACTTACAATATGATTCCTTATGACCTTTTTACCAAGGAACAGCATATCAATTGGTTATCCAATACCAAATGGTCAGTCCTGAAAATGTACACACAAGTAACATTATACAGATTGAGCAGAATATAGTTTAGAGATTAGTTTCATTAATTAGCAATTAATGAAAAAAGAGGCCATGAATTTTAATGGTATCAGTTAGAAGTATATGAAAGGGTTTGGAAGGAGGAAAAGAAAAGGAGAAATATATTATAATCTCAATTTTTTTTCAAAAAAAAATTATTAGTTTGCAATAGATTTTATTTCAGTACATTTTTGATAGATAATTTATGTCTTGCAATAGAGAATATAATAACATATAACTATATATATAAACTTCTTATCAACTTTTTCTATATGTTTTATTCATTCATTATAAGATTATACTTGTTGTCATTGTGGAACAATTTTTTGGTGTTGAGAAAGAAACATTATGCTGATTGTGCTCTTGACTACAAGATACCTTCTTTAGAGTGTTTACGACTTTAAAATCAAGGGCACAGAGTCGGTGAAGTACAGTTATACATATTTTCAATTAATAGACACAACATTATTTCACTTGTTTAAAAATATTAAAAAATACTTTTTATAATTAATGTACAACATGCCATTAATGGCAAATTACATGCCAGATCATGGGAAATGGTAATCCAGCATGTAAATTATTATATGCAGTCATGGTACCCTTATCTACTAAGCCTGAATATACTTTCAGAGGGCGTTGAAGACTTACCAATGGGAAGGGTTAGTTGTGATATTGGAATGGTTGGCAGTTCAGAATTTCCTGTGATTACAGGAGGGAAATATGCTATCCTCTAGTCAGTGAATTCCTAAATAAACCTTGATTGTTTGACATGGTCCAGGATTCACCTGAAGTTAATTTTATCTATATTTTTGATTTGTCTTCTGTCTGGCCACTTCCATGTAAAAGTGTGCCTAACACATGATTGCAATTCTGTTCCAAGGAACATTACACATTCGGCTTTGAACTTCTGTTGGTCAAGACTCATTTCAAGATTCTGGAACTGCAGTTCCTCATGTTTCTTAGACCTGATTCAAGTATCTCACACAATTATGAAGGTAGAAATAGCTTTATATCTTTGGACTATCCTATAATATTCTTTTCATCAGAGCTAGATGTTTTATTTCAATGTTACAATAAATTTTATTACAGAATTATTCAAGCCCATGAATAAAGTATTTTATGTTTTAAGGTTTTGAAATATTTCACACAATGTCATTGACTTTAAAAGTGGTGATGATTTAAGGTGAGGAAAATAAAATAAGTTCAGTCTGCCACAATAGTTTTGGAGAAACCTGGCTGTTCTTGCAGCAAACCAATTTGCTTCTTCATTCTAAGAAGACATTTTGTTCCTTCTGGAACATGTTACTTCATTTTGAAGCATTTCTCTGGGAAGAAGTTGTTCCCTCTGGTGCCTGAAATGACTATAAAATCCTATTGTGATTTTTGGGTAGAAACCATGACTCTCTTGGGTGTATTACTGTGGTTTAAAGTGGCCTCTCCATTGTGAATGATCAAGTGTTACATGACCAATTTGTAGAGAGGTATTTCTTTTGAAGCAAGAATGAAGTCGAGTGTTATCATGCCACACCAGGGACCCAGTGTATTCTGATAGATGAGCCATCGGCCTGGGGAGGTAAAACCTTTTGTATCTGTGTTTTACTCAGAGTTGCTGTCTATTTAGAACTATGTAGTTAAATCACATTAATTTGAATTCAGAGATATCAAAAGTATCAAAGGAAAGGATTTACAAATTTAGATATTTCATGTAAAATAAAATCAAACATGTCCCTACAATATAACTTCAATTTAGAAGAAAGCAAATAGGAAAATATATTTTCAAGGAGGTGTGTTATAAAAACAGAAAAATCATTAAAATTCATTCATGTATCCATAGCAATGGATCTTGTTTGTCCTTCAAGGATGATTATGTGTGAAGAAACTATTTATTAAGGTCTCTATCTTCTTACAAAGATTTTAAATGCATTTAATGGCAACTGAGCAGAAGACTACATGTTAACATGCTAACATGTTGGCATCTTTGATTCAAACCAAAACTATTCCAACTTATTATTATGACTATCTTTTCTAACAATTTTATTGGTAGTAACATATTTAGTTTTATAAATGGAAAAAATATTTAACTAATATAGGTTGATAGGCAGATATCTCAAAATTTTAGACTTCAGAAAGAAAAATAATTAAGGATCTAATGCATAATAAAACATTTCCAACACTGACTTATAATTCACCTTTTTTGTTAAACTAATAAAAAAGAGGGTCATTTTTAGGGAGGAAGGTTTTGTTCTGACCCACAGCTTGAAGGTAGAATACATTATTTGGGGGAAAAGACACAGCTGCAAGAGGAGAAACTAGCTGAGCACACTTCATCCAGTTAGGAAGTAGAATGATGAGTGCTGAGCTGGATTTCTTTTTATCCATCTACTTAGGTGAGCTGTTTCATCTCAATTAACCTAGACTAGAAACTACCTCACAGACATGGAAGTTTTATCTTGTAGGTGATTCTAGATTCAGACACATTGACAATATTAAGAATTACAGGGTGTCTCATAATTCTGAAGTTAGTTAGGGGTTGCAGTGATCTGAGAACATAATGGAATCTCAAGGATACCCTTACATTTCCAGAATTTGCTGCTGATGTTGAATTCTGCCAAGAGACCAATAGTTTATAACACTGGTTCGGTGTCCTTATGAGAGAGTGTTTGGATCCCCTCGGAATGAGCGTATGAGAAAAGAACATTTCAACATCCTTCAACCACTTTGTTTTGGAAAATACACACTTACTCTCTCAATCCTTTGGTTACATAGGTTAGTCTGACTCAAAATGGGGTACTCTATGAGGGTATAAATACCATAGATAATTATTGGGGTCATTTTTGAGGCAAGCTACCATGTTCTGTTTTTAATAATCATGAGACAGTTTTTCTTGCTTTCTAAGTACACTGTTTAGAAGTAAAGATTTTTTTAAATCTTTTATTAAGTTTCTTCTTTGACAGTTTCATACATATATAGGAGCATTCTGATTACTGTCATCCCACCCTCTCTTAACAAATGCCCTTTCGTTTCTATTATCTGCTCTACCCCTTACACTAAATTTAAACAGGGCCAAGTGTGACCATGTGTTTAGAACTATTTATTGGAGTCTGTTCAGATTGAATAAACAGTACAGATAACTTGCCTGTACCAACCACTAAGTTGTCTTTGGTTAAAGCAGAATTTCAAGGCAAAGTTCTACTTAGGTTTTTGTATCTATGTTATGTTACATGATAACATGAATATTATTGGGGACCACCCTACGTGCTGTCTGTGTTTTTGAGATTCAGTTGTATTATATATTCGCTGCTGGCTTACGTTTCTTTTAAACATTCTTTAGGGACACATTGGAATCTTCAGTTCTTCTCCAGAAGAGTCACATGTTCACATTACAGCGTTGGTGACAAGTTAACGGTTAGTGAATTTGCCAGTACAGTCCATCATGGTGAAGAAGAAGCACGGAGCTTTGTGGAGGCAGCTGGTCACATTGAATTCACAGCCCACAAGTAGAATGAGATGTATGTATGCCATGACGATTATAGAACACCTTTGCAACAAAGTGTCAGTGAGTTCACTCTTTAAGAAGTAGACATTCATGTAACTCATTTAAAGTACAAATATAAAAGTTTACTCAATCATCAAAGATAAAAAATATTTTCATGTTTTCTCTTTTTTTATATAGTGGATACACTTCCCTCCCCTTGAACATTTTTACAACTATATTAATAATGTAAGTTGATTTTTTTTTTGTCCGGGTGTATATTAGGAATACTATTGATATAAAATCCATGAAAGAATATCCCTCTTGCCAGAATTTTTAGGATACAGTGAAAAACATCTTTCACTGTAAGAGGTAGGCACCAGAAGCAATGGTTTAAACCATTCTCAGTTAGTGCTGAGAAAATGATCCACTTGCTAACAGAAAGAGAAAGCCTTGTGGTCCTGCATGGTCCAGAAAATTCTCTCTCACCCACAGTTCTGCAGCCTCTTATAAAATAATCATTCAGAAGTTTATATTAATTATAACTGCTTGGCTGTTAGCTCAGGCTTATTATTGACTAGCTCTTACACTTAAATTAACCCATAATTCTTATCTATGTTTAACCACGTGGCTTGGTAGCTTTTCTCAGTTCTGCCTTGTCATCTTGCTTCCTTTGTGTCTAGCTGGCGACTCCTGACTCAGCCCTTCCTCTTCCCAGAATTCTCTTCATCTGCTCGCTCCACCTATACTTTCTGCCTGGCTACTGGCCAATCAGCATTTTATTAAACCAGTGTACAAGAGCACTATCCCACAGCACTTGTCCTTTTGGAACTCGGTAGGTTTTATGCAAACACATAACTCAAAAAAGAAGGATGCATCAGTTACCATTCATTACTGTGAGACAGCTTCTCTGGGAAAGTAGGAAAGCCTCACTTACAGAAACAGAGAACTGTAAACAGAACGATTTGAAATGTATGGTTTTCCACACAAATCTTTCCTTTTTGAAAGACCCCAAAGAAAAGATACACCATGTCCTCAGATTCTCTGTTTCTTTTTAACAGATTCATTCATAGCAAACACAGCCATACAATGTTTAGATAACGTTTTTGCTAATTAACCTGAAATGGAAGTATACATATTGTTTACAGAGCTGATAATAAATATAGCTGCACACCCACCGAGCTGCTTCAGGATCCAGCCGGTTGTTATAAGCTTTTATGAATAGCCAATAAAACTTAATAGATACTATTTCTAGTGCTTTACTCCCAGAGCTACAATCAGATAAAAAATTAGCTCACTTTGAAAAGACTGTGACATCATTCATCACGAACCCTGAAAATCTACTCAGTAGTGATCTCTATTAATGATAAAACAATAACTACAGATGTGGAGGCTAGACAGTGTGGCAACCAAACAGCATTGTGATTGTTTCTGCAAAATCTGAGACCTTAACCAATCCTCCTAAATGACTTTTGTGTTTATGTTTCTTAACCTACTTTTTATAATTTCATTACTGAGGTGGTTAGTAGACCACGAAAGCAGATTGGAAAGCTAATTCATTCTTTTATGAATCAAACAGACTAGTTTGATAAGATTTCTCATTTGAATAGCATACAAACTACATTCACAAATGAAAATATTGATTATATTCAAATATGTCTTACCAAATACTGCCTCTTTTTAATTCTTACTTTATTTCTGAGGGAAGAGTTGGTGTACATTCTCTTACTTTATGAAAGTCTATGATTCTTAATTTAAAAATGTGCTCTTTGAAAATTTCAGTGCACTAATATTCAATCATCCTGTGGTAAAATAACCCTGTCCGCATTGTTCTTACTCATGGTGATTACTAGCAACTGACATCACAACACTTCCTTTGTGTTCTCCACAAGTAGACTGTGATATTATTGTGTTCTCCAAAATATTGTGCACCCTAATAAACTTATCTGGGGTCAGAGAACAGAACAGCTGCTAGATACAGAGGCCAGAAAATGGTACACACACCTTTAATCCTAGCATTGTGTAGGCAGAGATCCATCTGGATCTCTGAGTTCAAAGCCACACTGGAAACAGCCAGGCATGGTGACTCACACCTTTAATCCCAGGAAGTGATGGCAGAAAGCAGAAAGGTATATAAGGCATGAAAACCAGGAACTAGGGTCTGGTTAAGCTTTTAGGCTTTTAGCAGCAGTTCAGCTGAGATCCATTTGGATGAGGACTCAGAAGCTCCCAGTCTGAGGAAACAGAATCAGCTGAGGAATTGGCAAGGTGAGGAAGCTGTGGCTTGTTCTGCTTCTCTGATCTTCCAGCTTTAACCCAATACCTGGTTCTGGGTTTGTTTTTATTAATAAGACCTTTTAAGACTCGTGCAACAGTAGACATGTTGAATTACAAATGGAAAAGAAAAAACACTGTCTTCAGTCACATCAGAACTTTGAGATTTCTCGGCATTGTTCTCTCTCCTTACAAATTTCACTTAGTAAAGAGAACTTAGCATCTAATGTAGTTATAATGATAAAACCATTACTGGAAAAAACAAAACTATGCAAGTAGATATATTTGTTTAATTTCATTAAGTTATGGCATTTCCTTTGAAATGGACTTTTGGTAGAAATCTAGACTGAATAAACTTTCTCTCTGTGTTCTCTAGTTGGACACATTTGTCTCCGATGACTCACAAGTACCTTATTGTAAATACAGTCTCAAGCAGGATTTAGTGTCCTCGGTTTCATCATAAGTAGCAGATCATAACGACAGTCTGTGTGTATGCCACCCAGTTTCCTACAATGGTGTGATGGTTAATATTGACTATACACTTGACTACATCTACAGTCATTTAACAGACAATCCAGTGAGAGGTTATCTGAATTGTGTTAGTGTCTGGTCATGCCCATGAAGAGTTATCTGAATTAGGTTAATTGAAGTTGGAAGATTTATCTTAAATGTGAAGAGTTCCATTTCAGGTGTAGGGATACTGGACTGAAAAACAAGGAGAAAGTGAGCTTAGATCTCTGGCTTCTGGCCAGGAATGAAAGTAGCCAACAGCTTAAAAATCTATTGCTATAACTTTCCTGCCATGATAAATTACAACTCTTAACCAGAACACACCCTCCCTGCCTTGAGTTTCTCTTTGTCAGGTACTTTTGTATTGCAGCAAGGAGAAAAGTAACTAACACAATTGTTTACACTTTATGTAATTCTAGTGCAATATCCAAAATAAGTGTTTGACATTAGCATAACAAGTATGTACATATCAGTAAGATCCTGTGACCACCTGTGCAATCAAGGAAATGAGTTTCACCATAAACACAAAGAGTTTACTTTGCCATCTCTCTGTATGTACACATACACACAAACACACACACACACACACACACACACACATACACACACACACATACACACACACACATACACACACACACACACACACACACACACGCATACACACACGCATACACGTAACTTAAGTGTTTTAAACACTTAAGAACAACTTATGTGTTTCCATTTCTGGCATTCTATCAGTAAGAATAAAAAAGTGAAATCATATACATTGTGAACTTTGAGACCATGTTATTTTCCCTCAGTATGATGTCAATGATATCCTTTCAAGCTGCTGAATATGTCAATAATTTAAAATTTCCTAGTGTCTTAGCAATAGGATATACTGTTTCTTATCAATTCACCCATTGAGCAAAATTTATTTTGTTTCCACTTTTAATCTGTTAAAATCAATTTTTCACAGTACATAGTATTTTGTGAAAATATGTTTTATTCTCTTAGGTTAAATGATCAGAATTACAATTGCTTGTTCATGGGTTAAATGGTTGGTTCATTTCTAAGTCAGTATTAAATTATTTCCCATCTTCTTTGAACAATTTTTGTGTTGTTATTATCACTTGATATTGTTTCTATTTATTTTACCTGTTCTGATAGTGGGTAGTTTTGTTTCATCATAGCTCCTGCCTTCGTTGTCCTCATGGGTAGAAATATTGATCATGTGTGTAATTGTTCATGTCTCATTTGTGTATTCATCTCCATGAACTGCCACTTCATATCTTTGATCATTTATGACTGGATTTTCTGCTACAGTTGACTCCTGGGAGATCTTTAAATACCAGATTTTATTACTTTTGCTTCTGTGGAGGTTAGTATGTAGACATCAGTGCAGATGTCCACAGAAGCAAGAGCTGTTGAATACTCCTGATCTGATGTCACATGTAATTATGAGCTGCCCAATGGAGGTGCTGGGAACTGTATTTGGATCTTTTACAAAAGTACACTCTTAATCTCTGTGTGGCCTCTTGACTTTATGTTTTTCAAATATTTTAAATGTGAGTCCTTTGTCACATTTGATTGACAAGTATTTTCTCCAAATCTACATTTTATATTTTCATTCTTATGAAATGATGCCCTTTCCAAAAATAAAATTTTACATTTAGTGAACACAAATTTATTTATTTCTTCTACTATGGATTTTTCTTTGTTTTCATATCAATATATCTTTACCTTATGCAAGCTCTGAAATATTTTCTTTTATATTCAGTTTTAAAAGTTTCATTCCTTTAATGTTTTCTTCAAATCTATAGTTCATCCTAACCTAAAGAAGAGGATGCTTATGAAGGTACAAGAAGCATACAGAACATCTAAAAATGAGACAAAAAAAAGAAAGTTCCTTTGGCACATAATAATCAAAATATTATGTGTACAGAATAAAGAAAGAATATTAAAAGTTGCAAAGGAAAAAGACAAATAACATATAAAGGCAGACCTATTAGAATTGCATCCAACCTTTCAATGGAGGCTCTAAAAGCCAGAGGTGCCTGGACAGATGTATTGAAGACTCTAAGAGAGCATAGACGCCAGCCCAGATTACTATGCCCAACATAACTTTCAATCAACAAGTGGAGAAAACAATGTATTTCACAATAAAGTGAAACTTAAACAATATCTATCTACAAATCTAGCCCTACAGAATGTGTCAGAAGGACAGCTCTAACCTAAGGAACACAGGAAATAAACAATTTCACCAGCAAAATCAAAAGAAGGGAAACACACACTCACATACTCAAACATACATTACCACCACCACCAACAACAACAAAATAATTAATCAACAATCATTGGACATCAAAATCTGTCATTATCAGTGTACCATTTCCTCAATAAAAAGACATGGACTAACAGATGGATTTGAAATCAGGATTCATCCTTCTGCTGTATTCAAAAAATAGTTATCAACATCAAGGACAGATATTACCTCAGAGTAAAGGGTTTGTTTACAAAAATATTCTAAACAAATGTACCTAAGAAACAAGCTGGTGAAGCCATTCTAATGCCTAACAAAAGAGCTTCAAACCAAACTAATAAAAAAAAATAGGGAAGGACACCACATATCCATCAAAGAATAAAAAGTCTACCAAAATGACATTTCAATTCTTAACATATATGCCCCAAACCTAGGAGCACCCAAGTTTGTAAAAGAAACACTGCCACAAATTAAATAATGTTTTGGCTCTCACATACTGGTAATGGGAGACTTCAATACCTAACTCTCCCCAATAGACAGGTCATTCAGGCAAAAACTATACAAAGAAACGCTGGGCCTAGCAGATGTTATAAATGGACCTAGCAGAAATTTACAGAACATCTCACCCAAACACACAAAAATAGAACTTCTCAGCACTGCATGGAACTTTCTACAATATTGATCACATACTAGGGCACACAGCAAGTCTCAGCAGTTATAAGAAAATCGGAATATCTCCCTGCATGCTATCAAACCATCAAGGATTAAAGCTGGATTTCAACAACAACAAAAACTACAGAAATTCTACAAACTCATGGAAACTGAACAACTCTCTACTAAATGAATACTACACCATGACAAAAATAAAGAAAAAAATTAAAGACTTCCTAGAATTAAATGAAAATGAATGCACAGCATACCCAAACTTATGGGACACCATGAAAGTGGTGTTAAGAGGAGAGTTAATGGCACTAAGTGTGTACGTTAAAAAATGGAGAGATCTCATACTAGCAGCTTAAGAGCACACCTGAAAGTTCTAGATCAAAAATAAGAAATCATACCCAAGAGGAGAAGATGACAAGAAATAATCAAATTAGGGGCTGAAATCAATAAAGAAGAAACAAAGAACAATGAAAGAATCAATGAAGCAATAAGTTGGTTCTTCAAGAAAATCAGTAAGATTGGCAAACCCTTATCCAAACTAAGTAGAAGGCAGAGAAAGAGAATATCTAAATTAACAAAAATCAGAAGCAAAAAGGGAAGCACAGCAAAGTGGCAGCCTACAAAATGGGAAAATATTTTTATCAACTCCAATTCCAGAAAACTAGTGTCTAAAATATACAGTGAACTCACAAAAACAAAATAATCCATTTAAAAATGGGGTACAGACCTAAACAGAAAATTCCCAACAGAGAAAATGAGAATGTTAGAGAAACATGATTATCATTTACTTAACAGCTAATATCCACTCATAAATGGTTAAAAATATGTAATATCTGTAACAAAAAATGTTACCTTATAACCCTCAACACAGGGTTGATAGTTAACACTGCAATCGTAGGTCATCTTAAAGAATCCGTGTGACATGATTCCATTGTGGTATATAAGCATCCTGTGGCCTGCTGCCATCTTTAGGCAGCCACATGGCTGGCAGCCATCTTTGCTAGTGTTGAAGAAGGATGTTATATGACTTTACCACCATCTTGATTAATTGTGACCACATAGTATGGACTAACCAAGAGGACAATGACAGGTACCCAGGCTATTTTAGATTATGATGGATTTCTTTATCATAATTCCTGTTCTGAAAATAAGATTTATGAAAGATAGGATTTAAAACAATTCCTTTTTAATAAGATATTAAAACTGCACTCCATGCATTCATATACAAGAACCCATACCTTTTGCTAGCAGCCAAATTTGTAATATAATAGTCACTGAGATCACATTGGTTTTAAAGACATGTAGGGGTCATTGAAGCAGCTGAGATCCAGAAGGTAGATTATGTATGCTGCCAAGGCGGGGGGGAGGCAAACAATTTGATATTAAACATTGAATTCTTCGCACTGTTGGAGCTTGGTTTTTGCCTTATACAATTATAATAATGCCCTGTACCTTCACTCTTGAAGTAAAAAGAGTGCTTTATTTTTGATACTGCAGGAGTACAGAGTTGAGAGTCATTAAAGAGACTTTAAACATTTTTGATAAATGGAGCCATATAAGAGACTGTGATATTCTTGAATGGTGCACTATGTAAGAACCAGGAAAGTAAACTTTCCAGTCTCCCTATGGACTATATTCATGATTTAAAATTTTTATCTTGATACTAAAATACTTAAATTCAGAAATTGTTATTTTTTAATGCTCAAACTTAACAAAGATAAAGCTGTAAAGTCCTAATCTTATAAAAGCTACTAATTTATTGTAACCTGTTAAAGATAACTAAGATATGCAAATTAATGATTGGTCACCTCATAAAGGATCAATTTCTTTAATGTGTTCAGAATATGCTTGTAGTCATGCTAAGCAACAATGTAATTAATTTTAAAAATAAGTTTTATTTAACCTTCTGTATATGTTTTCAGCAAGTAACTAAATACAAGCAAGGTTTCTTTAGCTCAGATATACTTAATAGGTAATGATCCTCAAACTTGTCAGAGATCTGCTGAATATAACATTTAAAATGTTTAATGGGAAAAGCTTATTATGACAGACAGAGACACAACTCCTAATAATGACCTCAATATCTCCAAAAAGATGATGGGGCACAACCAGAACTCTATTGTAGACAGGGCAAGAATGCTACAATGCATTGCCCTAACATAACCTCACTCAGGATGATTTTTTCTAGTTCTATCCATTTGCCTTCAAATTTCATGATGTCATTTTTATTTTAACTGCTGAGGAATGCTCCATTGTATGAATGTACCACATTTTCTTATCCATTCTTTGGTTGAAGGACACGTAGGTTGTTTCCAGTTTCTGGCTTTTATGAATTAAGTCACTATGAACATAGTAAAGCAAGTGTCATGGTGGTAGGATGGAGTGTCCTTTGGGTATATGCCCAAGAGTGGTATAGCGAGGTCTTGAGGTAGATCGATTCCCAATTTTCTGAGGAACCACCATATTGATTTCCATAGTTCCTGTACAAGTTTGCATTCCCATCAGCAGTGGAGGAGTGTTTAACCTGCTCTGCAGCAATTGGTTAATACATGTATCAGATTTCTGTTTGAAGATTAGTTCAACCTATAGTAAGAATTAATTTGTACCCAAAATGCATATAAATACAAAAAACCAAAAGTGATACAAGAATGTAGATATATACATAATTTCATATGTGCCAGATTTGCTAGAAAAAAATTTCCATTATTTGTTATTCTTTTAATTTATTCAAATATAAAATATAAACCATGAAATAGAATTAAATTGAAAGTTACCTAAGTATGGTGGTTTATACGAGAATGGCCTCCATAGGTTCATAATGTGTGAATACTTACTTAGTCCTGTGTTGGTGAAACTGTTTGGGAATGATAGGAAATATGGCCTTGCTGGAGGAGGTATGCCACTAAGGGTGGGCATTATGGCTTAAAAATCCCACACCATTCATAGTTTGTTTTCTCTCTTTCTGTCTCTCTCTCACACACACACTCTTTTTCTGTCTCTCTGTCTCTCTGTCTCTGTTTCTCTCTGTGTGTCTCTGTTTCTCTCTCTCTCTCTCTCTCTCTCTCTCTCTCTCTCTCTCTCCCCCCCCCCCCCCGCTGTGTGTGTGATTGTGTGTGTGTGTGTGTGTGTGTGTGTGTGTGTGTGTGTCTAGTGCTTAGATTAGCTTAGATTAAATGTAATCTCTCATCTGTGACTCTGGTGCAATGCCTGCTTGCTGCCATGCTCTCTGCCATGATGGTCATGGACTCTAACCTTCTGGAACTGTGAGGCACTAAATTAAATGTTTTCTTTTTAAAAGTTGCCTTGGTCATGGAGTTTTGTTACAGCAAAAACTTCTTTTATTGCTTGTCTTCTGTAAGTGACCATAGGCATCAGCCTGGTAAATATTCTTGTCTGCTTATATATATGAATATATATATTCATCTGTTTTTTTCCATGATGAAAAAGTATAAAATGAATTTTTAGTCAAGATTCTCCTACTTGGTCTTATCTTGAGGATGACAGAGCTGCAAATTAGACTATAATAAGGAAACTGGACTTTGAGTCACTATAATAAACACAGAATTGGAAAGATTTTTGGTGTTTCTACTACACAAACTAAAAGTGATACTAACTCACATTCCATGAACATTAAAGCAAGAAAAATACTATGTCATTAATGTTTAAAAGTCAAAATAATAATAAGACCAAAACAATTAAAATGTAGCTATCCTGATGCATATGAACCTCTATGGATATCTGTTGTGTCATGAGTTCTTAATGTCTGTGTTCATATGTATAAGCATTTGCATCTCAGAGTAAATTATGTCATTAGTAACAAGCATACAGGAAATCACATTTTAAATGAATGGTAACATTCATAGAAAGGGAGGAAATTAGATTAAAGTTATCTATCAGAAAAATCTACAAGAAAAAAGTGTCATAACACACTCCGCAGTTCACCCCACTGTGCTGCCATGCAGACTGCAGCTTCAGTGAAGTCGTTTGCATTTCTTGGGCAAATGAATATTTAAGACACTAAATTTTTTTTAACAACAATTTTAAATGTTGTCTGTGAAAGAGAAACCACATAGAGGATCAAAAACTCACCATCCTCAATTTAAAGTCACTTTTTGTTATTCTCCCCAGTATGGATATGCCACATAATGTTCACACTGCCGCGGTGCCCAGAAATTGGCTTTGACTGGGAATTATAAGGGAATGTATTATTTATTTGTTTCTCAACACATACAGTGGTTATAGTCTATGTTTAGGAGCTCAGTAAATAGACTTAAAACTCCCTCCTTCGGCCCATTTTTCTCTAAGCTCCTGAGCACTATATGCCAACTTTCAGCCCACACTGAATTCACACTGAGTTTCAATCAATAAAGATGTTGATTTGCAATGGAAATTTGCAACAGAAAGTTCTTGTGTCATAGTACTGCTATGTGACTGCCACCATTAGAGTTCTGATGACCCCGTTCATTGGCCTTGCTTTCTCAGCATCTATAGGCATTGTCCTTTTAACTGGCATTTATCAGCTTCCAAGACACTCAGGAACAGACTGATGATAAGTATGTTCCTGAATACAGTTCCTTTGACTACTAAGGAGCTGATCGTAAGGAAGTGGCACTGAGAAAATACAGAATAGGGAAGGGGCTATAGGGAGCAGCAGAGACACAGAGGAGCAAGGATCAATGAGAAGGAAGGGAAGAAAGAAGCAGGAGAAAGGAAAACAAGCTAATGGCAGAGAACACCTTCCTCTATATTCCTGTCTCCACACCCCAGAGGATCTGATTCACCCATGGCTGCTCTCTCAGGGAGGATAAGTTCATAAATAACAAGAACTCATTTACTTTCTTCTGGGAGATATTTGTTTGAGGTATGTTAGAGAGATCTGACATGCTACACTGGAAATTAATTACAACATCATTTATTTCCCTTTTTTAAAATATCAAAGTTATTAAAAGCCACAAAACACAGAATCCCATTAATAACATTTTAAAATTACATTTCCCAATTCTATAATGTTTCTTCTCATTTTCCCCTTAGGTTTTAATGATCCTTCTGAATCTTAATATGTGATTGACAATTGAAAAACATAATAAATATTGTTTTATGTAACCTATCATTTCTAGACAATAATTTGTTCACCGGGACTTTAGTTGTATAAAGTTACTTGATACCCCCACCTGCATGCTAAATGATATTAGAAATAAAGTATACAAATAGACTTGAAAGGCATAGTTCTGTATGAATGCTCCTCAAGTAAGACATGAATTCAAGTTAGATATGCTAATTCTATCTTTCATGGTAATGAGTCTAAGATTCAGAAAAAAAAAGACAGTAAATTCAAATGTTGAGACAAAATACCATATAAAAGCAACTTATGGAAGGAAGAATCTTTTGTAGCTCACATTTGAGAAGATACAGTCCATCATGGCTGGAAATGCAGAGCAGTGAGAGTGTGGAGTCGCTGTTCCATTGTTGAAAATTTTTAGTTATGCAAAACTTCTCTTTGTAAATATCTGAGGTGTCTAATTTGTATCCATAATTTTATCTTCTTTATGTTGTCATGTATTTATTTTAATAAAGTCTACCTATACCTTAATTGAAATTTTAATTGTCACATATTTTGATATAGCAATTTAATTATGTTTAAAAATTTACTTTAACAAATATAAGCACCAGAAGGCTCTACAATAATTTTATTTCTATGTTGCAAACAGTGTAGAATCTAGCTAGCAAATAGCTAGAAACAGCTTGCAAAGGGAGTATAGCTAAGTATTTGAGAACATAACCTCTTGAATGGTGTTAATTGTTAAAATATTAGATTTATGAAATCCACAGTATGAAATGATGTGAAGTATAATTGAAATTATATATACATGTAGATGTTTGTGTATATTATATGAATTCACATAATATTATGATAGAAACATACATTAATCAATATTAATAGTGTTTTACTAAAAGTGCACTTTGATTTTTGAGAAACTATCTTTCTATGTATCCCTGGCTGTCCTGAAACTTTCTGTATCGACCAGGCTGGACTCAAACTCACAAAGATCTGCCTTCTTTGCCTCCCGAGTGCTGGGACAAAAGACAAACACCCACCATGGCTGATTATAACTTTTGTTGATTTCTTTACATTCCAATACTAAAAAATATATCACTTTAATATACACAAAAAATTAACTTTCATTTTATAAGAAAAATTAAGTATAATGAACATAAAAGTTTATGATTGGCTATTAATGTAAGGGCAAAAATGTGGAGTTTTCATAAAAATTATGCCAAAATATTGCTTAGACGACTAGCTAATGTCATTGGTTTTATTCAAAACAGTAATGAAAAAAAGTCTGATAAGGGCTGGAGCCATTGGTCATCTGTCACAAGCACTGGCTGCTTTCCCAGAACATCGGTTAGATTCTTAGAACTCACATGTTAAGTATCTACAATTTCAGTTCCAGTGCATCTGATACACTCTTATGATCTCCATGGGTCCCAAGCATGCATGTTATGTACAGAAATACCAGCAGCCAAAACACTCATTCACATGAGGGGAAAAACAATTTTTCTGATTCTTAGTCATTGCTTATGAGAATAATCATTCATCTTCTTACTTGTATTATTAGTGAGCTTTGTGATATGTTGATGCTACATCCTTTATGCTAAAATATTTCTTCCATATGAGTCTTTCCTTTCTGATTAGAATCATATTGCAAAGGAAAGCAACTCTCACTTTGCTTCCAATTTCAGCATAGTTTAACACATATTTTAATACACATTATAGATAATACACATTGAGTGAATAATTAAATAACTGAAAAATGGTGAAACATATAAACACTCTATGATCTAATTTTTGCGTGATCTAATTTAATCATGTTTAATGCTGCAAAAGAAAGTGTGCACAAGAGACATCATGTATGCATTTTATTTTAATGGTTGCTCATTTTTAGATATATGATGCCAAATGGTAATAAAAGTCCAAGTGTATATTTTAGAATGTTATTAGTTCACTTATTTCTCAAATATGCAAAGCTTATTTAATTCCATTTGGACAGATCAGGGTTTCTTCACCTTGGAGAGGTTGATATTTTAGGACAAATGAACATTGTGAGTAGCTGTTCTGTTTAGCACACTATTCTTCACAACATTTTATGTTTCAAATAATTAGGTGCTCTTAATGTCCCCCACCCAAAAAATGATATAATTTTAATCTCAAAAACTTGTAAAAAAAAGTAAACTTGTAAAAAAAAGACAGACCTTGCCTTCTGTATGGTCAAAGATGAGGACTGATACCTGAGACTGATCTCTGACCTTCACACATGTGCAATGACATATTTGTACTCTTACAGAAGAAGACACATTAACATACACAAAATGCATATTTATATTGCAATCTGGAAAAACACTTTTCCACTCAGTTCATACCATTCAAAACTGCCCAAGTAAAAGCTCCTGGTCTATTGATGTGTGTGAGCAAAGTCGTGGAAAGCTGGGTATCACTATCATCAAGATCAAAGTTTATGTAGAAACATCACAAGATCTTATCAAAGGGGCAACAAAGCGATTACTTATATTTTTCTATTATTAAATAAAACTCAGGAGTCTGATATTGGTGTAAAAATCTCATAGGTCTATAAAGAGCAATGGAGGAACGATTAGCCTACCCTGTCTCTCCACACTTCCAGACCAAAAAGACCAGGCATCTTTTGAAGCCCCTCCCTATTACTTCCTGGGCTCCACTATCTTGGTCCTCCAAAACCTCTACTGCTGATTCCAGTCAGCCAATCTTTGACTCTGCCCTCTAATTCAAGGTAAAATTATTGGCAGTCTCGGAGTGACAGTTCATACAAATATCTTGCAACAGGGTAAGGCCACATTAAATGGGATGCAAAGTTGCACATCTGAGAGACATGTTTCTCCTCTTTCACTTCTATTAAGACTTCAGATCATAAAAAAAGGACAAGGTAACAGTTATATTTTAAATGTCATATAATTCCCCCAAATAGAGGAAATCATATTTTTGCTAGGGATGTTTCATGTGAAGTTACAGAACATATTTTCATAAAAAAAAGACTTCAGATCATGTTCAGTGGCTGTTATATTTTATCAGTCTGGGAATATTTTTCTCAGATTAAGTACAATGAGAAAAATATAACCACTGTATTTTTGTTAATTTTTATTACTGTAAGGTAAATAAAGAATTTGGTTGGTTATTATACTTTTTCTTTGCAAACATCTTTTATCCTTAATCAATACATGCTAGTTTCCATTTTCAGATCAAAGTCCCAGAAAGTCTTACTGCAGTTCAACACTATCATTTATTATTATTCAACAATAAGACTTAAACTACTTATAAGATGCTTTCCTTTGGGAAGGTTTCTAATTAATTTGTCAATGATTCATTTGTTTCTCCAAAGGAAAATGCCTTATGATTGTTTATATATGCTTTCCTTCTGTTTTTTTTCTTCTAGTCATATCTCTGTATCTGTTTTCCAAGTCTACTCTATGTCAAATTCTTGATATTTTTGCTCTTTGATCAAAGATAAACCTTCTGCATCTACCAGTCCCTTACATATAAATTAGTAGTCATATTGGTTTTCAATTCATATACTTAGTTTTTCTTTTTTCAATAATTTAAAATTGGCATTTTTGTTTCCTTTAATCTCTTTTAAAATATTTTGTTAATTCTCTGATAAAATAATGTATATTTTAACATACTTATCTCATTCCTCATCCAACGCTTCTCAGACTAACCCTTACTTTACTCCCCAATTTCACATTTTTGCTTTTTTTGTTGTTGTTAATAACCTTTGGAGTCCAGATTATGCTCTCTATACACCCTTGCAGGTGGGCCATGCACTGGGGTATAGTCAGGCCACCAGGAGTTATACTGTTAAAGAAAACAGACTTTCCCTCCTCAGAAACCATCAGCCATCAATAACCCCTCATATGGAGGAGGGGGGCTGTCTTAGTTAGGGTTAATATTTCTATGATGACACGCCATGTCCAAAATCAAATTGGAGAGAAGAGGAATTATTTGGCCTCCATATCCACATTACTGTCCATCATCAAAGGAAGTCAGGAAAGGAGCTCAGCAGGGTAGGAACCTGGGGGCAAAAGCTGATGCTGAGGCCATGGAGAGCTGCTATTTAATGGCTCAGCCACCCTGACTTGCTTAGCCTGTTTATTATTGAACCCAGATCACCAATCCAGGGACAGACTCACCTACATTGGGTTGGGCCCTCCCCCATCAATCACTATGAAATTGCTAATATAGAATGAACATATGGATGTATTTTCTTAATTGAGGTTAAGGGGGAATGTCTTTAGTGTACATTAAGTTGACATTAAATTACCCAGTACAGGGATCATGAATCCTTCCTCCATTCATGCTTAGGATGTTGACTGACTTGATCTTGTGCAAATCTTGTGCAGGCAACCATAGCTTCTGTGAGTTCATAAAATATAGTGGTCCTGGTTTTCCAAAAACAAAAATCACTATTTTGTGTTTTGCTCCTGTGTTTTCTGTTCTCTGGATCATAGAGTCTTTCTGTCCACTTGAAACTCCAGCTGTGGCTAGGGAGTGTGTGTGTGTGTGTGTGTGTGTGTGTGTGTGTGTGTGTGTGAGAGAGAGAGAGAGAGAGAGAGAGAGAGAGAGAGAGAGAGAGAGAGAGAGAGAGACCTCACATGCACACACACAAGATTATGGAATAAGTCTAACTAAGCAAGTGAAAGACCTGTATGACAAGAACTTTAAGTCTTTGAAGAAAGAAATTGAAACAGATATCAGAAAATGGAAAGATCTTTCATGTTTATGGATAGGTAGTATTAACATAGTAAAAGTGGCAATCCTACCAAAAGCAGTCTACAGATACAATATGATTCCCATCAAAATCCCAACACAATTCTTCACAGACTGAAAAAGAACAATACTCAACTTTGTATGGAAAAACAAAAAACCCAGGATAGCTAAAACAATCCTGTACAATAAAGCAACCTCTGGAGGCATCACCATCCCTGACTTCAATCTCTACTGTCAAACTAAAGTAATAAAACCAGCTTGGTATTGGCATAAAAACATACATGTAGACCAATGGAATCAAATTGAGGACCCTGGCAGTAATCCACATATATATAAACACCTGATTTTTGACAAAGAAGCCAAAACTATACAATGGAAAAAGGAAGCATCTTCAACAATGGTGTTGGCATGACTGAATGTCAACATGTACAAGAGTGCAAATAGATCCATATCTATTGCATGCACAAAACTCAAGTCCAAGTGGATCAAACACCTCAACATAAATCCAGTTACACTGAACTTGATAGAAGAGAAAGTAGGAAGTAGCTTTGAACACAATGGCACAGGAGACCACTTCCTAAATACATCACCAGTAGCACAGACACTGAGAGCAACAATTAATAAGTGGGATTTCCTAAAACTGAGAAGCTTCTATAAGGCAAAGGACATGGTAAATAAGACAAAATGACAGCCTACAGAATGGGAAAAGATCTTTATCAACTCCACATCTGACAGAGGGCTGATCTTCAAAATAAATAAGGAACTCAAGAAACTAGGCATAAAAAAAACAAACAATCCAATTAAAAAATGGACAACAGTGTTAAACAGAGACTTCTCAACATAAGAATCTCAAATGACGGAAAGACATTTAAGAAATAGCTCAACATCCTGAGTCATCAGGGAAAGGCAAGTCAAAACAATTCTGAGATACCATCTTATACCTGTCAGAATGGCTAAGATCAAAAACACTGATGGCAGCTTATGTTGGAAAGGATATGGAACAAGGGGAACACTCCTTCATGGTTGGTGGGAGTGCAAACTTATACAGCCACTTTAGAAATCAGTATGGGGGTTTCTCAGAAAATTGGGAATCAATCTACCTCAAGACCCAATGATACCACCCTTGGGCATATACCTAAGGAATGCTCAGTCATACCACAAGGACAGTTGCTCAACTATATTCATAGCAGCATTATTTGTAATAGCCAGAACCTGGAAACAACCCAGA
Organism: Peromyscus californicus insignis; assembly: GCF_007827085.1. Classification (NCBI taxonomy): domain Eukaryota; kingdom Metazoa; phylum Chordata; class Mammalia; order Rodentia; family Cricetidae; genus Peromyscus; species Peromyscus californicus. The sequence continues at coordinate 72,668,145 of NW_026294480.1, read as the reverse complement.
TGCCCCTCAATCAAAGAATGGATAAAGAAAGTGTGGTACATATACACAACAGAGTACTACTCAGCAATAAAAAACAATGACATCATGAAATTTGCAGGCAAATGAATGGAACTAGAAAATATCATCCTGAGTGATATAACCCACACTCAGAAACACAAACATGGCATGTACTCACTTATAAGTGGATACTAGATATAAAGCAAAGGATAAGCAAATTACAACCCACAGCTCCAGAGAAGCTAGCTAACAAGGAGGACACTAAAAGGGACACATGTACCACCATGAGAAGGGGAAATAGATGACATCTCCATGAGTAAACTAGGGAAGAGGGGGCAATAGAGGGTAAGAAACCATGGGGGATGGGATCATGAGGGAACAGGATGGTCAAGCTTGAACAGGGATGGAGTGGGAGAGCAATGAAAGAGATCTTGATAGACAGATCATGGGGACTGGGAGAAACCTGATGCTAGGGATGTTCCCAGGAATCCACAAGAACAACTCCAGATTAGACTACTAGCAATAGTGGAGAGGGTGCCTGAACTACTCTACTCTGGTAATCAGATTGGGGGATACCCCAAATGTATTCACCAGCCTTCATCCAGTAACTGATGGAAGCAGATGCAGAGATTCACAGCCAAGCACCAGGCTGAGCTCCAGGAGTCCAGTCGAAGACAGAGAAGAAGGATTCTATTAGCAAGGGGCATCAAGATCATGATGAGGAAACCTACAGAGACAACCAAACCAAGATAATGGGAACTTGTGAACATTAGATCAACAGCTGTGGAGCCTCCATGGAACTAGACTAAGCCCTCTGTATAAGCGAGACAGTTGTGTAGCTTGGTCCATCTAAGGAGCCCCCTGGCAGTGGGATCAGGATCTATGCCTGGTGCATGAGCTGACTTTCTGGAACCTATTACCTTTGGTGGGACACCTTGCACAGCCTTGATGCAGGAGGAGGGGCTTGGAGCTGCCTCAACTGAATATACCAGGCTTTACTGACTCCCCATGTTCTGGAGGAGGGAATGGAGGGAGAAGCTGGGGGGAGCAGAAGGAAGGGAGAGAGTAGGATCTGTGGTTGGTATGTAACATGAATAAAAAATGTCTTAATAAAAAAAGAAAGGTAAACTCCACCCCAAATATATTTGACCTATAAGGCTTACCTGTCAAAATGATATATTGGTGCAATAGTGGCACATGAGTTGTGGGAGTAACCAACTGCTACATAACTGAATCTTAGTCCACTCCATGAGAAAGAATCCATCCTAACCCTGCTCACATGGCCAAGGACCTGGGGAGAGATAGACCATGGACCCTGGGACTGGGACCTGTCCCTAGTGCATGAGCCAGCTTTTTGGAACTCGGTGCCTATGGTGAGACACTTTGTACAGCCTTGGTGCAGGGAGAGGGGCTTGGCCTTGCCTGGACTGAGTGCGCCAGGCTCTGCTGACTCCCCATGGGAGACCTTGCCTTGGAGGAGGTGGGACTGTGGGGCGGGAGGAGGGAGGACAGGGGAATCTGTAGTTGATATGTAGAATGAATAGAAAAATCTCTTAATAAAAAAAGATGTAATAAAACAACTCTAATAACATTCTGCTATACTCATTAGTTTCTTGTTAAGCCATCATCAGAGAAGCTGCCACCTGCAATGCATGTAAATAAGTACAGAGACCCAAAACTGAATAAGGTGCAGAGAGTGAGAGATCTTGGAATACCCAGTCCTAAATGAGATGTTTCCATCAAACCTTTCCTCTCAGGACTCAAGGAACTTCCCAGAAGTAGAGGTAGAAAGATTGTAAAAGCAAATGGGGAATGGAAGACACCAAGGATCAGTACCTTCCAGGTGCAGCAGAACTGACACACTCACAGGATGGTGGCAGGATGCAATGGGTCTGCACAGGTCCAAGCCAGCAGTGGGAGTGAGAGTGGACATGACCTCCCATTCCTAACTGAGAAACTTTCTTCAATTGACAACTGCCTTACAAAGGAAAATTTAGTTTTCTGCAATGGAGTCTCACTTAGTATACGAACCATCTTTAAGAGCAATCCCTATGCTCTGTAGTAGAAAATCAATTCAAATCAACTAAGTGGTTTGCTGGAACATACTTTTGTCTCATATATTATGGTTTCCAGTTTTATTTTTTAAATAGGCCTTCTTCTTCTTCTTCTTCTTCTTCTTCTTCTTCTTCTTCTTCTTCTTCTTCTTCTTCTTCTTCTTCTTCTTCTTCTTCTTCTTCTTCTTCTCCTTCTCCTCCTCCTCCTCCTCCTCCTTCTCTCTCTCTCCCTCTCTCTCTCTCTCTCTCTCTCTCTCTCTCTCTCTCTCTCTCTCTCTCTCCCTCTATCCCTCTCTCTGTGTGTTTCTCATGTTTTTTCTTTTCTTTTTCTGTTTATGTTGTTCTAGTCTAGTTTCTTTGTTTTACTTGTTTGTATTTTAAGACACAGAGGCAAAAAAGGCTTAGAGTTGGATGGGTGTGGAAGTAGTAAGGATCATGTAGAAGATGAGAGAGGAGAACCATGATCAGAAAGAATTGTAGGAAAAATATATTTTCTTTTATTTTATTGAGAAAATTTTTATTCATTTTACATACCAATCAAAGATCCCCCTCTTCCCTCCTTCCACCTCTCCAGCCTCCCCATCCCAACCCGCCCCCAATGGAAAGGTTGAGCTGAAACAGGGATGGAGTGGGAAAAATGTGTTTTCAATAAAATAAAATTGACAAAAATAATTTAAGATTGTAAAAATAAAACTTTAAGATGAATATGAAGCATTTAAGAAAGTAGTCTCATGGGGCTGGTGAGAGTGGGAGTATCTTTTGCCACTTTGAAACTAATATGCTATCTTTGACACATTAGTTTTGAATACGAATTTTGAGAAGTTCTTTTTGAACAAGATTAAGTTTATAGTATCAGGCTTTTATTAAGATATGTGAGGGAAGAGCTATTATGAAATGGGAGTCTTCAAAAGAAGATTTTTCTATAGTGCCCAAATCCACAATAGATGCTTCAGATTTAGCAAGACTGAAGATTCACTTTCTTTTAAACAGAATTTTTGCTAATGCTATCTGTCCATGCCCTGGAGAGGAACGATAATACCACAATTGTGAGGAGTTTAACTGCTCCATGAATACAACTTAAATTCATCTTTCTCCTTTCAACAATCCATGCATTGTTCCTCCTGGTGCTAGGTGAGGGCTTCACTGGGATACTTACAGATGAGACTGTAGGCTCCCTCACCAGCCCACAGCATTACAAACCAATTTATTGTCCTTATTAACGCACTCTCAGCCACTGGCATTTCAGAGATTTCTTAAATCCTGAGTTTCTGCTGTGGATTCATTACATTTTGTACTCATGAAATTTGCTAGATTTTGAAAAATTAACATGATAACTGAAAAAGCCATTTTAACCTACAGTGCTCTTTAATGTCATATTTTTAAATTCTATAGTATATGTGTCTTGAATTATTTATAGTTTATATCTTTAATTTTTTTTTCAATACAGGGTTTCTCTGTGTAGCTTTGTGCCTTTCCTGGGACTCACTTGGTAGCCCAGGCTGGCCTCGAACTCAAAGAGATCTGCCTGCCTCTGCCTCCCGAGTGCTGGGATTAAAGGCATGCGCCACCACCGCCCGGCTAATTTTTTGTTTTACATATGCAATATTTTCACAAATTCATCTTTGAATTCAAAAATGATAAATTTTAATGTTTACAGATTGATTTTGTTCCCCGAATCATGCAATTCAGCTCAGTATTATCATCTATTTTTTAAAATTCAATATTTTATAAGAAGGTTAAAAGTAAGTATAGAAAATTCAGTTAAATTTCAAATGTGTATATAAAACTTTGGAAACATAATGTGTCTTTGTACTGATATATATTATTTGTTGTAATTTTAAACAACTGCAAGAGGCAAGGATAAATATTATGTAACCTCACAATTGTCAAGCAAAACTATTCATAAAATAAACCTGTGCATATTTAGTTCATTATTTGGTCAGGATTCTTGTTTTTGTAAAGCAAAAATTTGTAAACTGATAATATGCAAAATAGAAGTGTGCAGCTTAATGACACTGAAGGTTATGCACATGTTAATAGCACTCAGATATGTTTATAAATATATTTAGTTGGTACAGTAGCGTGCTTTTTACTGCACCAGTGGAATGAAAGTGCTCACTGCTCCTGCTCCTTCTGTGTTTGCAGTGTTTTCATTTTAATTTGGACATATCCGTGGCTACGCAGTAGCAAGTTAATGTGAATATAATTGGGAAATTTCTAATCACTACTTAGAGTAAGCATATTTTTCATGTGCTTAATCTATAGCTTGTCAACATTGCAAAACAAGTTTATAAATCATTTATCAACTTTTTATTGTTTTGTTTAGGTATGAGTATACTTTAGATATGAGTTATCAGTTACATGCATCATAAAAGCTTTTCTTAGTTTAACTCCAACATTTTATTTTATTTATTGGAGATGGAAGACTAGCTACATATGAGTAGCTGCAGTTTTAATGAAGCTTCATTGTTCAACCTGAATAACTTCTGTGACATTAAAATTGGAGAAAAAAAGAAGTGATTTGAGCTTGTTGTATGATGCAAACTGACTAGTTTCTCCAAGATATCATGATCAAATATTTTCAAAAAACAATTGTTCAAGAGAAAATGCCTTTCTTGTATCCTTACAACAATGGAGAATGTGTATAGATAATTTGTCATTTACTTCCCTAGTTATATTTATGTGACTGTTTATGTCCATGTGTATGTGTGTGTATTTCCACATAAATTTCAATAGCAATTCTTTTCCTTCTGAAAATTTAAGAATGTTTGTAGTTGCTTATAGCTCAGTGTTTATTAATGATTTATATTTTTAAAAAAGCCTTTTCTTTTATTGATTTTTGTTTACCCCACATTTTAAGATATTTTTGAGGAAACAGATACTAATAAGGAAGTTTCTGTGACAAGGGAAAATGTTACAGGAAATTTCATTAGATTATTTCTTAATGGATCAAAAATTATCACTCCATTTTTTGTTAACAAGATATCTGACTCATAGATAGTTTTATAACTTGCTCATACATATGCAACTAGGAAGTAGTGACCCCAGAATTCCAATTCCTATTTCATGTTACTTCATATAACATTTTTCTATCTTATATTTCTTAGGCAAGCATTTATTGGATACCAGATATATGCTTTTCAATAAATATACATGTTTAAGACTTTTCTAGATTCTCTAAAAAATCATAGGTATAAAATTAATATTTCTTTTTTCAATATATTTATAGCAAATAGTGGCATGTATATGTATGAGAAAATGTTCTATTTCTACAGATATCAATTATTTGTGTAGGTGTGGTGGTTTAAAGAACAGCCTCCATGTGCTCATGTAATTGAATCATTCACAGGGAGTAGAACTCTTTGAAAGGATTGGAAGGATTTAGGAGGTGTGGCCTCATTGGCAGAAGGGTATCAGTGGGGATTGGTTTGAGTTTGAGAAGCCTATGCCAGGCCCTGTCTACCTCTCAGTGCTGCTTACAGATCAGGGTACAGAGCTCTCAGCTCTGTCTCCAGCACCCTGACTAAGTGCAAGCTGTTATGCTCCTGCCATGATAATAATGCATGAAACCTCTAAAACAGTAAAAAGATAGTAATTAAATACTATGGAAAATATGTTCAACAGAATAACAATGACATCACATAGGACAAATTATAGAGAATAATATCACAAAATATTCATCATTTGTTATCAGAAATAAGAACTTCTGTCCATGTCTTTCATTTGATGGATTTGAGGACAAAGCCATCTGGTAATTTTGAGAGGAGATGTGTGCAGACTATATCAGAATTTATTACTCACTCTCCATTTTAAAGATAATAAAAAGTATATAAAATACTATCTTGTCACACTATATCTACAATGCAACTCTTGCATTTGAAGAAATATTTGTTATCTAAGGTTTTGTTAGGTACAAGTTTTAGTATCATATATCAAAGCTACTAACTGAATTTTGGTTGAGCTGAAAATTTCCACAGTAACCACATGGGAAAAAGTTTTCAAATGTTATAGCAAAAATAGCAGCATGTGTTTGACTAAATCAACCTAATGGTAAAAAACTTTTAACCACATCAATATGGAGCAACCATTAGTCAAGCATCCACACAATATCTATCAATCCTGCAATTATGCTTCTAACTGTCCATAATATTTAGCTCTTAAAAATGTAATAAAATTAGAGTTTTTAAAATAGGAAATGGCATTATATCTATAAACTTTCTTCAAAGCAGTTACAGTGAATTATAAATTCAGTGGTCATCAGATGGTTACTGTCCTTTAGAATTTCTAGGTTTGAGAATGGGTGATTTGGGGGATTATCAAGTTTATTACTATGGTATATAGTATAATCTAAAAATGTGGAATGGTAATCAATCTACCATTTTACCTTTTCCTCAGTATTGTTTTAGCTTTCCAGGGTATCTTGTAGCTACATATAAATTTTAGCATAGTTTTTTTTCTATTTCCTTGAAGAGTGAGATGGGAATTTTTATTGATTTTGCATTGAATCTATAAATTGGTTTTGGTAATACGTTCATTTTCAGAATACTAATTCTACCAATCCTTGATAATGGGATATCTTTCTATTTTTTACTGTCTTTCTGTATTTTGCTCTGCAGAGGTTTAAAGTTTTCATTGTAAAGGTCCTTCACTTCCTTGGTTAGATTTATTGCTATATATTTTACTTTATTTGATACTATTGTGAATGGTCATGTATCCATGATCTCTTTTCACTGAATTTTGTTTTTGTTTCATTAAAAAAAAAACTACTGATTTCTGCAAGTTGATTCTGTCACATTGGTCATTTTTTTATCATTTCTAGAAATTTTCTGGAAGGGATATTTCAGATCTCTAATTCATAATGTGTTATCTGCATATAAGGATATTTTGATTTATTTTTTCCCTATTTGTGTCTCATCTTGTCATATAACTCCACTTAATTCTTAGAGCACTATATAGAAAAAGAATGGGGATAGTGGATATCTCTGTCATTCCTAACTTCTGTGGGATTGCTTCAGCTTTCCTCCATTTAAGATGATGCTACCTGTGGACTCCGTGCATATAGCTTTTATTATGTTGAGGTATGCTCTTTCTAGTCCTATATTCTCTAGGATCTTTAGCATGAACGTATGTTGGATTTTATTAAAGGATCTTTATGTGTTAATGAGATAATTGTGTGATTTTTGTTTTTAAGTACATTTATGCAGCTTATTATATTTATTGATTTACATGTGTAGAACTATCACGTACTTCAGGGATGAAGTCAACTTGGTCATATATAATCTTTTTGATGTATATCTGTTTGAAAGTATTTTTGTACAAATTTGAGTCTATGTTCATCAGGGATATTGACCTATGGTCTTCTTTTATATTTGTGTCTTTACCTGCTTTGGTATGAGTGTGACACTGGCTTTACAGAAGGAGTTTTGAAGGGCTGCTTATGGTTTTTGGTTTTGTTTTCTTTTGTTTTGTTTTGCTTTGCTTTTTAATAGTTCTTTAATGATTGATTATAGATGTTCTTTGAAAATTTGGTACAATTCCTCTGTGAAACCATCTGGCCCTGCACTTTCTTTTTTAGCTGAAAGTCTTTTATTACTATTTAAATTTAATTTGTTAGGGGTCTGCTTAAGTTGTTGAACTTTTCTTGTTTTAATTTTTGTGGTTTTTCTGAATCTAAAAATTCATCCATTTATTTCAGGTTTTCTAACTTAATGGATAAACCATGAAAGAATAAAAGGGACTATTTCAAGATGAGGGAGAATAGAGAGGAATAGCACAGTAAAAGTGACCTGACAAATGAAATAGGAAACATGAGGATCAAATTAGGGAGAGGAGAGGAAAGTAAACACAGAAGAAGAGAGGAGGCTAAAACAACAGCAAAGTTGATTGAAAAAGTCATGAGAAATCACACTATTAATGATGTACCTAAAACTAAAATCCATGTAAGTCTGTATATGACTTAAAATGAAATTTAAGTGCTTATAATTTATTAAGAATAAATTGGTTAAATTATTTATCATTACAATATTATTAAAATTAAAGTGTTATTAAATAAATATTTTTAAAAATTAAATTTAAATGTATATGATTTAAATGAAATTTCCTCATCTAGTCTGATAATGCTCCTTTCAAGAGCCAGAGACTATCTAACAAACACCCAACATCAGACATGAGAAGTCCTCTTCACCATCCAAGAGAATCCCCAAATGTTTCAGGCTATTTCTATTGCTCTTGCCCCCACTCCCAACCCAGAGATGGAAAGTAAGTCCCTATTGTTGAAGATATCATGTACTTTGAATGCAGAGCCCAGAGAGTCCTTATATGGAAATAATCTGAAAGCATCTTCCCTGGGGACTAGTTTTCATGTTATCAGAGGCACCATGTAAGCTTCCAAAGGGATGATGCATTCAAAAAGGCCTACAATGCTCTGAGGTCTATGAACCACAACAGTCAGCATGGCATGAAAGTCTGAATGGTGCAACAGTGTGCTGTAAAGCTTGGCAGTACCCAACGGATCTCTAATTGGACTAGGATACTCAAAAAGAGGAAAAACATCCCTGTACCGGAAACCTAGCTAACTACCCAGGGCTAGTAAATTCGTGGATCTTAGAAGTAAACCTACAACTACCATTTTACTAAACCAGCACGACACCTTACTACACTCTAAACATTCATCCTTATACCCACAGATAATGGTAGTCCTCACCCCTCATCAAGGAAACTTACCTTTGCAACAGATGAACACCGTAACAGAAAACCACAATTCATAAACAGGCAGGGTTATGAAGCCTAGTCCTAATGACTCCACAGCTCACTTTCAGCAGTCAAAACTCGGGACATTTTAGAAGAGAGGACAGAAAAATCACAAGAGCCAGAGGATTATCGAGTTTATTGTAACATTGTGTCTTTCTGCTAGGCATGTCATAACATAGATCTACAAAGTTTACAAATACGACCACGTAGGAATGAGCTGAAGAGAGACAATAACAACAAACAGGCCATAGGGGATGTAGTAAAGCCCCCCCCGAGGCAGCAACCCTACACAAAGAACGACCATTAACTGAAGAATACTGGGAAAGGGCGCTCTTTCTCCTGGGAAGAGCATACCAATTGATTATCTATTAGTAAATGCTTTGCCCTGGAAACATATTTAGAAGCAACATTGTAGTGAGAAAGGTGTATTTATGTATGTAGAATAATATGCGTATACACTACATTTATATAATGACATTGAGCAGCTGTGAATTTGAAAGAGAAGAAATAAATGGGAGAGGTTGGCAGTACGAAATGAAAAGGGGAAATAATGCAATTTTGTTATAATTTCAAAAAATAAAGGAATAATTAAGAATTATAGTTTATTTTTGTATATTATATTTATATACTGTCAAAATATAAAATCATCTTTAATCTTTAACTACTGGAAAATATAAAAAAACAAAACAAAAAGAAAACAAAAAAAACCTGTTCTTTCCCCTTAAATTCTGCTACCAGTATTTTTTTTTTTTTTTTTTTGGTTTTTCGAGACAGGGTTTCTCTGTGTAGCTTTGCGCCTCTCCTGGAACTCACTTGGTAGTCCAGGCTGGCCTCGAACTCACAGAGATCCGCCTGGCTCTGCCTCCCGAGTGCTGGGATTAAAGGCATGCGCCGCCACCGCCCGGCTGCTACCAGTATTTTAAAGTATGTGAACACATAAGCTCATATATTTGGTAGTTCTATTGAAAATATATACTATAAAAATTTAATGAATGATATTTACTATCTTTCTTTATATTCATTTCTATTCTCAATTTTCTTCATACCAAGAAAGAAGTTTCTGAGGTATAAAGTACATGTATTAATGTAATATAGCACAAGCAATTAACTTTTGTGTGTTCTTTGCATGTGAATGCAAATACAGATCCATATTTTAAGCTGTAATTATTAATAAAAATGTATAAAATCTCGAAAAAATATCCCCGTTTTTCAAAAAACACATTTAAAATTCTAATTTTCCTAAGAAATGTGATGTGATCTCCAAACACTTTTGAAAATTATTTTTCAAATAATTATTGCACTTTCATAAATTTCATCATCAAGACATTAGTATTTTAAAGATATTTCTTAAGAAATTTGGGGCAAAGTTACCATTCTCAGCCTTAAATTTATTGTAGACTATTTTGGCACTTTTATCACATAAAAAAATAAAACAAAAACAAGCTGAAAAGGAAAGATGGAGAGTTTGATTATGTGTGGAATTTAGTTGTCAATTGGTGACACTTTTTTAATTGTTATTCTTTTTTTATTAAGAATGTTTTAAATTCATTTCATGTACCAACAACAGATCCCCCTCTTCCCTCCTCCCACCTCTCCAGCTTTTTCCCCCACCAACCCACCCTCCCATTACCTCTTACAAGAAAGCAAGGTCTCCCTTGGGGAGTCAGCAGAGCCTGGTACATTCAGTAGAGGCAGGTCCAAACACTTCCCCCTGCCTCCACACTGTGAAAGGTGTCCTACCATTATAAATTGTAAGTGAAGTGCAGTGAAACCACCAAGCTAGACCAATCCATAGGTAGGAAGACAGTTCGCTGGAGACATAAATGGTGAGGCTTTCCTCACAGAGGCTTGAACTGGTGTTCTGGCTGTGCATAACTGTCAGCACAGAAGGTTATCTAAATATTCCATTAGTAGAGGGGAAATGGTGCCCAATAAATGATGAAAAAACTGCAATAACACACAAGAAACTCATATCAAGAAACACTAATAATCAAAAGCCAAATATCACCAAGGCTCCTTAAGCCTCAGCTTGACCTCTGGAAGGCTTTTAGCTTCTTCCAGGTATTAGCTTTGTCATAATCAGCTGAAATCCTACTTCTTATATCTTTTGCAGCTTGTAGCAGTATTGTCAGTCTTAATTTGTACAAGTATCCCCATAATGACCATGACTTCTAATAAATGTATAATTACAGAATCAGCTTTTACAGTGCTTGAAGCAGTTGTCCATTAAAACTCTCAATATGTATCTATGGTATGGTGAACATACTTTAATTTTCCAATGTTGCAAAATGAAATATGTCCATTTGCCAAATTTCAATTCTTTGAGTACCTTTTGTGTTACTTCCTGCAGTAATGGAGTTTGGTTATACAAAGATTAAGTAGGACATTTCCTTGTAATTTCCTTGACTTGTTGCCAAGGGGTAGAAAACTTCCTTCAAAGCTTTGCTATAAACATGATGCTTTTTTTTAATGAAACTATGAGGCTTTTAGTGCATTTCCTGTTAATAGCTGATCAATTTTATCAGTATCTTGTTCTAGAGGGCCTGACAGATCCATATGGGATCTGATATATATTATACACAGTGGATGATTTCCTACTTCTGATTAATGGTTGAAGTTGAATAAACAGTAAAGTTAATTCTGAATTGTCTGGATAAGGTCAGTGGTTTCAGTATATAAAACAAATCTTTCTGCATATTGGCAGTCAGTAACTATTGTAAGAGGTTCTGGAAAATCTGCAAATAGAATATAAATCTGGTTTTTTAATTTTTTCCTTTTTTGAATTTTGAATGATATTGAATTATAAGGGCTTTGAGCTACTTTACTTATTTGATTACTTACTTACCTGACTCATAATCTGCCTTTCTTGATTTATTTGCATCTGTATATAATGTAGGGGCTCCAGAAATTGGTGTTCCTCTTGCCATTTGAGGGAGACTCCAATTAGTTCTTTATATAAATTGGTGTCTCTTGCTTTTGGGATATTTGTTGCTAATCTCTTGCAAGAAATCCCTACAAGCTCTTTGCCAATGTTCATTTTCTGTCCATAATGAGACAATTTTAGTATTAGTAAAAGGTGTCAGTATTTCAGCAGCATCTATTACTTCTAATTGGCAATATCTCATTTTTCCTTCAGAATCAATTCAGAAAACTTTTCTACATAGGTCTTTAATTTTTTTACTCTCTTTGTGTGGTAAAACTATTCTATTGGCTTCTCTCTGCACAAGAATTTCTGTGGGAGAATGTGTAGAAGGTTATATAACCAAAATTCCATCAAGCTCTGGATACAAGCAGTCCACATGCTGTAATTTCTTTTCTACCAGAGCCCATTCTATCTTGACCTCAAATGATATATTCTTGGAAAATTAAAGTCCTTATCACCTTGTAAGGTTTATAATAAATTCTTAGCTCTTGAGTAATTAATCCAGTTATGGATTGTAGCCAGTTAATGTCTACCAGCAATTTTTGAAAATCATTATGAGTTTATAATTGATCTCTCCTGATTTGTAATTTGTGGGGTTGAATTTTCTATAAACCTGTCTTATATCCTACGTAATTAGTAGGCTCGCCTCTTTGCATTTTTTTCAGGAGCAATGTGCAATCACCAACAAGGCAAAATTCTCTTTACTTCATCAAACATTTTTTCTAAGGCATCTGTGTCTTAATCAGCCAATACAGTATCATCCATATAATAGTAAATTATAGATTGAGGAAACTTTATGAATTATTTCTAATGGCTGTTGTACAAAATATTATTAAAAGGTGTGGCTTTATAATATTCCTTGTCAAAGAACTTTCCAATGGTACCTTTTAAAAGGTGGGAATTATTGCTGGGCGGTGTTGGCACACACCTTTAATCTCAGCACTTGGAAGGCAGAGCCAGGTGAATCTCTGTGACTTTGAGGCCAGCCTGGTCTACAGAGTGAGATCCAGGACAGGCACCAAAACTACACAGAGATACCCTGTCTCGAAAAATGGAAAAAAAAGTTATTGAAAGTAGTCGCTGTGAAGGCAATTCTTTTCTCTATCCTGTTCTTGTAAAGGTATAGTAAGAAAGCAGTCTTTTAAATTAATCACTATAATAGATCACCTTTTAGGTAATAAAGAAGGCAAGGGAATTCCTGGTTGTAAAAAGCCAATTGGCTGGATCATCTTATTAGTAGCTCTCAGACCTGTTACCATTCTCCATTTTCCCAATTTCTTTTAAATAACAAATACAGGAGTATTCCAAGGACTGGTTGATTCTTTCAATATGTTGAGCATTTAGCTGTTCCTGTACCAGCTGCTCCAGCTCCTGTAATTTTTCTGATATCAAAGGCCATTGTTCCATCTACACTGGTTTGTCAGTTAAGCATTTTAAAGGCAAGATTGATGATACATTTGAAAGACCAACAGCTGCTGTGCCCTGCTTATGTGCATCATGAACTGTTTATAACTATTCTTGATAATACATTTTAATATTTTTCTAAGAGGTATTATTTACTTTTTGGTTTGTTTCTGCAATTGAAGGAATGTTAGTCAGTGTTTTCCACTGCTGCAAAAAAAAACTCCTCCCCATGCATTCATTGCTATGTCAGCCATATATTGCTTTAATTTTCTCATCTGTCCTGGCCCTACACACCCTACCCATATTGTGCTCTATTTTACCTGAGATAAAATTTCAATTCATAGAAGTTGAATATTTATCTCTTGAAGAGGTCAATCTGAATTCCAAGATTTTGGTGAAATTATTGTTACCTCTGCACCTATGTCCAATAAACCTATAATTTCAATGCTATTGATTTGTATATTTAGTTTTGGTCTCTGTCAATGTATAGCAGTTTGGCAAAATACTTGTTTTTTGGTCTCTCTAGAATTTTTTTGTATCCACTGAAGCTGTTCTGCCCATGATCACATCCATAGCAGTGTGGTTTTAGAAATCGTAATTAGGTCTTTTAACTATTCTGTGGATGATTTTCTCCAGTGCTAGTAGAGAATGATTGGAACAAGTTTTATATCGGGGCCTGTCAGAGGCCCCTCAGGGATTTTCCTGACAGCAAAAGTTTACCTTGCCTCTCCCTTGTTTATCTGCATTCATTAGTCCAATGCCAGCTTTTGACACAGCTTCTGCATACTCCAGAAACCTGGGAACTTCTGCTTGGATTATCCTTTGGGGAGGGGCATTGTTTTTAGGAACATCTTGCCTACAATCCTTTTTCAAATGACCTATCTTACCATAATGAAGAGATCTGACATTTTGATTTTTCTTAAAATTTCTAGAAATTATTTCTCCTATCAAAGCAGCATCTTTAGCATAATATCCAATATCAACTTTAATTCTAATCCTTTCATCTATTGCGGCTGTTCTTGCCTTTAAAGGCCTAATCACCCCCTTGCATTGTGAATTAGAATTTTCAAAAGGCAAATATTCAATTAATATTTGTTTGACTTCTATATTTGATACTATTCTATTTATAGCTGAGATTGATCTTTGCAAAAAAAAATCAATGAAGGCTTCTTGGGGCCTTCTATAATTTTAGTAAATGACTCAAACCTCTTTCCTGATTCTCCAACCTTGTCCCAAGCATTCAAACCTGGTAAATGACATAGAGCTAAGGTGTGATCATCAAATTCAAACTGTCTTTGCAATTCAGTATATTGGCCTTCACTGAAAACTGGTCTTGGGAAATATTAATACCTCTAACCCTGTTTCATTGTTCTGTCTCCCTAGCTTCCTCTTTCCACCATGTTCTTTATTGTTACTGAGGACTAGCTTCTAATATTGCTGTAGCTAAATCTTTCCAGTCTTAGAGGATAATTCTATTCTGAGTTGCCCATGAATTTAACATCTGCTTCACATGGGATCAATGCATAGCATATGAAATAACCACTTTCTTAAATCTCCTCCAATCTAATATCTCTATATGATTCCACTTAACTTCTGTATAACATTAAGGGCTCCTATTGTCTACTGGTCATTCTTGTATAATAACTGGATGAACTAAGATTGGTTTTCTAATAATTTTGTTCCACCTTCAATTTCACTATGCAATGGTGTAGTAAGTTCTTGTCTAAATCCCTCTGCCTGTGTCTAAGTATTTTTCTTATTTTCATTTGTAAGTCTTTCTAAGGCTTGTATCTTATCAATAGTTAAATATTTCTAAAGCTTGTATTTTATCAATCAAATTTTCATACTGGGAACAGTTATCAAAACAATTTTTTAAGGATAAAATATGAATTACCAAATCAAATGGATTGTAATTATAATCATCCTTGTGTCATTCTCAGCTAAGTCAGTTATCCTTTTATTTTTTTTCCATTTTCAAGGTATCCATTGTAACACTACACAGAGTCCTAACTCCCTGTATTATGGTATTTCCCATTCTCAATGTGAGAAAGATTTTTCTTGCTTTTAAATATTACTTAACTTTCATGTCTCACCAAATCTACTGACTTCTGAATTTGTCCACAGCAGTGATTTTATGGTGAGATCAGAGTCCCTTCCACAATTCCTGAATGCAAGCCTGCCCTCTAGAGTCTCAGTGAGGAGTCACCATGGTATCTGTAGCTGGAGCAGAGCCTTGCAAGAGCGGTAATTGACTACTGTGTTGTCAGCTGGCATGGCTTCTCCATTCATGTAGTCATACCCCGTGTTGGAACACCAAGTGGCCACACCAAAGTCTACTGATATTTTAATTACTATCAGAACTCTGCTACCAGACCACAGCCTGGTGGGATTTCTGTCTGGTCAGTCCTGCTTGGCTGCACGAAAGTGTGAGATTGAGGATTGGATTGCCTTCGAGAACAAAAGATTTTGGGGATGCCAGAGCCATGGGACACCTGCCAAGAAAAGTTTTAGACAGAGTATGTGTAGTACCAGCCTAAGGGAAAGAAGTATGTTATAGTTAACAAAGCTGAAAGGAGTTGGAGATATGGAGAGTGTTTTGACATCAGACATGGAGATGCAAAGTTCAGAGATTTCTTAGCTTGTTTTCCATCTTGCTTTGGTCCAATATTTCCTCATTACACCTTCTTACCTTCATTTTGGAATGATAATGTATATCCCATGCCATTGTGTGGTGATATTTTATTTGTACTGAAATGTGATTTTATGTTAATAAATAAAGTTGTCTGGGGGTCAGAGCTAATAGTAAGCCATATAATAGTAAGCCATAGTGGAGCTGAGCGTTCGTGGTGCACGCCTTTAATCCCAGCACTTGGTAGGCAGAGCTAGGTAGATCTCTGTGTGGTCAAGGATACAGCCAGCATTGGAGACACACGCCTTCAATCTCAATACCAACCATAGAAGACCTGGAGGTCTGTACAGACAGGCAGTGAGGAGGTGGTCATATGGTTGGTTTTACAAACAATGAGAAGGCAGAACAGAAAGTCTATATAAAGACAAACACACAGGAAGTAGGTCACTCTTGGCTGAAGAGGATCAATGAAGCAGGAAGGGTAAGGCTCTTAGCTCTGACCTCTTGGGCTTTTATCTTTACATTGGCTCTGTGTTTCTTATTCAATAAGACAGTTGGTTACTTCTACACCATTATATGTTGGAGTTATCTGATTTGTTTTTAATTTTGATTTCATAGGTGATTACAATTAAGAGATTGTATGAATCTCAAAAGAGACTTTGAACTTCAGACCCTTAAACAATGTTGAGACTGTGTTAGACTATGAGGATATTTGAAGTTGGATTAAATGCATTTTACATTATGATATAGCTACAAGCATTTGCAGGCCAGTGAGAGGAATATGGTGATTTGAAAGAAACTAGCCCACAAAGGGAATGGCACTACTAGGAGGTGTGGCTTTGTTGGAGTGCATTTGGCCTTGTTGGAGGAAGTGTGTCACTGTGAAGTTGGGCTTTGATGTCTCAAATATGCTCATCACACCCAGTGTCTCAGACCACTCATTGTTAGTCAAGATGTAAGAACTGTCAGCTCCTGCTCTAATACCATGTCTGCCTGCATGTTGCTTTGCTTTCCACCATGATGATAGTAGACTAAACCTCCCAATTATATGTGAGCCACCACAATTAAAGGTTTTCCTTTATAAGAGTTGCAGTGGTCATGGTATCTCTTTATGACAATTAAAAACCCTAATAAGGCAACGATTGTCAATCTCTCCCCAGACACTCAATAAATACAATTTGGTCATATGAATCATGAAATATGTAGGGCACAACAAGTGTTTTAAAAATAATTTTAAGTGAAAAATTTAGAAACCAAAATTGGTAAAAAGGAAAAATAAGTAATTAATAACATAGTTTTAAATTACTTTATAATATATAGACAAAAGTTTTATATGTTTATGTGGTAAAGTGAATTAAGATATTTAAATGTAACCTGGAGCATTTAAGTTATACAATTATCATATAATGGGATATTTCATTCTAAATATTACACCTCCTATATTCAATTTATTTTAGTGTGATTATGGTGTGGAGGTGGTGTTTGACTTGAAGACTGTAAAATGATTTATTTCACAGTAGTGAAATCTGTAGTACTCAATTTGAGACTGAGGGGAAAATCATCCTCCTTTGGTGAGGGGAAGTAAACTACTCCAAATGAATCTTCATGTCTATACTGTGCTGTATTGTTCTTCAGTGTTATTTTAAGAATAGCTTTGTTTAAATGAACACATCAGTGAGGAGTTTTCTCTTTATTAGTATGCTAGTGGGACTAGTGTATGCTGCTATACAATTATTTGAATCAATCTTTTGAAGGAAGCATCCTTTAGCAATGTTTCCATTTTCCAGTTTCATGTTGAGTACCAGATGTCAGAAGAGTTGAAAACATTTATTTTGGTGTCTTGGTCCTTCAAGATTTTTCTGATTCAATATCTTTCTCATCTTTCATGGTTATGTATTTAGCATCATTGAGGAAACAGGCTTTGAGGAACAGCAATCTGCATACTTTTAAAAGAAATGATTTGGCCACCTGCACTTTTGAAAGTTGTGAAAAACTATAGAAAGCTTTCCAGTGCAGGAAGCATCAATAAGTAGTGTATTAAATGTTTTGATTTCTGGGGAATATGGAGTCTCATTAGGGTGCAAGTTATAACATTTGGAGAGACATGAAAGTGGAATGAGATTAGTGATTTTCAAATTTAACAGGCAATAAGTAAAGTATAATGTTATTCCAATGTAAAGGCAGAGATAACAATGAACATTTACAAATCAAAAAGAACATGAAATGTGCACATTGGTTTGGATATTTAATGTTCGCTTTCCTGGTGTATTTTTTTATTTCTCTAATTTTCAGTCTCTTTAACTCTATCACTATCCTCACTTTACAACGGCTATAGCTCTATTAGAGAATCTCAGTGCACATTAGCTACTAGAATATTTGTACAGCCAGCAAGGTGGCTGCTCATATGAAGTGCTTGTTCCTTAGACAGGGTGACTCAAAGCAACCCCTGGTTACCATAGTGCAAGGATCAAACAGATGCCCAATGTTTTCTGACCTCTGTGCACCTGTGTGGATGTGTATGTAAACACACACACACACACACACACACACATACACACACACACACAAACATGTAAACTAATAGTAATAACAATAATAATATTTTTAAATTCTGTATGATGAAAATTTACTTTGTTTCACTCCTACTTGCTTTACCAAGGCTATTAATATGTTTATACCTACGATATCTATGATGTTATTTTGATAATTAGCATATTTTAGTATATGAAGACCAAACTTAATCTCAGTAGTTACAAGCATACCACCATGTATGATGTTTTCTACATGCCTTTTGGGATTTGAACTCAGATCCTTATGTTTGAGTGGCAAGGACTTCACCAACTGAGTTATCATCCCATTATACTTTTTGTATGTTTAGAATCCAAATTAATTTATATTTCTTGTCATTAGTCAACAAATAAACAAAGAGGAGATATTTTGTCATGGACATCTGTTTTGTTACAGAAAATATGGCCTACACTATTATATCTGTGAACTGTTAGTAAAATGAGAGAGTCGAAGAAAAACAGAAAAATAAGTACGACACTGTGATAATATGAAATGCTACAGAATGTAGACCATTGAACTGTAAGTACACTAATCGTGAGGTCAAAGGCACCAAAACTGAAGATGTAGTTCATGAATGAAAATTAGCTCAGCAGATAGAGCATCCTTGTGCAACTATTTCTCAAGTGTCCAAATATTTTATTGTATAAAATTTGATTAGCACACTATTAGTTAATAGGAACGATTACCAATGAGTTATAATGAAATATTGCAAAGTCCATAGATTGGTGCATCATATAGCTTTCATCACTTCTTTCAGCAAATGCTAACAGAGATCCACAAGTGGACAATGCACAGAGTGAGAGACTTTGCAACACCATCCCTCATAGGATGTCGTTCTCAAAACCCTCTCTACAAGGCTTGCAGATCTATGTGGAAGAGGAGGCAGAAAGATTGTCAGACCCAGAGGTGGTGGATGGCTCCACAGAAAGAGCATCTTCCAGACACAACAGAACAGATAAATATAAGAACTTAGAGATTGTGACAGCATGCAGGAGTGTACAAGTTTATACCAGACAAAAATTGTAGCACCAAGAAGGGAAAAAAAGAAATGGAAACAAAGTTTACCCCTAACAAAAATCTATTTTCAATTGAAACCTGCTGGGTGAAGAAAAATTAGTTTTTCTAATGGAGTGACAGTGGGCACATCAGCACTCTCCAGAGCCGGCTCCAAGCCCACAAGCAGTTGGGCAAAATAAGTGGGACTCCATGATTTCTGTGAACTTTATGTTGCTGTTGTTTTCTGTTTGGTTCTTTTCCTTGTTGTTGTTCATTTTATTTGTTATTTTGAGATAGAGAGAGAGAGAGACAGACAGACATACAGACTGACAGAATGAAGTTGGGCCAGTAGCTTGGTGAGGAGGATCTGGGAGGAGTTGGAGGAGGGGAAAGAGTAGGATCAAAATATATTGTATGTAAATAATTTGCAAATCTAATAAAAACAAAAATATAAACACATCACAACAAAAGTTAAATTAAATGAAGTTTTTTCTCTTTTAAAATCTCCATTTATTGAATTGTCTTTCAGTGTCCAGGCTAAATAGATTATTGAGTATTTAATGTGTTAAGCACCATTTAATTTAAGAATGTTATAGAAAATAATATACTAGGACATAATAATGGAACTAATTTAGCCACCATAGAAAGTGGGCAAAGTATGTGGGCCAATTTTACTTCAGTTTATTAGCTCATGGAATATAAGAATTTTTGTTACATAGTGCACAAGGTAAACTACTAAAAATAATGAAAAAAGTGTGTGCCTTTTTGATATGGATGTTTTCGACTTTCATGTCATATATTTAGTTTAATTAAACTGTCCTCACATGAGAAAGTTGAAGAGATTTTTCTCTGTAAAACAATTAATAACTTCCAGTCTGGTCATCGAGTATCTAGAACCTTATTTAGGGAAGGTGCTTTTCTCCCCCAATTACGAAGACCCTGCCACTCAGCACAGATGTTGAAATGTCAAGTGCTCATGTCCCTAGATTTCAGATCATTTAGGATGAAACACATAATTTAAAACACTCCAACCCAAGACTGTAGGTTAGCCCAATCTTCGGAAGAGTTGTAAGCAGTCATCTGTGCATCTGAGCTCCCTTGAACAGACCTTGTTGCAGTTTCTGCTGAAGTAAGCAATCTGTTCCTCCCCCAAGTTCCATTTTGGCCAGTGGATTGCATGATCTTCAGTCATATGGAGGCTTTGTTGGTAGGAGGAGAGCAGGTGATACAGCCTACACCAACAATGGCAGTGGATTAGACGTATTGTTGTCTCTTTACTTGTGGCTGACTTCCTATCTTCATTCTCTAACTTCTGCCTTTTATTAGCTGCCTTCTGGAAGATTCCTTGGACTCTCCGGCATGCATAATTAGTTGAAGTAGTGACTAGTGCAGATTTTTCAGTCAATCTTGTGTCCCTTCACTTTTTCTCCTTTATTTTTGGAAAAGTTACTCCATTTCTAGTCACTCAAGGAGCTCTTAATTCCACTTTCTGATGTGTTTCTCCCATTTTGAGCTCCAGCAATTCTGTGTCATATGGTCCAAAAACTGTGACAGGTTAAAAATTGAGAGATGTATATCCTACCCATTTTATTTCCAAATTTTAATGAGTTGACTCCATCTAGTTTGTCTCTGATTTTAGTAACTTTTCAAAGCCTTAATGTATTTTATTTACTTCATAGTTCATAGAGCTCTAAGTTAATAGATAATTTCCTTTGCATTACAAGTCCAATATTTTCCAACTATAAAAATAATAATTTAATAGAGTATAGAAAATTAATGCATCTACTTAGTGAAAAAGGATATCATTAAGAATGTACATTCATGAGATCATGGGTTTAATTTTCAACTTCAGAAAAATAATAGAATTGTAGAATATATTCTTAATTGACATATGAAAGAAATGATTGTATCTGGGATATAAAATTGATTATTATTCATCAGTGAGGGAAAAATGGGAATATTGCTGAAAAAAATGGATGAGTTATTTCTCTTATAATGCAGGCAAAGAGAAAAATTCATCAAGCACATTCATTAGTAAAGAAAGGCACATCAAAACACAAGAATTCATTATACCCTCTACGGAATTCTTAAAATTAAAGAAAAGAAGAAATGTTGTAAGACTAAGACATAACAAGAACTTTTGAACATTGATAAAGAATTGAAGTCTTTGACATCAATAATATTGAATACATGCATAGCTACTACCCAGTATTTCACTTATAATTATATTCCAAATCTAAATATGTCCTTATGACTCCCCAAAGCACATACATTATAAAGTTTACATCAGCATTATACTTACTATCATCCATTTAGTAAAGGCTCAATACTATCAATTTTATAATATATAAACATATCACCAATCACTCATGTATTATTCAAAGTAATAGTGAATAAATTATAATTGCATAGAGCACTATCTATGAATCTCAAAAGCATGTTATATGAAATAATTAATGTAGAAAAGAATGTAAAATTTATTTTTCCACTCATTTAAAATGCAACGACTAATTTATGATGTTAGCAAGAGGGGTCTGATAACATTTCTGATTATTAAATGGGAGTACTTACATTATTAATTGCTTGTATGTATTTCTGATATGTGTATTGTATTATGCTGTTAAAAACTCTGCTTTTAAAAAATGTTTGAGCACAGTACAATATTAAACTTAAAACTCTGGCATTAAAACATTCCTCTGAGACAGGAAATAGGATAGTTAATTTTACAGACAAACAGAATATAAGGTTCAATATATTTTAACAGATATCAGTTACTCAAAATATCAGTGTCTTTTATTTGTTCTTCAAATTTGACATATAAACACATCCTTGGCTGCTTTCAGAAAAGAAGGCATCATCTCACAGTAACTTCTGTAATGTACTTCTTACTTAGGTGATAAATGTCATGTGAAGAAGAATTAAGTCTGTTTCTAATAAAACTCCATTGGAAACCAAACTGGAGAAAAAGCAGTGATTTTAATGATTAGTACATTTCCTTAATGTTTTAATAAATGCCTGGAATATCTGTAGGAGAATGTTTATGAACAAATCTTCAAAACTGCCTCGCTTAATGCTTAAGAAAGGCCTTCTGAAAAACATCTCTCTCCATTTTCTTCCACTTTCCAAGTCCACTTTCCTTTTGCCAGCCTCAAAGGGCCTTAAGCCCTTCAGGTCTTGAATCATGTCACTACCACTCTAGCTACAGGGAACCGGACAGGTCTCCCCTGGGTTCCTATTAACACCTGCTAGTTAATCAGCCGGAGGGGCCGTTAGTGACTGATGTCATATCCTTCCATCCATCCTCTTTCCTCCCTCCCCAGAGGCTGCCCACCGTTGTAGTCATCCTAGTCTGGGAAAGACAGAAACAGAGCTCGCGCTACATAGCCATTTGTAGAACCACATTCAATTGTTCAAAAGCTGGAATTTGCTATTAGTAAATTCCCAATTACGAATTTGCACACCAAGAACATGCAGCTGTGGAATGTATTAGCAGCAAAACTAACTTTTCAGCTTTCAGATTCATAAATATTTTAGGTATTGTACAAACACTGCAGCAAGCAGTAACAGAGATGTCCCTAGGTAAAAGGAAGCTACTGATAAGATGTATGTAGGGATGCACAGGGGGTCCTCACATTCTGAATAAGTTTAGCAGTGCAGCCATCTCTAATTTAGACTGTTTTCTTAATCTGCTGCCAGGGGACCATGCTGGGTGATTCACAGTAATGAACTCCACCTGGATGCTCAGTAAATTTGAACAGGAGAACTGAGTGCAGGCTGCTGTTGTTGCCACAGATCTGGATGAGTGAGCTCTAATTTGATCAATAAGTGACCATCCCACCAAGGAACCATTAGAAATGTTTAGAGTCTTATCCTCTGTGATAGGACAAGACAGACTGCTTATTTTAATAAGGTCATTCTGGGAGAAAGTGAAACATTCTGAGAGCAACCAGAAATATTTGTGAAACAAAGCAAACAAACTGTTAGTGATTGTTTGATTCTAGTCCCATTCTTGTTTAGTAGATTCTGTGTTAGATTCTGTGTTAAGAGGAAAAATGTAGCATAAATGTTTAGAATGTCCAAGCTTTGTGGGCTAACATAGTTTTGACACCATTATATAATCAATGGGGTTAATTTACAACTATAGTTACAGGCCTTGGGACATCTGCTAGTCTCTGAGTAGAAACTACATTGTGTATTGTAATGCACTACACAGTGAATCTACCAAGTGAAGGCATCCTTTAGAGATTTAGAGCTATGTCTCTTAAATCATTGTACTTACACCTTATCACTATCCTACCATTATCCTAATGTGATTGAGAATAAGGCCATAGCTACAGATGCTACTTCTTCTGATGTAACCAGACCCTGTGTTGTAATCAGACCTATATGAATGTTATCACAAAGGTCAGATATACATCTTCTTTTTATTAAATTTCAGTTTTCCTTTTGTAAATTATAGTTACTGATTAATTTATTCGATTAAAATAGATCTTTTCTCATGTAATACATCCCAACCACAGTTTCCCCTCCATCTAGTCCTCCTAGCTTCCTACTCCCTTCCCCTCTCCCTCAGATCCTCATCCTCTCTGTTTCTTCTTCTGAAAAGAGATGGCAGCCAAAGAGGACAAAAGATACAATAGACAAGACAAAAGCCCTTATATCAAGGCAACCCAATAGGAGGAAAAGAATCTCAAGAGTCAGAGACACATGAGCTCCCACTGTTAGGAGTCCCACAATAACAGCAAGCTAACAGTTATAACAGAGGACCTGGTGCAGACACATCCAGGCCCCATGCTTGCTACTTCAGACTGTGGGCCCATGTGAGCCATGATTGGTTGATTGGTGGGCCATTGTCTTTTGGTGGCCTCTATCCCCTGTGACCCCTACAGTCTTTCTTCCTGCTCTTCCACTGGGTTCCCCATTTCCAAGAGGAGGGACCAGATGGAAACCTCCTATTTGGACACCCTCTCTGTATAATGTCTGCCTATGAGTTTCTGTACTCACTCCTAATTGCTGCCGGAGGAAGCCTGTCTGAATTCTACGAGTTTATCAGAATATCATTAGGAATCATTTCAGTTTTTTGTTTGTTTCCCAACTATATTTGGTTCTACCCTAGGTCTCTGGCTATCCAGTCTCCTGGCCATCCAGGCAATATAGGACATGGGCTCTCTCTTGTGGTTTGGGCCTCAAGTAAATCAAACATTACTTGGCCACTTCCACAAGCTCTGTGCCACCATTGCCCCAGCACATCTTGCAGACAAGACAGATGGTTGGTGGAGGGTTTTGTGGCTGGGTTGGTGTCCAGATTTTTCTTTCTTTAGCCTATAGAGTATCTTCTCATGCCAAAAAATACTAGCACACCAGCATGATCCCTCTACATTCAGTGAGCCAAGTGGATGTTGTCCTTATCAATGCCCCTCTCCAACACCCCTCGCTCCAATTACATGCTATCATTTTTCAGAGAACAGTTTTTCATCCTAGCATTAGCCTGGGTTGTTTAAGCATCCATAGGACCTCCATGGCCAACAATTCAACTGAAAGTAACGCAGTCGCACTACTGGAAGTCTTGCCTGGCCACAAAGATGGCCAGTTCAGAAAGTGTGTCTATTACTAGGAGTCCTCTCTAGGGTCACCCTCATAGATCCCAGGAAATTTCTACTGCACTAGGTTTCCACATTACCCTCCCAATGCCCCTCAGTTCCAACTACATGTCCTTCCATTCCTTCCCCACACATAATCTGTCCCCACCTGCCCCCAGTCCACCTACAGAACCTATTCTATTTCCCTGCTCCAGGGAGGTCCATGCTTCACCCCTAATGTCATTCTCTTTACTTAACCTCTCTGGATCTGTGGATTGTGGTATGATTATCCTTTATTTTATGGCTAATATCCACTAGTAATTGAGTACACACTGTATTTGTCTTTATGAATCTATATTATCTCACTCAGGATGATTTTTTCTAGTTGAATCCATTTGCCTGCCAATTTCATGATATCATATTTTAACTGCTGAATATGTCCATTGTGAAAATATACCACATTTTCTTTATCTATTTCTTAGGTTGAGGAGGATCCAGGTTTCCAGTTTCCAGCTATAAACAATATGAATCAAAGCAATGCATGTTTTGTGTAAAAACAACTGAATTGCATACTTCTAGATGATGTATAGGTATTAAAGAATTTTTTTGGTAAATGTCATCACTAATTATAAGACTAATTGTATGTTCATCAACATTGATGGCAAATTCTCTTATAATACTCTTATAATACACTAGGCAGTCAATATTTTTTTTTATTAATTTATTTTGCAATACAATTCAGTTCTACATATCAGCCACGGATTCCCTTGTTCTCCCCCCTCCCGTCCCCCTCACCTTCCCCCCAACCCCCCCCATTCCCATCTCCTCCAGGGCAAAGCCTTCCCCACAGACTGAGGTCAACCTGGTAGACTCAGTCCAGGTAGGTCTAGTCCCCTCCTCCCAGGCCGAGCCAAACAATCCTGCATAGGCCCCAGGTTTCAAACAGCCAACTCATGCAATGAGCACAAGATCTGGTCCCACTGCCTGGATGGCAGTCAATATTTTAATTTGGCCTTCCTCATATTTTTAGTAATTAGTTTTTTAAAATAAATTTTGTTATTTTACATCATTGTCACAATTTCCCCTCCTTTCTCCCCTCTCAGTACCTCCCTTTGTTCCTACCCTCCAATCCACTCCTCTTCATTTCAGTTTAGGAAAGGGCAGGTTTCCTGTGAGTATCAACAAAACATAGTCTATCAAGTTGCAGTAAGACTAAGCACATTCCCATGTATTAAAGCTGGGCAAGGTGACCCTTTATGTGGAGTAAGTTTCCAAAAGCCAGTAAAAGAGTTGGAGACAGCCTCTGTTCCCACTGTTAGGAGTCTCACAAGAGCACCAAGGTCCTCAACTATAGCATATATGCAGAGTGCCAGAGTTAGTCCCATACACACTCCCTGCTGTTGGTTAAGTCTCTTTGTGTGCCTACAAGCCTAGGTTAGTTGATTCTGTGAGTGTTCTTTTGGTGTCCTTGAATCCTCTGGCTCCTACAATCATTTCTCTCCCTGTTCTGCAGGATTCCCCAAGTTCTCCCTAACGCTTGGCTGTGAGTCTACACCTGTTTCCATCAGTTGCTGGTTGAAGCCTCTTTGATGACTATTGAGCTAAGCATCAAACTGGTCGTAAGAGATCACCAGTTCAGGCTATGCATCTGCTATTGCTAGGAGACCCTAGCTAGGTTCATTCTTGTAGATTCATGTTACTATTGATTCCATTGATCCACCTATATGTCTTTATGACAATATAATGCTGTTTTAATTACTATGGATCTGTAGTAGAGCTTGAAATCAGGAAAGGTGATACCACAGGAGGTTCTTTTATTGTACAGGATTGTTTTATCTATCCTGGGGTTTTTTTGTTTTTCTATATGAAGTTGAGTATTGTTCTCTCAAGGTCTGTAAAAAAAATGTGCTGGGATTTTGATAGGGGATTGCATTGAATTTGTAGATTGCTTTTGGTAAGATGGCTATTCTTACTATATTAATCCTACAAATCCTTGAACATGGGAAAAATTTCCATTTTCTGATATCTTCTTCAATTTCTTTCTTAAAAGATCTGAAGTTTTTGTCATATAACTTTAAGAACAAGACACCTGTATTCCCAAGAGTCGGGGTGGGTGGGTTTTGGTAATTCACTGTCATTGTTTAGAATGGTTGATTATAAGATGTTAATTAATAATGGTCAGGAAAAAAGCTAAACAAAGAAAATTAGAATCGGGGTTCTTGCTTGAAAAAAAAGAGGATATAGATAAGAGGTAGATTATTGAAACTACTCTGAAAAAAATATAGAAATGATAGAATAAAGGGTAGATTATTAAATCTACTCTGGAAAGAAAAAAAAGAGAATATGAATATAATAAGATAAAAGGTAGATTTTCGAATCTACTTTAAAAGGCAACTAATAGTTTTAAATATTTTACATTGGATTGGATTTTTGTAAATTGTTATGTCCCCCTTTTCATTTCTGATTTTGTTAATTTGAATGCTCTCTCTCTCTCTGTCTTTTGGTTAGTTTGGATAAGGGCTTGTCTATCTTGTTGCTTTTCTCAAAGAACCAACTCTTTGTTTCATTAATTTCTGGTATTGTTCTCTTTGTTTCTATTTTATTGATTTCAGCTCTCACTTTGATAATTTCCTGGCATCTATTCTTTCTGGGAGACTTTGCTTCCTCTTGTTCTAGAACTTTCAGGTGTGTTGTTAAGTCACTAGTGTGAGATTTCTCTAACTTCTTTATGTGGGCATTTAGTGCTATGGATTTCCCTCTTAGCACTGCTTTCATAGTGTCCCATAAGTTTGAGTATGTGGTGTCTTCATTTTCGTTGATCTCTAGGAAGTCTTTAATTTCTTTCTTTATTTCTTCCTTAACCCATTGGTGATTCAGTTGAACATTATTCAGTTTCCGTGAGATTGTAGGTTTTCTGTAGTTTTTGTTATTGAAATCTAACTTTAAACCATGGTGGTCTGATAGAACACAGGAGGTTATTCCAATTGTTTTGTATCTGTTGAGATTTGCTTTGTGGCCAAGTATGTGGTCTATTTTAGAGAAAGTTCCATGGGGTGCTGAGAAGAAGGTATATTCTTTTTTGTTAGGATGGAATGTTCTGTAGATATCGATTAAGTCCATTTGAGTCATAACATCAGTTAAATCTTTTATTTCTCTGTTAAGTTTTGATTTGGGAGATCTGTCCAGTGGTGAAAGTGGGGTGTTGAAGTCTCCCACTATTAATGTGTGGGATTTTATATGTGAGTTAAGCTTTAGTATTGTTACTTTTACATATGTGGGTGCCCTTGTGTTTGGGGCATAAATGTTCAGAATTGAAACTTCATCTTGGTGGATATTTCCTGTGATGAGTATGTAATGTCCTTCTTGATCTCTTTTGATTGATTTTAGTTTGAAGTCTATTTGCTGGATATTAGGATGGCTACACCAGCTTGTTTCTTAAGACCATTTAATTGGAAAGTCTTTTCCCAGCCTTTTATTCTTAGGTAGTGTTTATCTTTGAATTTGAGGTGTGTTTCTTGTATGCAGCAGAAAGATGGGTCCTGCTTTCATATCCATTCTGTAAGTCTGTATCTTTTTATAGGTGAATTAAGTCCATTGATATTAAGGGATATTAATGACCAGTGATTGTTCATCCCTGTTTTTTTTTTTTTGGTAGTGTGTGTGTACTTCTCTTCTTTGGGGTTTACTGCTGTGGTGTTATCTATTGCCTGTGTTTTCGAGGGTGTATCTGACTTCCCTAGGTTGAAATTCAGGAAGCCTCTCTCTGGTTCAGATGGAAGCTCTCTGGTCCAGATGGGAGTTCAGGGCTCTGGTCCAGATGGGAACTCCGGGCAGGATGGGAGCTGGGGGCTGGTCTCTAAGTCTCAGGAAGTGGCTGGGGTCTCTGGTGGATGGGTGTGGGGGCAGGGCATGGAGATTGCAAGGTCTTCCAGGGGGGTCTTGGAGGAGGGGGACCTTTGTGGGAATCCTGCCTGATGGCCAGAACCTGGGGCCAAGTTGGGCTGGTCTTACCTGGAATGGCTGGTGCCCAGGGATGGGACCTGGGGGCAGGCCTCACTGGGTATGACCCCAGGCACTCACCTCTTGTCCAGATGGGAGCTCTGGGCAGGATGGGAGCTGGGGGCTGGTCTCTAAGTCTCAGGAAGTGGCTGGGATCTCAGGCAGATGGGTGTGGGGGCAGGGCATGGAGATTGCAACATCTGCCAGGGGTCTTGGAAAAGGGGAACCTTCCCAGTAGGGGGGGGTGCTGCCTGCCTGATGGCCAGAACCTGGGGCCTAGTTGGGCACGTCTTCCCCGGAATGACTGGTGCCCAGGGATGGGACCTAGGGGTAGGCTTTTCTGGCCTCACTGGGTATGACCCAGGCACTCACCTATTGTCCAGTTGGGAGCTCCAGGGCGGGATGGGAGCTGGGGCCTAGTGTCTAAGTCTCAGGAAGTGGCTGGGGTCTCGGGCAGATGGGTGTGGGGCAGGGTGTGGAGATTGCAGGGTCTGCCGGGGGTCTTGGAGAATGGGAACCTTCACAGTGGGGGTGGGGGTGGGTCCTGCCCGATGGCCAGAACCTGGGGCCAAGTTGGGCAGGTCTTCCCCGGAATGACTGGTGCCCAGGGATGGGACCTAGGGGCAGGCCTCTCTGGGTATGGGATTTTTGTATATTGGATACAAATTACATATATTGATACAAATTTGAGATTGATTTTGTTATAAAGTACTGTACATATATTTCTAATCTTGTTCAAGGTATTGTACCTATAGAGTTCATTTAACAATGCAATGCAATTTTCTAGTCCTTGAAAGTTATTACCAACTATTCAGGATAATAGAGAAATGCAGGTTAGTAGTTAGTCATTACAATTGAACTTCTAGTCATATTAGGTATGTTTTCCAGGTTAAGTAGAAATATATTTTAGATAGACAGATCATCTTCAAACACTTCAGAGATCTATGGAATATGGTATTTAAGATGTTTTAATAACTTTTTTTCTTTTTTTTTTATGACAATGGGACATGTCTGCTCCTAACAGCATCGATCTATTTCAGAGAACATGATGGGCACTGAAGAAACTCCACATGGAGTTTAGTTTCTTTGTAGCAAAAGTTAACCATTTGGCAAGAAAGTGCCTTTACATTGGCTGCTGACAGTATGTTGTCCAAACTGGACAAGCAGGACATAAAAGAAAGGACCGCCAATCCTTGCCAAGACAAGGTAGGAAGGACCTCTAGAAAATCCTGTTTCACAAATGAGTCTGTTAGATATGCTAGGCCTGTAGGCCAAAGATGGATACCCCAAGGTTGCAGAGAAATTCTGGGTGACTGTCCATACAGCCAGCTACTTCTGTCATTTCTCACATTTTTAGAAGTCACTTGCTTGTACTTCCTATTTACTCAGTTAATATCATTTCCTTCTTGGGTCTCTGAGGGAGTCAAAAATTATGTGGACATAGTTATAGTTTTCCTTGACTCAGGAGGCAGAGACAGGCAGATCTCTGTTAGTTTGAGGCCATCCTGATCTACAGAGTAAGATCCAGGACAGGCATCAAAACTACACAGAGAAACCCTGTCTTGAAGAAAACAAAACAAAACAAAAAACAAAAAAGAAATTCATAAAAGAACCTCACTAAAGAGGTATAAAATATATAAGTCTGAAAGATATTGAAAGATAGTTTTCAGTTGGTAATGCAAATTAGGATAGAAGGTGAATCCTTTGGATTCACAAAGATAGGGCAGATAATGGAACATTTTCTCTGAATTTGCCAATGTAAATGTATTAGACATTGTTGATGTATTTGTTCCCTGTATATATTGTATATAATTGTTGTACTTATTGTACACAGTTCTTCTTATATGAGTTATACATTTTTTAATTTTAGACAAAAAAGGGGAAATGTGGTGATATTTTATTTGTGCTATATCAAATAAAGCTTGCCTGAAAATCAGAACGAGGAGCTAGCCACTAGTTAACCATAGAGGTCTGGAGGTCCTTACAGACAGACATAAAGTGATAGAGCTGGGCAGAGAGAGGAAGTGATAAGTTGGAGTGGAGAGAGGAGCTCGCTCTCTCTCAGGGGAGGATTTCATAGGGATAAGAACTAGTGGCTTGCTCTCTGCCTCTCTGGTCTTTCAGCTTTTACCCCAATACCTGGCTCTGGTTTTGTTGTTAATAAGACCTTTCAAGATAAGTGTTACAACAGGCTTACTGTATATTACTTTTAGTATTTTTTGGTATGTCCCTTGGATCCCTAATCTCCCCAAGACTATTATTATGAAGGAGTGTTAGATTTTATCGAAGTCTTTTTCAGTATTTAATAGGAAAATCATGTGGTATTTTTTCTTCCTGTTTGTTTATGTAGTAGATTACATTGACAGATTTTCATATGGTGTACCCTGTATATCTGGAATCAAGCCTGCTTGGTAATGGTGTACAATATTTTTAATTTATTCTTGAATTTGGTGTGCTAATATTTTATTGAGTATCTTTGCACCAATGTTCAAGAGTGAAATTGTTCTGTATTTCTCTTTCTTTGTTGAGTCCTTGTGTGGTTTGAGTATCAAGGTGACTGTGGCCTCAAGGAAGAATTTGTCAATGTTATTCTATTTCTATTTTGTGGAATAATTTTAAGAGTATTGGTTTTAACTCTTCTTTGAAAGTCTGGTAGAATTCTGTGTTAAAACCATCTTGCCCTGGAGTTTTTGGTTGGAGAATTTTAATGACTGCTTCTGTTTCCTTAGGTGTTATCAGTTTGTCTAAATTGTTTATCTGATCTTGATTTAACTTTGGTAAGTGATATCCAGCAAGAGATTTGTCCATTTTCTCTCAGATTTTCTAATTTTTAGAGTACAGGTTTTAGAAGTATGACCTAAAGTTTCTCAGTGTCTTTTGTTACAAATCTCTTTTTGTTTCTGATTTTGTTGATTTGGATATCTCTCTCTGCATTTTAGTTAGTTTGGATAAGGGTTTATCTATTTTGTTGATTTTCTAGAAAAACTCTTTGTTTCATTGATTCTTTGTATTTTCTCTTTGTTTCTATTTTATTGATTTTAGCCCTCAGTTTGATTATTTCCTGCCATCTACTCCTCTTAGATGTGTCTGCTTCTTTTCATTCTAAAGTTTTCAGGTGTGATGCTAAGTCACTAGTATGAGATCTCTCCAAATTTTTCATGAAGGCTCTTAGTGCTAAAAATTTTCTTATTAGTACTAATTTCATTGTGTTCCCTAAGTTTGAGTATGTTGTGTGTTCATTTTCACTGAATTCTAGGAAGTATTTAGCGTCTTTAATTTCTTCCTAAACCCAGTCGTTACCCAGTAGAGAGTTCTTCAGTTTTTATTAGTTTGTAGGCTTTCTGCTGTTTCTGTTATTGTTGAAATCCAGCTTCAATCCATAGTGGTCTGATAAGACACAAGAAGGTTATTTCAATATTCTTTTTATCTGTTGAGATTTGCTTTGTGTCCAAGTATATAGTCAGTTTTAGAGATTGTTTCATGTGGTACTGTGCTGTGGGATATTCTGTATGGCAAATGTGTTGCTCTGATTGGTTGGTAAATAAAACACTGATTGGCCAGTAGTCAGGCAGGAGGAAGTATAGGCGGGACAAGGAGGAGAAAAAAGCCGGGAAGTGGAAGGCTAAGTCAGAGACACTGCCAGTCACCACAATGACAGGCAGCATGTGAAGATGCCGGTTAACCATGAGCCATGTGGCAAGGTATAGATTTATAGAAATGGATTAATTTAAGCTGTAAAACAGTTAGCAAGAAGCCTGGTATGGCCATACAGTTTGTAACCAATATAAGTCTCTGTGTTTACTTGGTTGGGTCTGAGCAGCTGTGGGACTGGCAGGTGAGAGAGATTTGTCCTGACTGTGGGCCAGGCAGGAAAATTCTAGCTACAGTGCTGAGAAGGTATATTCCTTTGTGTTTGGGTGAAATGTTTTGTAGATATCTGTTAGGTCCATTTGAGTCATAACATCTGGTAGTTCTGTTATTTCTTTGTTTAGTTTCTGTCAAGATTACTTATCCTTTGGAGAAAGTGCAGTGTTTAAGTCTTCCACTATTACTGCATGGGGTTCTATGTATGATTTAACTTTAGTAATATTTCTTTGCAAATGTGGATGCCCTTTTATTTGGGGCATAGATGTTCAGAATTGATACATCATCTTGGTGGATATTTCCTTTGATGAATCTGAAATGCCCTTCTCCATCTCTTTTGATTAATTTTGGTTGAAAATCTGTTTTGTTAGATATTAGGATAGCTACACCAGCTTTCTTCTTAGGTCCATTTGATTGGAAAATCTTTTTTTAACTCTTTACTCTGAGGAAATATCTGTCTTTGATGTGGAGAGGTGTTCCTTGTATGGAGCAGAATCATAGATCCTGTTTTCATATCCATTCCATTATTCTGTGTCTTTTTGTTGGCAAATTGAGTCCATTAGTATTGATGAATGTTAATGAGCAATGACTGTTAATTCCTGTTATTATAGTGGCAGTGGTTGTGTGTGTATGTGTGTGTGTGTATGTGTGTATGCGCATGTGTGTGTCTGTGTATGTCTCTGTGTGTTTTTCTTTTTTGTCTTTTGCTGGTGTGAGATTATCTGTTGCCTGTGTTTTTGTGGGTGTAGTTAACTTCCTGGGGTTATAGTTTCCCTTCTAGTCCCTTCTGTAGGGCTGTGTTTCTGGGTAGACATTGTTTAAATTTAACTTTGTCATGAAATATCTTGTTTTCTCCATGCCAGATATTTGACAGTTTTGCTGGGTGTAGTAGTCTGGGCTGGCATCTTTGGTCCCTCAGTGTCTGTAAACCATCAGTCTATGCTCTTCGGGATTTTAGGTTCTCTGTTAAGAAGTCAGGTGTGATTCTAATAGAGCTTCCTTTATGTGTTACTTAGCCTTTTTCCTTGCTGCTTTTAATATTCTTTCTTTGTTCTGTATGTTTAGTTTTTTATTATTATGTGTCAAGGAGAAATTCTTTTATGATTCAATCTATTCAGTGTTCTATAAGCTTCTTGTAGCTTTGTACAATATGTCCTTATTTAGGTTAGGAAATTTTTCTCCTATAATTTTGTTAAATATATCCTCTGGGTGTCTGAGCAGGATTTCTTCATCTTCCTCTATTCCTATTATTCTTAAGTTTGGTCTTTTCATAGTGTCCTAGATTTCCTGGATGGTTTTTGTTAAGAATTTTTTAGATTTAATGTTTTCTTTGACTGATGAATTTGTTTCCTCTATACTGTCTTCAATGCCTGAGATTCTATTCCATCTCTTGTATTCTGTTGATGATGTTTGCATGTAGCTGAAAGTTTTCCTATGTCCTACCCAGTCCGTAGCTGCTCAGACCCAAGTAAACACACAGAGGCTTATATTAATTAAAATTGCTTGGCCATTAGCTCAGGCTAACTACTGACTACCCCTTACACTTAAACTCAGTCCATTTCTGTTCATCCATATGTTGCCACATTTTCCATGACTTTACCTGTGTGCCATCACATGCTGCTCCCTGGGCAGTGGGCTGGTGTCTCCTGACTCACCCTTCCTCTTCCCAGAATTCTCCTTGTCTGTTTATCCTACCTATACTTCCTGCCTAGCTACTGACCAATCAGCATTTTATTAAACCAGTGTACAAAAGCATTATCCCCCCACAGCACTTGCATCTGTAGTTCCTGATGTATTCCCAGATTTTCCAGGTCCAGGTTTCTCTTGGTTTGTGTTTTCTTTTTTGCTTCTGTTTCCATTTTCAGGTCTTCATTTCTTCATATGTTTGTTTTTTTCTTGGCCTTTTTTTTTTGAAGGATTTATTGATTTCTCCCCAATTTTTGTTTGTTTTTTCTTTAATTTCTGAATTTCCATATCCTTTCTAAGGAACTATCATCTTTGTAACATCATTTTAAGGTCATTTTCTTGTGCTTTAGCTGTGTTGAAATGATCAGATCTTACTGTTGTATGATAGCTGGGCTCTGGTGGTGCCATAAAGCCCTTTCTGTTACTGGTTGTGTTCTTACACTGGTGTTAAGGCATCTCGATTTGGGTTGATTATAGGTCTAGGTGTTGATACTTGCGTTTGGCTTTGTTGGATGTGTGTGTGTGTGTGTGTGTGTGTGTGTGTGTGTGTGTGTGTTTCCATTTCCTCTCCAGTCTTCTGGCCTAATTGGCTGAGGGTTCTGGTGACTACCTTATCTTCAGTTCCAGAAGGGTGTTCCCTTTTGGGGCTAGCAGTCCTTAGATATGGCCTGGCCTCTGGTAAAGCTTTCGTCTTTTTCCCAAGTTATCATCCAGAATGTGGAGCCCAGGGGAGGGAGTGCAGTCTGGGTTGTTGAGCAGGCTTAAAGGAGTTTTGAGGGTCATTGGTAGTGTCTTATCTGGGATTCCTAGGACCAGCCTAGCCTCTGGTAAGGCTGCCAGGTACGTAGGCTATTGATTAGTTTTTTGATGGTAGCCTATTTTTATTATTATGCTATTATCAATAATTTCTAATCAATGATTAGTTATGGTAACTTTCAAAATTTACTTTGTGGACATCAGTTTTATATTATAACTTCTATTTTCTTTTTGGTGTTTCTTTTCCCACATTAAGCTACTTTGTTCCTTTGATTTTTCATATATTGCTCAATGTTGATTTTCTTATGTATCATCTTTAATAATGTCCTTGATATCCTGATATGCAGCTGCCCTTCATAGTACATTTTGTAACTTCCTCAACATTCTTTCATATTTCCATCTGATGCTAGGTTCATTTAATAAGTATTTTTATTTTTTTCTATGCAGAGATTTTTATTTTCTGATTTTATACTTAATTTCCAGATGACATTAGGTCAACTCACATTATTGGTAATATTACTACTTTATTAAATAATTTTCATATTTTAAAAAATAACTTGAAGAAAGTAATGATAAAAATAATTGAAATTTACAACTGACTTGTGAAGTAATCATTTTATCCCTAGTATTCTTTCGCTATTGTAGCATCTTCCTGGAGATAAACTTGTGGAGTATCAGCTTCCACACTTATTTACCCCAGGAACTCTTGAGGAATGATGGATAAGAGACTTAATAAGAAATAAAGAGGGGAGAGAAAACACGGGATAGCCTCAGGTGGGCCTGGATTCTTATCTACTGGCCCAGAACTTTATTGCAAAGGTCTATTTATAACAAGGCCAAGGGGTGAAGCAAAAGACCTCCCCCTTGCTAGTTACAGTCACCTGGTACCCAGGCCCATGGTCTAATCAACCTCTTATGCAGTCCTGCTGGGTACAGCCACTAGGAAACCTAGTGGGCTAGAACATAAACTCATCTTTCAGATTTAAGCTTTTACTACTTTAGAAACCACACACACACACACACACACACACACACACACACACACACACACACACACCTTAAATAAAGTTACCACATAATGTTGGGGCAATACACCACTAAGCATCGTATGTTACCGAATAAATACTCTAAGTACCAGGCATGGGTTATACCATTTTGAGTTGTTGGTCTATGGAGTCCTATAGAACCATGCTCAGCATTATAGGTAATCGCCATTGCTACTGGCTATTCTCCACAACTTGAAAGTAAGATCTTATTGCTGAAGACTGCAATATTTATGCATTAGAACATAGTGAAAAGTAGCTGGAACTCAACTAAAGCTTTACCTTTACTTGATAGTATTCATAAAGCCAGAAATTGCTATACACACTACCAGAGTTCAAGAGTAATCTTCAGTCTCACAAAGCTATGAGTCCTGTGTGTTACACTAATGACTTGCCTGTGAAATATACCCCCTGGTACAATATTGACACAAATATTGTGACGGTAGCCCACCACTCTTCTATTGGATTTAAAGCTCACTCCATGAGATGGAATCCACATGTGATACTGTTATTGAGGACAAGAACCTTGAACTAGATAAGTCATGGGCCCTAGGTGAAAACATTCTACTATTATTCTTCTAAGCAAGATAGCAATTCCATTATAATTAATAGCATAATGCCATAATGCCATACAAATTTGTGAGTGCATCACTCAACTCTCATCAGAGAAGCTTTTATTCATAGTAGATGATAATTAACATGAAAACTCACAACTGGAGAGCATGAAGAGAATTAGAGATTTTGAAATGCTCATCCCTAAGTGGGCAGTCTTTACTGCATCACTTCCCTCCAGGTCAGGGATTTACATGGAAAAGGGAAGAATAATAGCAAGAATGAGAGATGGTGGATGACTTCAAGGAAATAAAGTTTCCAGGGACAACAGGGTAGATGCACATATCAACTCACAGTTAGTATGACAGGGTGCACAAGCTCAGGCAAACAAAATTCCAACTTGGAGGAAGGAAAATGGGCACAAAATCTCACTTTTACCAAGATGCTATTTACTTCTGATAGCTGCTGGGAGAGGGAAAAAAAACTATGCTCTTCAGTGAAATGATACTGGATACATCAATTGCCTCATGCTCACAAGTAGTTGTATAATGCAAATTAGATTTATTCTATGTGTGGAGGGGGTGTTTAGTTGTTTTTGTTTGCAGAGAGAATTTGGTGGAGTGAGATCGGAAAAGATCTTAGAGGAATTTGTGAAGGGGAAAAAATATGACTAAAATATATTGAATGAAAAATTTAAAGAATAACTAAAAAGGTTATTTTAAAAATTATTCATGTTCATTAGCTGAGAAGTTAACCTAGGATCTGCTACTAGTATAGTAAAATCTCATTTACCTACTCACCATCATTTAACTGATTGTCTGACAAAAGTTCCAAACCTTATTAAGAAAATTAACAGCAAAATCTTAATAAAATCATTAAATATCAGTAGGAGAGTTAAACACGTACATATGTATTTAATAAATTAGAATTATACATGTTAAATGTTTTTGCAGACATGTAGTGACAAGTGGCACGTTAGAGGAAAAGGGATCACCCTGGTTCCTGGTTTATGGTTTAGAACACTCCAATGTGGACCCTGGTTCCTGGTTTATGCTCTAGAACACCCCAGTCTGGACCCTGGTTCCTGGTTTATGCTCTAGAACACCCCAGTCCAGACCTGGTCCAAGTTTGACTTTATCTGGAATTATACTCTTATTCAGCTGAATTTCTGTCCTGCTTTCTTCATTTCTTGCAGGTTTTTTGTGAGGGGCCCTCTTTTAAGCCTTAGGCTCTCCTATCTGTTCTCTCAGTATTGCTTCTAAGGAAATCCATGCTGAAGCACAGATATGTGCATAAAATATGATTCTTGGGCATTCTCAAATGAAAGAAATTTGGATAAGAGAAAGAAAGAATGTAGCTAAAGAAGTTGGTTTTAAGTATCAAAGGTAGTTACTTTCTAACTGGGGCACCTATCCCCATTTAGAAAGAAAGATAAAGATGAGAAATGTTCATGAATAGTAGATACATTTTTATAGATTATTGGAAGCTTTTTAAATGTTTGTATTTGTGATATCTTTTAATGAATGTTCTGGTCATAAACTGAGGTCAAATTTTGTTCTGAGATCTTGTTCCCAGTAGTAAAATTATTGTATATTTCACCATCTTATATAGCCTTGCTACAATGATAATTGTACTGTGGCAGCTTCAGTCTTATTTCTTATAGATTATCTCAATGTGCACTTATAATATTTGAAGGTAAGATTAAAAATTAAACAGCAGCATAAACTAACTCACTGAATTAAGGTGAAAAATATTACCAATCTGAGTAAAAATTGAGAAAACATCACAGAAATTCTCTCTTCTTTTATTTCAGATTGTTTACAAGGAGGATCATAGTATGTTTTCAACTTCAGGAGATGGGGGAACAACACAGATGTACTCTGGTGGTATACCTTCAAGATATTCTGATTCTGTTGTCTATTTTAAAACTTACTACTCATTTTAATTTCTAAAAAATCACTAGTAAAGGGAAATTATTTCTATGGAAAAAAGGCATTAAAGGATCTTTTCTTTCAGAGATTACCTAGTACAGCTATAAATCACACATCACTTAGTGATGTGTGTATAACTACTTAGCATGACAAAGCTGGGCAGCAATTCTAAGATTTATGAGGTCCAGCAGGAGAGACTCCTCAAGGGTATAGTCACAGTGACCAACGTATTTGAGATGAGAGGCATATTTAACTTTTTTAATATCAATTCTAATGTATATGGGAAGGAAAACAATTTGTATATCAAGCATAATTTTTGCAATTTAAATTGATTAAATAGAATCAATTTTAAAAATTAAAGTTTATCAACATAACTAACTTATTATAATAAGTACTTATATTGTGTTAAAATAGGAACTATATTTTATATCTTAAGAAATAGATATCTACCATAAAATGGACATATTTTATTATATGAAGCATGTATATGTATTTTTAGTTCACAGTCAAACTATAAATTTTATCATTATATATTATCTTCTGTGGATCTCAGTTTGCTGATTTTTCAGAACAGTATTAAAATACTATTGCATTAGACCATTGTGAAAGTTGTACAAGTTATCAAACATAAAGTTTCTCAGAATGCTCTCTAGTACATAGCTTTGTTCAGTTTTAACATGATTGATAGCATAAAATAATAATTTAATAATAAAAACTGTGTTTAAAGAAATTCATTTTACCACAACTTTTATTTTAAGACTAAGTATTATAGGAATATAAAACTTCAAATATTGAAAAGATATACACTACATAGCTATCAGTAGCAGTAAAATGTGTGTGACTGAATGAATCATTTTTAATGGGTCATTTCTAATGTATTTTTAATTTTGTTCTAGATTCTGAAGTTGTGGGATTAAAGCAAGATTTTTCTTATGAAAAACAGCCCAACTTAAAAATGAACATTATAATCATTAACCTTGTTTGTCAACTTGACACATGTGAGAAGAAGGAACACTTCCATCAGATTGGCTTGTGGACATAACGTGAGACATTTTCTTGAAAGCTCAGTGCTGTAGGGGGCTCACTCAAACGTGGGTGGTGATGTCCATAGGCAGGTAGGCTGGGGCTGCATAAAAACAAAAACTAATGTGTCAGCTAGTGTTCTTGCTTTGTAGGTCTTGTTTTGGCAACCATATTATTCAAGTTTCCTAGGAGTAGTATCCCTGTCATGTTCAGAAAACATAGCAATAACAAAGGAGGAAGAGGTCATGAATTTGCAAGGAAGTGAGGGGGTAAAAGGAAGTGTTTGAGGTGGAGGAGAGAGAGGTAAAAAGAATATAGAGTACTCATGAATGAAATTCTCAAAAATAATAAAAATCAAAATAAGTAAATTAAAAATAAAAGGTAACTGAAGTTGAGCTAGGGAACAAGCAAGTAAACAGCTTTTCTCTGTAGTGTCTGCTTCAGTACCTACAACTCGAAGTGTAAGATGAAATAAACCCTTTCCTCCCCATGTTATTTTGGTCATGATGTTTATCAAAGCAACAAAAAAGCAAACTAGGACATGAAATAGACATTCCTATTTTTAAAATATACAAATGGCCAAGACCAAAGAGTTCAACATTCCTAAATACCAGAAAATACAAAGCAGAACCACAATGTGGTAACACCTCACCTCATTAAAAATCATTACTATCAAGAAGACTAAAGTGTTGGTAAGGAAACACAAACCAGAGACAGTTATACACTACTGAAGGGAATGTAGATAAGTATAAAAATTATGGAAAATGTATGGAATTATTCAGGAAAATAAAAATAACACTACAACATAGTTCAGCTATCCCACTTCTAGCTATGATGAAAAGAAATTAAATCAGTATCTCACAATGAAGACTGTACTCCTCCTGTTTTACAGTTTCCTTATTAATAATAAAAAAATAGAGACAACATAAATGCTTATCTGCTGATGAACGGATATAGAACATGATTTATATTATATATAATATATATTATAAATAACATTATATATATATACATGATACTATCCACTCATAAAACAGAGTGAAGCATAGAC
Source organism: Peromyscus californicus insignis (assembly GCF_007827085.1). Lineage (NCBI taxonomy): Eukaryota > Metazoa > Chordata > Mammalia > Rodentia > Cricetidae > Peromyscus > Peromyscus californicus. Next base: position 72,627,340 of record NW_026294480.1, on the reverse strand, counting down.
TCCTGCTATTTGTAACAACATGGAGTTCATCATATTCAGTGAAGTAACCAAGACACAGAAAGAAGTACCACATGATCTCACTCTTACACAATCTTAGTTGATCTCTTTGCAACATAACTTTGTATATCATCATAAACATATACAATTTATGTTATTGTATAACTGATAAAATAAATGCAAATTTATAATAAAAATCTTACAAAATGTTTTTTGTTTCTTATTTTTTGTTTTGCCTTGCAAGTAATTAAATGTTGTGAGATGATCCCTCTGTATGCTGTGAATGTGTGTTGCTATCATTGGATGATAATAAAGCTGTTTTGGCCTATGACAAGGCAGGATAAGGTTAGGAGTTTCTATCAAACTGAGGACTTGGAGGAAGAGGGGCAGAGTTGGGGCAGATGCATGCCAGTCACCCAAGGAGCAAGATGCCAAAGGATTGGTAAGCTATGGCATGTGGTGATGCATAGACTAATAGAAATAGGTTGATTTAAATGTAAGAGCTAGTTAGGAATAAGCCTGAGCATGGGCCAAACATTTATACTTAATATAAACCTCTGAGTGATTATTTGGAAGTGGCTGTGGAACGGGGCAGGACAGAGAAACTGCACTTGCAATTGAGCTAGGGACTTGTACATGCTCATCAAGCTACATCTGCACATCAAAGAGATTTTTACACAGAAAATATTTACTGAAAATATAATCCTTGACACAACCATGAAGTACAAAAAGCAACTTTATTTATACAGTCAGAGTGGTCTTTTATAGTCAGCATTAATAGTTTCTTTTTTAAGCACTATGTGCCTCACCTCAGACTACTCAAAACACTAAATTCATGGATGTTATCTTTACCTCCTTACAATGTATGATTACTTTAATTTATGTTTTTAGAGACAAATTTTGTATAGTCCTATTTTATGACTCTTAAGAGACAGAGGCACATATGTCTATAAGGAGCAACCAACAACTAAATTACCATATTTGTATATATTTGTGAATAATACATAAATAGATTAAATAATTTTTCTCCCAATTTTGGAGAGGGATAAACATTCAGGTTACCCCATCATGTGGCCCTAGAAATGCTTCCTCTGTTCTTAGAGCCTTGTTTCCTTCTGATACCAAGATCCCTTAGCTATCCAATCAGAATGTGCCCTGTGACTCCTGAACAAATGAATTTTGGATTCATACCCTGCTTTTAATATAAGGAACTAGTTTAAATCCATAGGAGAAAAATGACTGCTGTTATTTCAGAAAAAAAATGGATCTCTATTAAGCTCAGATGAGCAGATCCCTGGAGCTCAGTAACCAACCAGCCAAGCTTTTTTTGCTGAGTTCCAGGTTATGAGAGATGCTATCACACACACACACACACACACACACACACACACACACACACACACACACACACAGAGAGAGAGAGAGAGAGAGAGAGAGAGAGAGAGAGAGAGAGAGAGAGTTTCTGAAGGATGACATTTTAAGTTTCAAGTTTTACTTTGGGCTCAACAACCATATACTTAAACCTACACGAGGTTCTCTTTCTCTGTCTCTGTCTCTGTCTCTGTCTCTCTATCTCTGTCTCTGTCTCTCTCTCTCTCTTTCTCTCTCTCTCTGTGTGTGTGTGTGTGTGTGTGTGTGTGTGTGTCTTTCTCTGTCTCTGTCTGTATTTCTCTCTCTCAAGTTCTGGGTTTATGAAGAAAATTAAGATGAATGCTGATTAAGATGTTTTATATTATCAAAATCCACAGAAATTTCTCTTTAAAATGTGAGCAGTAGGTAAACTTAGTTAAACATTGTTTTATGCTTCCTTCAACTATATTTCAGTTCATAAAAACTGACAACCTCAAATATAGCACAAATTTGAAAACAGATGAGTAGAGCACTTTATGAACATATTTACAATATGACCCAATTTAGAATGAGCTCAGTACAGGTCTATTTCACGTCAGCAATTATGTCATGCAGAAATGTGTCTTAGGGGTTCTGGAATTTACATGCACATGCAAACATGGACAATAGATAGATACCTACACACACACACATACACACACACACATACATATATACATGTATAATTGATATAGGACCCTAATCTAAACAATATTTGTTTTATTATTAACTTATATATGGTATATCAAAATAAGTTTATATGCTATTTTTGTGCATTTGACTGTGAGTCAAACTTCTGTATCAAACTTAATTTTTATGTATTTTACACTCACTTCATCTATTGGTCTGTTGAGAGATGGTTAGTCTGAATCCACAATTTTGTGAAAAGCATTCAATTAGCATGGAGGTACAGTAAGTGAACTTCATTCTGTATGGTATCGTGAAAAAGTGGCACTGCTTACTCATATGAAAGTTGTGTTTTTAATCTTTTGAGGAGCTCCCACACTGGTTTCTGTGTTGGCTGAGCTAATAATATAGATCGCATCCATGTAGATACGTTCATTTATGAACACCTTGACTAACATTTATTTCTTGCTTCCTTGGTAGCCATTCTGTTTAGAGTGTGAAGAAATCTCACTGTAATTTTGCAGATAGGTAGGATATTAAGTGTTTTGTTCATATGAGTATTGATCATGTATATTTCATCATTAAAAATCAGTTTCCATTTTCCATTTATTAATTGAGCTTACTCTTGCTTAACATTGAAGATGTTTTTTAAAGATAATCTTTTAACTATATTGAAAACATTCAACATTCATTTTCCATTATAATACAGAATCAAGCTTTAAAATCAACTCTGTGATACAAAAATTTAATTAATTTACAGGCAGTGAAGACAATACTTGTAAGTGGTAATATTTGTTATTCTGACATATTAGGAAGTCATGGTCTAGACAAACACTATGCCAGGACTGGACTGAGGAATTTAAATTTTGTTTTTTTTCCAATTAGTTCCTCCTAGTCTGAAAGTAGCTAGACTAACTCAACAGCTGGTTTCAAATTCAAGGATTAAAAAGTCGATTGTTATGTTGCTATTTTTAAAACAAGCACAGATTTTTGGTGGATATACCGCAATGCCAATTTTCTCTTTTAAACCTTCTATTTAAATAAAGTGTGCAATCAAAATAACAGGAATATACTTTTACTATGTCTAATGCCGACAGAATCCAGCATTTTAGCATTTTTTAATTGATTTTACTCTTGCAAAAAGCTGTTATTTTTGTTTGGAAAGAAGAAAGGTCCTGAAAAATAGGAAGGGCCTTTACTCTTCATAAGCGAATTACATTAGCAGACATTTATCATTCGGGAAGCTTGAAATCCCTTCCCCATGACTTTGGTTTTGTTGTAACTGAGCCTTTTTACCATTGTGAGCATCACTAAGGGTGGGAGACAGATATCCTAGGTTTAGACAGGTCAGGTGCTTCTGCCTCCTTAACACTGAGAGCATTTCAGTGATTTATCTATGGTGATTACATAATTTCTCCTGCTATAATTTCAAAGTCACCCACTGATTGACTTCTCAAAAAGATTAAATGTGGTTAAAATATTTTCGAATACCTGGAATAATCCATAAGGACCATATATAATTAGCTATAATTATTATTATTTCTAAATTAGTAAATTTGAGTTTTAGTCTGCTATCAGTATTCCATTATGCCTAAATAAAGAAGTTATCTTTGCAACACAGATTAAGTTATGAAGTCAGTTAATTTCTTCTTATGAAATGATTGAAACATAATAAAATAGATACTTCTTATGAATGTGAAATATTTATGAAATGTTACATATATTTTATGATCTACCAATGTTGCTTTTTTGTTTCTGAATAATTAATTTAAGAACTGTTCTATATTACAGCTGTACATGTATATATATGTATATATATTACGCCTGGATATACATATAGGTATTTTGTGTTTATATATGTAATTTAGCATATGTCAATGTCCTGATTCTTCTTTTGTGGTGTAGTGCAGAAGGGGCAATGTAAACAGTGTTAAACTAACCAATATTTTAATAGTGATTTTTCATATCAAATGTCTAAAATAAATGAATATACTTATTTATCTGTGGACAACTTCAAGACCACTTTAAAATAAATAGATATTCAGATGAGTGGCAGAATTTTCATGTCAATTTGTTCATTTCCAATTAATTTTATATGTCTGTGCTTTTGACAGAATGACCAAAACTCAGAAGAAAAAGTATGAACTTGTCAATCGATGCACTTTCTAACAGTACATCTCTACCAGTGCCAATATATCCAGTTAAGATGCACACTCCTTTTCTCCCCACTTCTCAAAACCTCATTTGTCTCTCAGCCCTTGCCTCAATTCCCACTTTTTCAATAAAGATCTCTCTGACTACTCAAACTGAGATGAATTCTTGTAGGTCTGAGCTCCCCTGGAATTTCTGTGCTGTACAATATTTTCAGAAATTAATCATACATTGTCTTGAAGTAGAAAAGAGCCTGTGATTTGGGATCTGAGAGACTGAGAGGCATCTTGACTTTGCTGTAAAACAGCTGCACAACCTTGGCCAGTGATTTACTGTTTAGTGACACAAGCAAGTATCTGAACCTCACTATCTTCCAGTTATGGTTTAAAATACCTCACACACATTTAAAACACACACACACACACACACACACACACACACACACACACACACACACATACACACACTTCCTTTAATCTACAAGCAAGTCAATAGAACAGTTGAAACCATAATGCTTCTTTGTATATAAGGAGAGTGACACCTGGTGCTTAGCTTAGGTACCATTTTATTGCTGTGGATAGATGCCATGATCATGGCAACTCTTATAAAGGAAAGCATTTCACTGGGGCTGCTTTACAGGTTCAGAGGTTTAGTCCATTATTGTTATGGTGTGAAACATGGCAGCATGCAGGCAGACATGATGCTGGAAAAGTAGTTGAGAGTTCTGTATCTGGATCATTTAAGCAGGAAGAGAGAGTGACACTGGGCCTGGCTTGAGCTTTTGAAACCTCAAAGCCCATCCACTATGACACACCTCCTCCAAAAAGGCCACACCTCCAATAATGCCACTCCTTCTGAGTTTATTGGGGCCGTTTTCACTCAAACCACCACTGTTCTTGTCCATTTTTCTATATCAGGCTAATACAGTATTCAAAGTCATGTCAACAGTACAGTATACAAACACAATTCCAGTATCAACATGTAATGTATTTTTATGTCAGTACTTCATACAGTCCCTAAATTCTTGGGACTTTTAAATGTGTTGAACTACATAATAGACATGAAGTGCCTGCCACACAGTAGGTGCATAACAGATGGTATTTCCTGCATCCCTCGCTTTGTTTCCAATTTGTTGCTGTGTGAATTGTGACTAATGTCTATATTTAAACTGCCAAGTGTTCATACAGTTCCAACAGGTGTCACAGAAGCTGCCACTTTGTCAGCTACATCCCTAGGTCACGACTTCAAATATTTCTATGACATGAAGCTTGTGTGCCTCCAGCCTCACCTCTCCCAGTGGCTGATGTCTGTCACCAGTAGTTCTCTGCAGACCATTTTGCCATTTCACCCAGATAGACCTTTTGATTCATTCTACTACCACGCCCTTGTCCCTCTCGCTCACTATTGCCTATTCATAACTCTGTCTGGCTTCCTCATTAGAGTCATGCTCACGCACACAGCAAGGGACAATCCTCTCATCTATGGCTGCATAGCATCCCTTGTATGCCAGAGTTTAGAGCTCAGTAAAGCAAGGTAAGCTCGGATTATTTCAACACACAGTGGAAAAGCTCTGCACAGCAGGGGCTTGGTTCTTAGCATTTTGACATCCCCAGCACTCTCTACAGTAACCGGAACTGCCAGCATGCAGCGGGGCTTATTGAATTTTCCTGATAGTAGGAAAATCATTTTTAAACTTGATTTGCTCTAGAGAAGGTTTTGGAAAAAGGGATTCCCAGTAATAGACTCTCTTCCAGGAATCAAAAATTAGTTTTTTTTTTTTTTCAAAAGTATATTCTGAACTACAGTTTGCTATGGAGACAGAATGATGCTATGCTGAAACACACCAGGGAGAGATGAACCCTGACAGCCTTGTCCTTGATACACAGCATTCACACTTACTAAGTTAGCAAATGGTTATTGAGCATTGTTGCCTAATAGAAAGGGTGAGAAAGAGTCCATCTCCTCATGGCCTTGAAACATACCTCATCAGAGACTTCAGAAAAAGTCCCGGGAGAAAGAAGCAGCTTTACCTTATTTCCAAAAATATATTCCAATTCTATTTGATTAGAATTTATTTTTTATACTTTATCACTCTGTATACATAATATGGAAAATGCTGCCAGTCAATGTCACCCATTCAGATAAGACATTCTTCTGTTAACCTCTTAGTTCTTTTTAAATTATATTTCTTTGTATGGTAGGTAAAAAAAAAAAAAAGGAATTCATGCTATTTAATCAAATCTTAAAACAAATTATTTTGAATATTCAAATTATTGTATATTTGTAAGAAAGAGTTATAATGTTATGAAACTGGTGGTAGGCACTGAAAACAACGTGAAGCAAATGCAAAGGTCACTGAAAATCCCCCGCTCCCCAGAAATAGAAACAAGTAACATGTTTAAAACTGGAGTACTGACTTGCGGTTGCTAAGTTCATGGATATGTCATGTTTGAATAAATCTATATTCCTAATTTTGCCAAAATACTGTAACATATTCTGAAATTTGTTACCAGATTTAACTGAGAAAAAATCAAATACCATCATCCTATATTTCTTCTGGAAAGTGGAATGCAGTGCTAGGCTGTATCAATGGTTTGATCAATTAGTTTTTTAAGATATTTTTAATTTTTTCATTATATATTACCCAAAACAAAAATTACTTTTCAGACCTAATTAGTCTTGACATTTTACATTTCTTCTTGTATGAATATGTGATTTATGCATGTGCAGAGGTGTACTCATTCATATTGTGGACTTTGTCAGTCAGAGGTGGGTATAAGGATGTCTATGTATATTAATAGCACTCGGCTGATTTTGTGTGATAGCATCTCCCAGTGAATGTGGAGCTCATACTTTTGGCTATATTGGCAGGCCAGCCACCCACCACAATCTGCCCATCTGTGCCTTACAGATCTTGAGGTATAGAGGACAGACAGTCCATGCTCAATTTCTACAGATGCATTGGTGCTAGAGACCCAAACTTAAGTCTTAACACTTGTGGACCAAGCCCTCCTCTGGCCTCCTCAGGTACTCACATTCACCATATACATGGCATATAATCTTAGAGACACACATATATACACATATATAAAATAAAAATAAGTTTTAATAAAAAGAATTTAAATCTTCATTAATATATTTCTAATGAGATCCCATTATATAATTAAAACACAAGTGTCATTTAAAATTGTCATAATGTATACAAAATTAATACATACTATTGTTAATAATTACCTGATAGTTTATAGTCATGAAATTTTCATGTTCTTGCAATGTTCTCTTGTCTATGCTGCCTTGGTACCTAGCCTGGTTCCAATAATTCACAGATAAGCATACAAAACTGAAGTTAAACAGGTATCTCTTAGATCCTTGTCCATGATGCATACAAAAATCTTAGTCTTATTTTTAGGAAGGCTATAGTCACATAAGTACTGATAAAAGAGATGACTCATTAGTATTAAGAATTCAAATTAATTCACATTTTGAAGCAGTTGTTGGATGTGAACAATTTTTTTCTGTTCCTAGAATGCCCAGAAGATTCAAACCTATATGGATTTCATATAACAAAATGAATTAATATGTACTTAGCTATTCATTCTCCTTTTCTGAACATGTTCTAAATTCTAAAAGCCATTTTATTCTTTATGATATATACTAAATTACATTTTATAAAAGTCTTTCATTGATTTTTAACTTTGCAGATAATCTTCCTGTCATAACACCTCATCAAGTATGATTCAAATATCCTTTTTCTGAAAGACAGGTAGGTTTATAAGAAGACATTAAATCAGAATCCTCTAACTTAGAGAATGGAGTACTGTGTACCATGGGTTATTCCTGCTTGCAATTCCATTTGCTCTCTGACACTAAGTGAAATAATATTCATCTCCAGAACTGAGCATTTCCTTTAGGACTTTTTGTACCTCAATGGTCAATGAAAACAATATAATAAAGTAACCAATGGCTTCAGTAGTATAAAAATATAATAAAGTAACCAATGGCTTCAATAGTATAAAAATATGATAAAGTAACCAATGGCTTCAGTAGTATAAAAATAAACTTGAATGTTTCCCTTCTGTGTAACTCAAGTCAGTCTCACACTATCATGATTTGGTTTTTACTAATCACAAACACTGAGTGTAGATTCACCAAGTATTCTCTACAAGCTGTGATGTAATGTAGCTATGATCTCAATTACTTGGACGTTTTTGCATTTAAAATAACCAGCTCTGATATTTGAAACAAAAGTTTCGATGTTAAACTCATGCTAATGTTGAACTTGCATTGGCCTCTGTGTAGGAGAGAGTTTGTGCTCTCCCGTTTATGATGAAATTGGTCTAAATTTTCCTATGTCACTGATTAAATCAAAATGTTAATAATTTGCAGATGGAGAACTAGCTGTAAGAAAACTAAACATTCAGCAAAAGCACTGGTGTCCTACACTTGGTGCAGAAGACCCAGAACACTGAGGACATTGTTTTCAAGCTAGATTTTCCTTGTTTTAAAAAATGCCACTGGCAAGAATAATGCTGCTCCACCATGTTACTGGAGTGCTATATTTGTAAAGCAGCATGCAAGCCTCATAAAAGGGTAATGAGTTCCTTAAGTGATAGTAAAATAAGCTTTCATGTAGAGATGCTCAGAGGTGTTACTGCTCATGGGCACTAGACTTGCATCACCTATTTTGTATTGCAATTTTCACTAACAGACAAAAGGAATTACGGTAATGGTCACATTTTCTGTTCTGTGACATAAAAGAGACCAAAGTGGAATGGAACTAAGTCGAAAAAATGATAAAATCTTAAGTAAAATTTATACTTATCCGGCCATTCTTCTTTTTGTACCATTGTGTTTGATTAGACTGGCAGCATATCCCTATAGCTGGTCATAGAGTTAGCCTAGATACCTGTTTTTAGTTGATTTGTTCTGTTTTGGGATTATCAAATATCACATTTCCACAAAATAGACAAATATTGTCTGACATTTAGGTTAAGGCACTACTTGTCTGTTCTCTTTTATACTCATTTGTAAAATACTAAGAGGCAAAATTAATTGTTTTATTTTTGTGAATTTAACTTTCTAGAGACATTTAAGAAACTTAAAACTTTCCTACGTTTCAATGTCATTTTAAGAGAGGGAAACCCTGTGCACCATGTGCACAGAGTCAGTTGGAATTCCCATAGCAAAGTCTCTGGACTAACCGCATGGAAAATCAGGAATTTTTTTCTGTCCATTCTCTACTGATAACACGGTTCCTTGCTCTTTAGTAACAATAGGAAAGAGATGTGTGGTGGTATTGTGTTCCCCAAAATATTGTGTACCTTAATAAACTTATCTGGGGTCAGAGAACAGAAAAGCCACAAGATACTTAGGCTAGAAAATGTTAGCACACGCCTTTAATCCTAGCATTCCAGAGACAGAAATCCCTCTGGATCTCTGTGAGTTCAAGGCCACACTGGAAACAGCCAGGCATGGTGACTCACGCTTTTAATTCCAGAAAGCAGCCTTTAATCCCAGGGAGTGGTGGTAGAAAGCAGAAAGGTTTATAAGGCGTGAGGACCAGAAACTAGAAGCATTTGCCTGGTTTAGCATTTGGCTGGTTAAGCTTTCAGGCTTCTAGCAGCACAGTTCAGCTGAGACCCATTCTGGATGAGGACTCAGAGGCCTCCAGTCTGAGGAAACAAGACCAGCTGAAGATTCGGCGAGGTGAGATAGCTGTGGCTTGTTCTGATTTTCTGACCTTCCAGCGTTCACCCCAATAACTGGCCTCAGGTTTGATTTTATTAATAAGAACTTTTAAGATTCATGCTACAGAGATGTTCACAGAATTCCCAGTGGTAGGTATGTGAAATATCTTCATGGTTGTTGTATTCATTGTTACATTGTCAAAGTAACATGTTAGGCTAAGGAAATATTCTAAAAGATACAAATTGAAATGATGACTTCTGAGGTAGAGATTTTAAAATACATATGGTGGATTGCAAATAAATATTATAGAAAACAAATTTAAGGAAAGCCACAAAATCCAAGTTCTTCCACTCCCAAAATGTAAAACATGCATATCTCTCCAAAACTTGAGACTAGAACTTTCTGTGCTTTCACAGGAATGTTGTTAGCTCTAACTGACAAACTACAGAAGTGTTTCCTCTAAAATCAAAATCAAAGTGCAAAAATACTAAATTTCATTTCCTTTGTCCAGGGCTACATTTATGCATAAACACACAAGTATACATTTCTGCCGTTTAGATCATAATGCTTTATTTAATGAGAGAGGGAGATGTAGAAGTTGACACTGATTTGTAGATACTTAAGAACAAATCTGTGAAAATTTGAAAATAACCACATAATAGTAGCTTTTTGATTCTTGCATCTCAAACTGAGATATAAGCTCACCACAACAGCAACTAGTTTTCAGTAATAATTCAAGCTTAAATATCAGATATAACTTTTAAAATACCTATTTTCTGTATTTCCATAATTTCCATTAAGTAAGAACAACAAATATTCAAGAGAATTGCAACTAAATGGCTATTCTATTTACAAGACAAATGTAGAGACTAAGACATCAACATTAAATTCCTCTCAAAATAGACTGATTATTTTCAAGAGGAAAAAAAAAGACATTTTGGGTGTGATTGTGATTTTTTTATAATAAAATAAAATATAATAAGATAAATAAAAACTAATACAGCAGAACTGGACAAAAGAAACAAACAGAAGGAAAACAGAGAATATTAATTTTTAAAAATTTTATGTAGACAGTTAGTGCTATGCACTTGACACATAGAACAGCCTTCATGATATCTCATAAGTTTAGCTATGCTATGAGTTCATTTTCATTCAGTTCTAGAAAGTCTTCAATTTCTTTCTTAATTTCTGTATTTACCTATTTTTATTCAGTAGTGAGTTACTTAGTTTCTATAATTTTGTAAGTTTTCTGTTGTTGATATTGAGCTTTAATGCATGGTTTTCAGACGGGATGCAGGTATTATGATTTTCTTGTATCTATTGAGATTTGTTTTTTTTTTTCAGAGTATGTAGTCAGTTTTGGAGGAAGGTCCATGAGGTTCTGAGAGGAAAGCATATTCTCACTTCTGTAATACACTACCTCCAACAAAGACCATGGCTGCTCCAAGACCACATCTCCTAAGGCTTCCCAAATGGTTCTACTAACTGTGAACAAGCATTCAAATATAAAAGCATATGGGGACCATGCCCATTCAAGCTACCACACATGGAAAAAGGACTTTTATCAGTATTATCAAGGATACTAGCAGGTTGCCCTTTAAATAGTGGTATTGTAAGGACATGTAACTTAATCACCTGAGCTCTGTTAAAACAGAATTATCTCAATGTGATGGCAGAACAGAAAGTCAAATTCAAATACACCACTACCAGCTGAGGAAGGAAAATCTATCTGCAAAGCCAAGTCTCTAGAAACTTAGGGCAATACTGAGCCACTAGTAAGCATCAATCGGTGACTTTGGTTACCCACAATGGCCTATGGTGACATGAAAGTTGTTTTTTCAACAGTAAGAAGGAATCTTGAAAGCAATTTTTTCCCAGGTCTTACAGATGAGAGTCAAAGATTTGATATTGTGGAGTCTCAAATAGAGATTATATGGAGACCACATGGATTTACGTCCTATTTAGCTTGAGGGAATGAATGGCTGTTGTTATAAGATGCTTTATTTGTGGTGACTTGTTCTACCACAAGTGAAAGAAGAAGGAAGAGGAGGAGGAGGAGGAAGAGGAGGAGGAGGAGGAGGAGGAGGAGGAGGAGGAAAGGAGGAGGAGGAGGAAAGGAGGAGGAGGAGGAGGAGGAGGAGGAGGAGGAAAGGAGGAGGAGGAGGAGGAGGAGGAGGAAAGGAGGAGGAGGAGGAGGAGGAGGAGGAGGAGGAGGAGGAGGAGGAATGCACTGAGATTAAGCTATCACAGGAGCCAGAAATTTATTTTGAATTTTCAAACCTAGATTCTATGAAAGCACAGATCATACAGATACAGAAAGGGTAAAACATAAGCCTTTAAACTCCTAGTTCTTGTAGCAGGAGATAGGTAAAATGTCTTATGATCCAGGAAAGAAGTTTCCTATAAGATGGTGATAAAAACTAACCCCATATACAGGACTTAAACAGTGATGAGTAATGTGTCTTCAGGTGTGGCAGGAAGGGAAACTATCTTCCCTTCCTGCCTCCAAGATTCACCTAAGAAAAGAGGCTTAATAAATTTATAGGTAGTTTTGTGTGTAGTTAGAGAGATTGTTATCACCTTTCTTGAAAAGAGATTTAGATGGAATAAGTGGGAATCATAGTGCATCTTTTGAATTAACAGTTAGTATATGTTTGACTATTATATAATAGTCAACTAAAACTACTAATAAATTAGTAAATACTATCTGAAGGTTCTAGATCATGAAACAGAACCCAGAAATTTAAACAATTATTTAAATTTTATGTGAATTTATTTCCTATGTGACTAAAACATAATGTTTTATGTGATTTATTGATGAAATTTGTACCTCATATTATGGCTAAAAATGCCTCCAACCTGTAAGCCCCACTTGCTCAAATGCTGATTACTTCTTTGAATACTGAGGGCTATTCAAGCAACACAACAAACCAGACAAGTCATTTGTTTTTGCTTCTTCCATAAACAAGATTGACTGCCCCAACTACACAGGATATGTGCTTGATCACACATAGTAGGAGATGCATAGGCAGGAAGTACATCAGAATGTATGCTTGCCCTGATTGGACAAAGCTGGGAAGTGGGTAGCTTTGTGAGTTTTGCCCTTATAAGCCCCTGACTAATGAAATTTCTGCCACATTCCCGGAATCTCAAGTGTGGACCCAGCCAGTATTTAATAAAGCTTGCTTTAAATTTGGTTCAAAAATTGTGGTAGTAGTCTTAATCTTGCCCAGTGGAATTAATACTATCTGATTTTTGGAATATGTGTATAATATGTACACATATGTGTTTTTTAAATTTTAATCTAACTATGAATATATATAAAAATTAACAAAAATATGGATGTTATTGGAAAAAATTGATCAAATGGATGTTCAAAGTTCATTCTTTCTTTATCCTTTTGCATTAAGAGACCAGTTAAACATGAGAACACCAAATTCTATACGTTATAATGAATGATGAGAGAATATTTTTACATTACTTTTAAATGAAACCTAGCAAGTTTTGTTACATCTAAACTTAGCTGTGTCTTCTCAGATTCATCACTTGCTACCATATGCTATGTTCGGATCAAAATTCCCATAATCTGTGAAGTGGTTACAGATGTCTGCTTTAAATGAAAACAACTATCAGTTTGCAAAAAGAATGGGCATGGGCCATGTTTCTAATCTAAAATTGGAAAATTTGCTCCATTTTACAGATTTATTTTTATATCTGAAAACACCTAACAAGATTTTCTATGCCTCAATATTCTATACATTTCTTTAACTTTTTTTTTTCATTTAAGGTAAAACATTTCAAAGAGCCAACCTGAGGGCAGTAATGTTACACAGTGGCCATTTGTTCTCATTTGAAAAATTAAAGATTTAGTGAATTTACAACTTCCTTTTTAGTGGATAATCTCAAAATACTTCTCTTCTTACTCTGAAGTATTTGAATCTGCGTGATTTGGGAAGAGAATTTGTTTTACATAATTTTGGAGTTTCTATAAACTTGATCCTCTACATCAGTGGTTCTCAACCTTCCTAATGTGCTGCATTCCTTCAGTAGAGTTTATGGTGTGGTGACACCAACCATAAAGTTGTTTTGTAGCTACTTCATAATGGTACCTTTGCTACTGTATTGAACTGTAATGTAAATATCTAATACTCAGCATATCTGATATATGACAGCCTCTATGAATGGGTTGTTTGACTCCCAACGAAGTCGTGACCCACAGGTTGAGAACTGCTGCTCTACACCAGGATTTTATTGTATAGTACCCTTGAATAATTTATCTATTTGTGAATTAAAAAGTTAAAGGTCCAAAGAAGGTAATATTGTGGTACCAGTGAAATGGGTATTTAGAAGTGAATCCAGTGGTTCTGATACATTTAAATCATAAGGCCTCTCCTTCATTACTAAAGGAGGTACCAAAGCAAAGACCTCAGAACATTTCTTACATCTATTGATAGAGCTCCATCTGTCATTCCATTGCTAAGTACTTTGATTGATAAGTTTTTATTAGAATTCTATAGTGTACATATATTAGTAATCAATGTTTTCTACTTTCTTTATAATTATCTATATTACTTAATATATAAACATTCACATTTAAAACTTCTAATGAATTTATTTCCCTTCTTAGATTTTTTGGGATTTTCATTAATGGGGAGAAAAATTAAATACAGAGAAAATATATTAACTAGAAAAATGTTCTGCCATAAAATACAAATCTAGTATCCAACAACTCCATGATAAACCATAAAGGTAAAAATTATTGATATTAGCCAACTTATTAGAAACATCACATATATAGAATTATGAAAAATATTTGACATAGTAAGTTTAGAGCTTCAAAAATTTAGAGCCCCATAATTCTTTACACTTAAACTCACATTAGTGTAGACAATGTCCTTACTTATTAAACATGTGTATCTGAAAGACTTTTGCTTATGAATTTATCCATTCAGTGCCCAGCAGTGAATGTTGGCTGTGTCCCATGTGTCCATGAAATTAATATGGGGTAGAGTGAGGAGGAGTAGGAAACAGAAACATTAATCAATTAATCAATAGATACTAAATTACAGCAGAAAGATTAATCAATGAATACTAAGTTACTGTTACATAGGAGTGGAAAGTACTTTGTGTTACTGAGCAGTGAGGTGACTGTAGATAACAGCTTTAAATGGTGTCAATTGTGGTGAATGGGGAAGTGGGAGCATCCAGGAAGAGCTGAGGGAGGAGTAGCCATAATCAGGATACATTGTATGAAAAAAAAATGTTTCATACAATGTATCCTGATTATGGATCTCAATAAAAAGTACTAAAAAGAGGATTTTGTAAGTTTCCATAACAAAAACAGTAGATATGCTGAAAGGAGTAAGTGCAATGTATCACACTGCCAACCCCTCCCATGGAGCAGAGACTTAGTTATTAGAACAGGCTTTCAAAATGGACTTCACAGCTACAACCCTCTACAGAAAATATCATCCTTGCAGTGAAAATAGGTTGCTACCAAGTTCTGGTCCCAAACAACAGGAGAAAGACTTATCTCTGAGGTAGAGTCATTGAGTCTCACATCTAAATGTACACATGCAGATCTTTGGGCTTTTCTTTAATATTTTCTTAGGATGTAAAGCAGCTATGGGAAGTATGAAGATTAAAATGTTCTCCCCTTCCAACTTTCGAAGAAAGTTCTCAAAACTACTAATAAGTACATTTCCTCATATATAATTATTACCTGTTAACACAAGTCAGTTCAAGCCAACCTTATGACCTATGGCCCAGCATTAGTGCCCCATCTATGAGTATATATATATATACTTTCACTTCCATGAAAGCATTTCTTGCACCGGCATTGTCCTGGTCAAAAGCAGAACTGTTGGTAGGAATTTTGCCTCTCTTTGATACTTCATTACTGTGCCATTGCTGTCAGTATTTATCTAACAAAAAAAAAATCAGAAGGCAGTTGATTTTCCAGTAAGTGGTAGTTATTAACTCATTGTCTTCTTACTCAGCTCCACATAAAAGTGGTGTTTCTTCTCTATTTTCAATTTTGCACCCTTGGCTTCTAAACTATTATATTACATTGTAGTTGGAGCAGACCAAAGAAAGGCATAATTGTGCATTTAAGAAGCAACATAAGACATTTATAGAGGAAAGTAAAGGCCACTGTAGTCTATACTAATTCATTAATATTTTCTTCACTGTGTAATATTTATCTTTCAGAATTTTCCTTTGAGAGCTCTTCATTTCTCAGTATGGCCACAGGATTAAGAAGATAAAGCTCGACTCATCTGGAGAGATAGTATTTCTCAAAATATAAATATTTGACACTGAAATATTAGTTAATTATAGAGCTAATTAATTTATAGCAAAGTTCAAACTAATTTCACAATAGGAAATGCTATTTTTTTTTCTTTTTTTCAAGACAGGGTTTCTCTGTGTAGCTTTGCGCCTTTCCTGGAACTCACTTGGTAGACCAGGCTGGCCTCGAACTCACAGAGATCCACCTGCCTCTGCCTCCCGAGTGCTGGGATTAAAGGCGTGCACCACCACCGCCCGGCAGGAAATGCTATTTTAATACTTAAAAACTACTACTGTGCTTCTATATATTTTCAAAAGATGAAAAATTATGAAGAAAGGCATTCAGTAGTGAAATTCAACATTCTTTTCTAGTAAAACTCTTAGCAACCTAGCTATATATGAGTATTCTTTAAAATTAGAGATATAACTCCAAGTGTCATCTTGGTTGGTGAATGTTCTTAAAAAGGTAAAGGAAGCTCATGGGCATACTTTGTGTTCAAATTTTGAACTGAGTCAAAATTTAACAGTCCAGAATTAAAAAGAAAGATCCCTTGTGTTTGAAAATGACATGTGAAAAAAGCAAATTATATGAATTGACCAAAGATTCTCAATGTTTCTTCAAGATAAAATTTATGCACAAAAGACTGCCTCAGTGTAAACCAATCAATTAAAAAGTGTAACAAATGGAAGTTACTAACAAAATTGCTAACAATTTTTACAGATGATGAAAACTCCATATTAAAACCTATAAAGTATCCATAGATTAATCTATAATTCATAAAATCTTAAAAACTCACAATGAAATTGATATAAAAATTTATATAAAATATAAAAGACACTTTTGAAGAACTAGGTGGGTAAGCTAGTTGTGTAAGAATAAACACTGTAGTTATTTAAAATGTGAACTCAGGAACTGAAAACCAATGGTGTTAAATCAAGTTAGATAAACTGGCCTTTTATACATGAAAACTGTATCTGGGAATGTGGGATTACGTGGGGATGAAAATGATCATTAGCACGTTTGCATTTATAATAGTAAGCAAAACAACTGATGTGAGTTTGGATCATGCTGATCACAATGTACTTTAGCAGTTATAAAAAAAGATTAAAATGGCCATATTTTAAAAAAAAGACTCCTGTGTGTCTCAGTGTATGTGTTTCTTGTGTTTTCTCATGTTTTATTTTTAAATTATGGTCTGTTTGCTTTTTTTATTTGTCTGTTTATTTTCTAAAGAGAGAGAGAAATGTGTGGAATAAGGTGAGTATGGAGTTAGGAAGGATCTGGGAGAGGATGCCGAGGGGGGCGATAACTGTGATCAGAATATATTGCATTAAGTTTCAATTAAAAAGAGTTCTGAGAAGTCAGAATTACTGAGTGTTTGGTGCTTTAAATATTTTAAAATGTTATCTATTTGTTTGTTTGTTTTCTGTGTGGGGGCATGTGAGTGCCACCAAGCTCAGGAGACAGTTTTCTCATGTGGGTTTTGAAGACTGAACACAGGTAGATAAGATTGGTTGCAAATACCTTTGCCTGCTGAGACATCTTGCTGTCCACATATTTCTAAATTTATTAATAAAAATTTCTATGTATTTTCTTCCATTATGTAATTACTTAAAGACATATTTCTCTGAGAACATTCGTTAGCTTTTATTGTGAAAGCTTTACATGTACTGTTTATACAATTAACTGCTTTTATCTTTAGTTAGAATTCCATTTTTCCAGTATAAATTTAGAGACTATTTTTAACTACATGAATCCTTAGATTTTATATTTAAGTTAAATATTAACCACTTATATTGTGGTCATAGAAGCTGTCTGTATAGTACAAATCATCTGATTTTTGTTGATGCTCATTTTATGTAATAGTTTATAATTAAGCTTTGGGAATAATTGGACAATATTAAATATCTTGAATTTGCAATTTTCAAGAATTTGTATCCTATGTTAATACTGAGTTTTGATCTACTGACACTAATAAAAAGTTCTAAGCTTTGATAGCAAATTTGTCATTTTTATTAAGTATTTTAACTTTTGCTCTCAATATATAGTATTGTATATATAATAGTATCAGGCACTGATAGTTTACTGTTCTTCAATGTATTGTGTTTTTAGGCATGAATTACTTCACTATTGATTAGTTATTTAATAACTAAGAACTTAATAATGTTTTCAAGCCACAAACACATTTTCCCTGGTCCTAATATTGCTGCAATCATTTTCATTAATATTTATCTGTGCACATTTTCTTCTTTATTTTCAGGTTCTTTTAAAAGATTTATTGTTACCTTCTTCTGTAAGAAGTTTTATTGGTTTGTTTGTTTTCCAGTTCATCAATCTAGTCTGTAATTGGAAATCTGTATTACTCAGACTGTGACTCCAAATAGATTATTTTAAGCCACTGTGTTTAAAAATAACTTAATACCAATAGATTTGCCATAGTTTTTTTTTTTTTTTTTTTTGGTTGGTTAGTTGGCAGCTTATCCACCTTTTACATTCATTCAAAATATAATTGCATCATTTCTTCCTCCCCTCTCGTTTCTATCACCCCTTCTATGTTCAACTTCTGCCTCTTAACTTCCCCAGGCTTTGTCTTCTTTAACCACCGCTAATGCATATGCACACACAAACATCAACAATTTGAAATGTCATATGCATGTGTATGTTTCTGGGGCTGACCGTTCAGGACTCTATAAGCAATTACAAGACTCATCCCAAGGAAAGACTAATTCTTCCTCTTTTGGCATCTGTTAATTGCCTACGCTCTTCACTTTGGGTTGGAACACTGTGAAATTTCTACCATCTAGGTTGGTCATTGTGATTCATAGCCATCACAGCTGAGTAGGACTATTGATTGCTTTACTCCATTTACAGCTTGCAAAACACCTTCCAACACTGCAAAAGCTAGATGTCAGGTAAGAGAATTCCAGGTCAATTCCATCTCAAATTTGCCAAGTTCTATGACAAAGTGTGTGGTGTCTTCAGTAATAGAAACATGCCTTTATCTTCTGGAAGGCAACAAAGAGCAACAGCAATGGGTTATATTGTTCATGGAGTCTCCCTTGGACTCCCCCACCAACAAATAAAAAGGGAGTTTCTCATGCTGATACTTGGGTTGTTAGATAGTCTGTGGCTCTTGCGGTGAGTATTATTACTTGCCTGCATTAGTTTGGGAGTTAAGCAATCATTTTCTTGTTCTTTTAGTGGTAATCATTAAAATTTAAAAATATGCCAAATGTGGTGGTTTATACTTGTAATCTCAACATTTGAGAGGTAGAGGCAGGAGGATCAGAAATTAAAATTATCTCCACTTACATAGTGAGTTGAAAGTCAGTCTTGGCTTCATGATATCTCATCTCAAGTGAACAACAACAACTAAAATCAAAATGCTCAACGAAGTATAGAAATTAAGCTAATTAATGCATCTACATTCCTTCATCTAGCAATCTGTGATTCTTAAAATATTTTAATTTTTGTTATTGCTCTACATTTCACTGTTGTCCATTGATTTCTGCCAAATAAGCACATTTTCTCCAATAAACTGAATCTGTAATCTGTGTGTGCTCCTATTCATTTGATAGAAATCTAAGCCCCAGGGAGAAATAAAAAGAAGCAGGGCTTTGGTCCAAAGGTTGAAACTTGAATCAGCCTCTGAAGAAAATAAATTCCAAAGGGTTAGCTATTTACTACTACTGTATGAGTATACATCGAGAAAGTATTGTCTATAAATGAGATCTAAAATCTATCAGAGTCTTGATCTAGGAATTTCCAGAATACAGAAATATTAGGAGCTTATGTAATTTACAAGTCTCCCAATTTATGGTGATTTTTACAGCAGGCAGAAGTTGAGCACATACTCTAAAATGTTTCTTTCTGCGAATGATTTTTCATTCTCTTTCTCTCTCTCCTGACTCTTCCCACCTCCTCATCTCTGTCTCTTTCTTTCATTCTCTCTCACGTTTCAGCCAAGGCAAACTTCCCATTCATGATCTTTTTGCTTCAATCTCCTAAGCACTAAAATAAAAGACATGTGCACCATAACCAGATTTAAATGCTTTTAATATTAGCTTGATTATGAAGGTTAGATGCATGAAATTCTTTCCACATGTTATGTTAACTAATGTTTGTTCCCCTTCTCTTTTGATACAAAGATACTTCACGGGATTGTTTTCTTCTCCATGGATTATAACATTAAATTTTTCTATAATTAGTGCTGACTGTTTATGAACATTAGGGATTGTTTTTAAAAATGTATCTCATACTTAATAAATGGTTTAATGAACAAGTTCCCTGTTGAATCAAAAGTTTACTTCCATGGCATTCAGGAGGCTGAGAGAGCATGAGGCATTGATATCAGCTTGAGACCATCTTAGGCTACAGAGCAAGACTTCTCAAAAAAAAACTGAAGAGAAAGAAAGTATCAGAAACATAATTTCATCTTAAATATTTTATAATATTTTCTATAATAAAAGGGGATCAAATTCCATTATTTTTGTACTAGTATATAATTTCTCAAAGTAGAGTTTATATAGGTTTTAAAATACACGTAAGTGGAATTTGATGCACTTTGACAAATATCTAGTCAGTGTAATTACCATATGAAATTACTGAGCACTATAATCACCCTTTTGCTACTCTTTGGTACTCATGAAAGTCACTCTACCCTCTCACAAAATGAGGTAACAACTGATCTTATTTCTTTAATTATCTACTAGCTGTATAGCTTGTTAAGAATTTTGTATAAGTGAACTCATACACAAAGCTCAGCAGAGCAAAAAAAATTCTTAATTAATTTTAATATCTAAATGAGATGTAAATAGTATCATGTCTATTTTAATAGTACCATAAAATTTTCTGTCAAACATTATTAAATGTCTTTACATTAAGTGAATGTGATTAAGTAAATAACATAACTTCAACATGTGAAGAATCAGTCAGCCATTTGGAGTAGCACAGCTATCACTCTAGTTAGAATTATACCATCCCTCGTGTGAAGAGAGGACTATAAATTAGAATTTGTTATCATTAGTAGAGAAGAACACATTGCACGTATATCCTCAAGGACTGTATTTTAAATAAACTTTGCAAGAGCTGTTAAATCTAATGAACTTAATGAAAATTAATGCAATGTGAAATAATAGAAACAGACCCATGACCAGATGAAACAGATATTCAGTCTAGAAGTTCTAAAATGATCATATCATGATTCTGAAAACAATTATCTTAAGAGGTCTTTGAGAAATGTAATAGAGCTATTAGAGACTGTCTCAGGAGAGTTCCCTTCACCTTACTATTGAACTGTTAAAATAAAACACTAAACAGTGCTGTTAGCTCAGTGACCCCTCCATCAGTTAACATGAAGGCTTTGTGTTCTGAGGCAAGGTCAAAACACCAAGCCAACCAAAGATCAAGAAGGTTTGGGGGCATAAGTACCATATATCATGTACTTTTCAGAAAGGTTGTGACCTGATTCAATTATAAACAAGACATAAAAATTTTTTATTTACTTTCAAAATGTTGTAGATTCTTTTAAATACAGCAATTATCATCTTTTTTCTATATAAATTTCCATTCCATTTCTATTTTCAAAATCTTAGGAGGTCTATCCTACTGTGTACAGACTTCATAATGTCCTCCAATTACAAATGAGCCCTTTAATTTAAATTTTGCACAATGGATGCTTACGTGTTCCGACAGATTATAAATCCCTCAGCTTTGAACATATTATATATTTGCTGGTGAAAAGATTTATTCAGGATTCACATAATTACTAGTCCCACTCATTTTGAGTAATCATGCTATTCTTTCTCATTATTTATTTGGGAAATGTATATTTTACTGACACTGCAAAGGTGATTATCCTTTATATTCAATTTAAAGGGAAAATCACAATATTTTTTCATTAATCTGGGAACGGTGCAATTACTTTTTAACAGTAAGACATTCAGTTTTAGCTTTAGACTTATTAAAAAGTTATTTATGAAAATGCATTTTCATTTAGCATGTTAGATGAGTGAGCAAAAAATTGACCAATTTGAACCAAAGTTAGCTAAACGAGATATCATAAAACTTACCTTTATAAAAATTAATATTACATTTTCCACACAGCTATTTTGCTCTTTTTTCTTAGATTTAACACACATTATTATAGTAATAATCTAAAAATAAAGTGAAAATTGGCTGATAACCTTGCCCATAGGCTGACATTATTGTGAAGATATTAAGAATGAAATGCTGAGTCAGAGCATACGGAACAGTATCTTCTAGAATTTAATTCTTGCTGATCTTTGTAATACCTTAGTTTTTACAAAATCTTGACTTACTAAAAATCATTCATAAGGAAATATAGTACTCAGGATAACTCATGGGCATAAAATTTTATGATAATCCGTAAGAGAGAAAAAACAACTTATGATGCACAAGCAGTTATAGCATCTCTGAGGACTGAGATATCAGTGGATTTCTTTATCAACACAGTTTGAGACCTCTGTTGGAGTGACTATTTAATACCACATGATGTTTTCAGTGTTCCGCATTAGGTTCATTGAGAATTGAACTGGTAGAACCAATCTAGTTCATACTGTTCCCTGAAAACCACTTTCCCGTTAGGTTGAAAATCAGCCAAAAGTGGCTATTGAGCATGCTAACATTCTTTACCCATACTGTATTACTTTGCCATGTTTTCTTAGGAAAATATGAATCACATAGGAAATTAAGTCTGTAAAAAGAAACAGATTATAAACTTAAATAAAAACGTAAAAGTTAGCATTACTAATTTTTGTGAGACAAAAACACATTTTTATTATCATATTTAGTTTGAATTATTGAGTTAAATATCTATTATCTTAATTTAATCATTGAGTCATGTCATTTTTCTTAGCAATTGTGATTCAGTAGTTTGGATCACTTTGATAGCTGTCTGAGTGTTATCAAACTGTCTGGCACTTTGGAAGATTTTAATAAATTTGTCTTTTCTCACAGTAGTGTATGTGTTTAAAGTGTGAAAACATTCTTTACTGAGCAATCGTCTGCCTTTAGTTCAGCTTCCTTGACTGAGCTTTCCAGATGAGGACAGCATCTGAAACTCTGCTGCTGTCCAGCACATTATCTCACACTTATGTGCTTCTCCATGTTCATTATTCAGTTGGTTA
>NW_026294480.1:72481551-72599051 GCF_007827085.1 Peromyscus californicus insignis | reverse complement strand
GGTCCTTTCCAAACAGAACCATTATATGCATACATAAATTTCTCCCAGCTGCATTGACTTCACACCCTGCCAATCAGGAATGATGCAGGAGCTACAGAAAGAGTCCTTCATCTGGTTGCAAAATGTTGTAATTGGCCCCGTGCACATTGAATGCATGTGAGTTCCGCACTCAGGAATTAGGGCATTAGATGGCACAAGTCTCACAGCAGATCCCATGATGCTCTTGGGAAGAAGCTGATGCAGAAGACATAAGCTTTGATTAGATTTACTCACTGCCTCCTCTGTCAGGAAGGAAACTTCCTGTGATGGGTTCAGTTGTCCAATTGACTCCAGCAGCCACCCACTCAGGGCAATTACACTTCTCCCAAAACTTTCCTAAGACAATGAAACTTTATAGCCACTAGGACTTTAATGCACTTATTTATGGTTTCTATCTGTATTGCTTAACTAACATGGCTTTTTTTCAGATCCCTAATGACTTCTTTGATGTTAAATCAGATAATTTTCACAGTTCTAGCATAAAAATAAAGCACAAAACTACCTGACTTCAAATATGGATAATCCACTAACAGATTCTATAGCCTTCATGATTTACTGCCTCTGTGTACTCTGTGTAATATTAAGCTGCAAAAAAACAATTAGTTCTACAAACTAGTGTAAAGCATAATGTTTTACAAAAAATTATAAAACATTTGTCCTCATCTCTTATGATTTCTGTATACAAGTTAAGTCATATAAGTGCTAAGAAGCATGTCCAGCAACTTTTAAGCTTGAAATAAAGGATATTTACCTTTAATTGGTAATGCATGTTTCCATCAGCTTTATGAACTGATGGCTATGCTTCTTAAAAGTTCTTTCCCAACTTCATAGAAAATTAATCAAAGTCACAAATTTTGATGAATTCTGTTTCTAACTACTTTTACAGACCCAAGTGCAGCTGATTAATACCTCCTCATGTTTCTAATTCCACCGTGTAGACATGATGCTCTTGTTTCTATGCAAATGTGATCATTGTGTGTATATTGAAAGTATTCCACACTCATTTGACAAATCTAAAATAATACATAATTCCTTCTTATGACTCAAAATGGTCAAATTTAAATTTATATCTATATATAAATATAGATAGATAGATAGATACATAGATAGATAACAGACTCTTCTCATTACTAGTTAATCTCTCATATATAATCAGGTTTAACATTTTACCTTATAATTATGCATGAAACACATTCCTTTATCATCCTTGATTAAACGGCCTTTATTTGTCTTTTGGAGTGGTCTAGTAAACCACATTTTTAAGAATATCTCACCGGGTTTTCCTATTAGTTTAAAGTGTACTATTATTCCCTAAATGTAAGGAAAAATAATGAGGTCTACTGATGCTCCAGCATGTGCTAGGTTACCAGCTAGTGGAGAGTATTTAAAGAAAGCATATCTTTATGGATTATATGTTATCATATTTGTGAGTTTGTATTATGGTTTCTGAAAGTCAGTAGGTGATAGTGTCAGGAAGCAGACACTATATCATCATTTGCATTTATATTATAGTATATCATATGTAAATTCCATGTATAATCCTATGACAAAATAAATATTCTGAAGGCAGATATTGTGTTTTGTATATTGCAAGATGAATTAATTTTCTGCCCATGGTGTAATAAAATGGGATACATTGGTAGACTAAAAACACAAACATTAAATATTGTGTTTGTGGAGGTCAAAAGTCAGAAATGCACCCTAATTGGATGAACATAATATATCATCAGGAAAATGTTGTTAATAGAGACTTTCAAAGAGAATTCATTTCTCCACCTTTTCTGCCTTTATGGGCTGTGACCCCTTCCATCATCAGAGACAGAAATGGCCATCTTAGCTTTTCAATTTCTTTTACCTGTTATTTTCACCCACAAAATATTTTGTGATGCACTGAGCATACCTGAATCTTTCAGAATTACCTCCCATTCTCTAAGCCAGCAGATAAATAAACTCGAATGCCTCTTGCCATGTAGAAATTCACAGGTACTCAAAATATTTGTTGGATCACTTGGGTTTACTTATCTACTAACCGCAATATCATTTAGAATTCCATCTATAGAGCAGATGATCTAAAAATACTGTACCAAAATATAACCATGGGAATTTGGAATCGGATGATTAAGCCACATAAATTAGTGTATCTCAAAGTGACAAAATGGATTTTAAGCTTAGTATAAGGGCAGAAAATGATGGAGCTGGAAGAGTGTTTCATACCCCAGGCCCTACTAGTGACAAGAATTAGCTATCTTGTCACTGCAATTCACATTGTTGGGATTTTTCTTACAGGTTTATATTATCCATGAATTTTGAAAAGAGTATGTGACACTCACGAAGCTTGTGTGGTTTCAAACATTCATTATCTCTAACACCTGTAAAATGAAAATAAATTGTCATACAGTGGGATCAACATTGTCCTCTGAAGACCTTTGACACTCCCTCAGAATGTGTTGTGGAACTCAACACACAGAATCTGGTTTAGGAGGATTTCGATGATTGTCAGTGTTTTAAGAAGATTTTACACTATAGTAGTCAATGGACTCATGTTAGAGTCACAATGATTTTAGATGAATATTAACAACTCTCAGAAACATATTTGTAACAGGTGGTAGAATAATTCTAAAGACTCCATGCTGGGGCAAATATTTTAAAAATGATTTTTGAAAGAGAATTCCTAGTCATCATGGAAGTAAAAATAATTGTGTAGAAAGCTGACATGAATGATAGCCTAGCCACTTACCCACTACTTTTCAACTCTTAAATGGTCATAGAGTTGCTGTCTTCAAAGGATTTGAGTACAACATGATGTATCAGCTACAACAGCAGGGTATTAACCTTGCAGAAGTCACTGCGTTTTTTGTTATTGTGTTATAATAGGTCATTCACATTCATGAAAGTTGTGAATAATTTGAAATCTAAACTTGAATTTTGGTTTTCTTACTTTCTAATAAGTAATTCAGTATCCACATGCAATCTCTAACGTATGTAATCTTTACCCATCTTAGCAAGCACTCATGCTGCAGAAATAGATGACATTACTCAACTTAGAAATATTATCATCCTCAACAGTGGCAGCAGCAACAGCAATAACATATTGTTACTGACTTTGAAATCCTACAAATACCTTACAATCTATCTGCTAAGTCTAGGTGGATTTTAAATCATAGGATTGGTGGTGTTTAAGAAGAGAACCCCCAAACTCAGGATACTCAAACTTGTTGCAACTATTGATAGGTATAGCTGATTTCTCTATAGGGACATTATTTGAAGTCTATTTGACGTACTAAAAAAAAAATCCTTTTAAGAAATTCTTCTAAAAACTGCAGCGATCTGTTCACAAGATGTAGAAATAAAAAACACTTAGGGCTATTTTTCTTCCAACAGATGACTTCTGGTTAATCAGATTCTATTGAAAAATAATGTTTCAATTTACTCTGGTAAGTTGTCTAGAGAGATGGGTCAGCAGGTCAGGTTATTTTCTGTTATTTCAGAGGAACCCAGCATCCTACAACCAGCTGTAACTTCAGTTCTAGAGGAGAAAATGCCATCTTCTGTACTCTATAGGCACTAAATGTAAATGTAGTGCATCTACTTACATGCAGGCAAACAGTCATACACATAAAATAATAAGTCAATCTTTTAAAGCGTTACCCTGGTAGAAGCTACAAAACCTCTCATTCCCTGTTCTTAGGGACCAGAATGTCTCCACACCAAATATCACCAAGTCAGATCCCGAAAGGAGTAGAATCCAATTCTCAATGCAAGGGGAAGTACTACGTTGGTCTCTTTTTGAAAGTATTTCATAAGTTTTCAATTTTCCACATCAACTAAAACTAAAAAACTGAACATTAATCATATTTACTTACAAGTTGTTTATCTTAAATATCATTCATAAACTAATAAAGTATGGGGGAAAAACAATCTAGTGCCGCAGAGCAATTTTGAGGTGTGAACACTGGTGTCAGGGAGATGACGATTTACAGAAACGCATGACTGGAAGATATTAGTCTTAGAAACAGTCACCAGGCTGCAATGTTTGAAGTTCTATCATATTATTATGGAGCTATACACTTTTATTAAAATAGAAATGATGTGCCGGGCGGTAGTGTCACACACCTTTAATCCCAGCACTTGGGAGGCAGAGGCAGGCGGATTTCAGTGATTTTTGAGGCCAGCCTAGTCTACAAAGTGAGTTACAGGGCAGCCTAGACTGTTATACAGAGAAACCCTTTCTTGAAAAACTGAAAAAAAAATAGAAATGATGTACTACAGAGTTTAAAGTCTCAAATCTAATGTACTGTGGACACTTGTTATAATAAACTTTTATAATTTCTATGGCTGTGTGTTAGATAGACAGAAGGTTATTACTGATTATGTTACATATAATATATATTATATATACTGAATATATTAATGTGAACCATCTATAATATGTAGAGGTAGGCTCAAGAGAGGTAAGAAGGCATCATAAGCAATCAATGGGAGAGTACAATCAAAAGGAGACTACATTTATGAATATAGTGCAGGCTTACATTATATACTTGTAGAGCATGTTTACCATACATACAGTAATGAGAAAATTCTGCCTTAAGAATTCAAGATTAGTGATAGAAAATGTGAATGACCCCAGAAAGAAAGTGTATTTACTTTTAATGTGAAGTTTATTCAACCTTCTGAAATTGGACCTTAGGGAAATAATGGGAGTCAAGGGAATCAACGCCAATCACGAACAGTAACATGGCAGTTAACTTCAAGTTCCCTTCATTATCTAACAGCATTCTCAATTCTGGGGTATATGCTAACACACACACTTGTTTTTCATGATAATCAAGATTATGGATGCATTGATCATCATTTTTTATCTACATCTGCATAAAAATAGTAGTAAAGCAATATCATATACAAGCAAGGAAACAATTTAAATAAGACAGAGTAAATGTTTTCTATTTAAACATATCACATAACAACTGGTACTGAGTTTAACTAAGTATCATGAAAAATTGTGAAGCTGGACAAGAGGCATATGCCAAATACTCACTCATGCTACACAGACAACCTAAGGCTATGTTCCTTAGGAGAAAAAGAACAAGGTAAAAACCTATGTTCAGTGACCATATCTGAAATCAGAATTTACTAAATAGAATACATACGAGGTTGAAGGCTATAAAGGAAAGGGTTAACAAGCTTGAAGACAGAATAGTCTGTATCTACTCTAAAGATGAAAACAAATGGAAAAACAATGATTTGGTAACCTAAGCAACAATATCAAATGATCACCATCACATATATTTTAAATTCTAGTGAACGAGAGAGTGTGGCAAACCCTCCAGCTCACCTCCCTAGAAGTAACAGAGAGCAAAGAAAGAGCAGGTGTACTAAATAATGCAGAACACAAAGAAAACACGCTCACTTAGATCATAGCAAACTGCTATTAATGCAAGGCAAAAGAAGATCATAAAAAAGCAAAGATATGCATTGCTTTCAAAGAACATAATATAAATGACATATGATGCAAATTATGAAAAAGGTTTTATTTTTAAACTGTGGGTTAGATATAAATGAAATGACATCTCTAAAGTGTGGAATGAAGTAAAAAGTGTCAGGAAATTCTGTATTTAGTGAAATACACACCCACAATAAGAGTGCAATAATTTTACTTCAGAAAATATAACACTAAAACATCCTTCCCAGAAGGGCTAAATTATATCAAGTTCTCAGGTTCTTGAGACTTAAGAAAAATGATAACATTTATAAATTCAGATTCATGGGGAATACCACTACTAGGAATAATAAGTAGACAATATGAAAGTCAGTGTGTTTATTATTAAAGTAGGCTGTAATGCATTAAAATATAACTCAAAATTGCAAAAATAATATCAAAGTATGTTATAAAAATAATATAAGAAAATTAAAGCTAATTTACCACTAAAATTTATACATTTGTTTAGACAAAACTAAGAGTGAAGAGCAGAATATAGGAAAAACAGTAAGAATATTATTAATCAGAAAAAAAGGTAAAGGTAAATACAAACCCCTAAATAATTGCATCTAATTTCCTGAACAAAGCCAACATACTAAAAATAAAAGTTTTAAATTAATATTTTTAATTATTTAAAAAAATGAATTGGAGAAGGCTCAGCAGCTAACAACACTGGTTGCTTTTTGTGAGGCCTGGGTTCCATTTCTAGCACCCACATGGTGGCAAACAACATTCTATAACTCCAGTTCCAGGAGGTCCAATATTCTCTCTCCTCTGGCCTCCAAGGGTACTACGCACACACATAATTCATATACATACACATACAAAATGCCCATATAAATATAATAATAATAAAAGAAAAATTTTAAATGATAAAAACATACTCATAAGACATATAGGTTAAATATCTAGGTAAAAGATGTAGCAGTAAAGCATGGAAAATAGGCCACGCAAACTGTCACAGCAAGAAAGCTACGGTGTTTTTATTAACATCAAATTAAATTTTGCTTCAGATAAGAAGGTTGATATATAACAATTGTACATAGGTTGAACATATCCAGAATACAAAAAAAGAGGGGAATAGTATACATGAGCATCATATTATAAGCATCATTCCAACTTGATAAGCTGTGAGTTCCACTAGATGAGGCTCTGGAACTGCCTGTGGGGATTATTTTGAGTACATTAATAGAAATGGGAGACCACCCACTGTCAGTGGCGCCATTGAATGGAGGATCATTGAATACGTGAATGGAGAGACATCAGCAGCCCACGCTGTTGACTCTCTGCTTCCAGATTGTAGTCATATGGCAATGAGCGGCCACCTTGACTTCCCGCCATGACAGATTCCACTGCTACTCTTGAACTGTGTGCCAGAGTAAGTTCCTTTCCCTTAAATTGTTTTTGGCATGGGATTTTATCATTGTAATAGAAAACGAGACTAAGACAGCATGTAACAGCAGTGCTTCAGGCCACGGGAACAAAAAATGATAGTGCACTGGATGAAGTGGAAAAATCCTCAAATGTGATTGGCCGTTTCAGCATCCTTCATCAGCAATTACATAGATGAAGTGCATATACCCTGTATTGCCTGGACCTAAATGACACTTTTCAATGATTCATTTTATTATAAAATTCAGTGTAAGAAGAATTTATTTTCAAATAAATATGGAATATTAATTTTAGAACAAATATTGGGGTATAAAATTCAGCTGAATAAACTTCAAATGATTTAAGTCTTATGCTCCTTTGAAAAATGAATTAAATTACAAACAGATAATAATAAAAATTAAAGTGCAGAATTTACATAAAATCTGTTGTCATTTTCTTAATAACAAAAATCTCACTGAGAATTTAAAAATATTTTGACATGAGCCAGGCAGTGGTGGTGCACGCCTTTAATCCCAGCACTCGGGAGACAGAGGCAGTCAGATCTTTGTGAGTTCGAGGTCAGCCTGGGCTACCAAGTGAGTTCTAGGAAAGGCACAACACTACACAGAGAGAGAGAGAGAGAGAGAGAGAGAGATGAATTGATAGCTAAAACATCAAAACTTATGTTTTATAGCTGTAATAGTTGATTTCAGGAAAGGTAATAATAAGTAAAAATCAATTGTAAATTTGAGTTAAAGAAAGGAAATTTTAGACTGGAAACTTATAATTAGGGACAAGTAGTACACAATCTTAGCAATTTAATGATTCTTTTGTTTCAAACATTAATAAAAGTGACAACTTAAAAATAATGAAAATCAGCACCCCTCCCCTGGGCTGCATACTAGGGCCCACAGCTCCAGCAGCCTTACCAGAGGCCAGGGTGGTCTTAGGAACTTCAAGTAAGACATCACCCATGGGGCACAAAACCTTTTTAAGCCTGCATAACAACCCCAGACTGTGCACACACACACACACACACACACACACACACACACACACACACACACACATACACACACACACAAACACACACGTATGCATGTGTACACTCCACATCCTGGTCTACAACTTTGGAAGAAAACTTCTACTTTACCAGAGGTCAGGCTGGATCTAATGACTCCAGGTCTACAACTTCAGAAGCAGACTTGAGCTAAACTAGGCAACCAGCCCTGGCAACTGTATTGGAGGCCAAACCAGATCTAGGGACGCCAGACTTCACTGCCATGCTGGGCTCCATATCACGGTCTACAATTCGGAGAGAGGACTTCAGTTTTACCAGAGGCCAGGTCAAATCTAGGGAACCATGTCTCCAAAACCCCAGAGGGGGCACCCTACTGGACCTGAAGACATTCTAGTCATGAGAACCCTTGGTCATTTAGTCCAGAAGACCAAAGAGAAAAGAGAAACCAATGAACAAAACACTCATCCAACAAAGACAAATGCAAGTGCTAACACCTAGATCTATAATCACCCCAAACCCATGCCTAATATGCCAGTGTAAGAGCATGACCAATAACAGAAAGGGAAATATGGCATCACCAGAATCCAGCCATCCTACAACAGCAAAACCCGATCAGTCAAACGCAGCTGAAGCATAAGAAAATGACCTTAAAATGACTTTATAAAGATGATAGAGGTCTTTAAAGAGGATATGAAACATATACCTTAAAGAAATTGAGGAAAAAAACAAATAAATGGTAGAAATCAATAAATCTCTAAAAGAAGGCCAAGAAAAAAAATAGATGAAGGAAATCATTCAAGACCTGAAAATGAAAACAAAAGCAATAAAGAAAACACAAACTGAGGGAATCTTGGAAAAGGGATGCTGTGGGATGTTCTGTATGCTGTGAATGTGTTGCTCTGATTGGTTGATAAATAAAAAGCTGATTGGCCAGTAGCCAGGCAGGAAATATAGGTGGGATAAGCAAACATGACAAATTCTGAGAAGAGGAAGGCTGAGTTGGAGACGCCAGCCTGCAGTTCAGGGAGCAGCATGTAACGGCACACAGGTAAAGTCACAGAAAACATGGCAGCATATAGATGAACAGAAATGAGCTTAGTT
Organism: Peromyscus californicus insignis; assembly: GCF_007827085.1. Lineage (NCBI taxonomy): Eukaryota > Metazoa > Chordata > Mammalia > Rodentia > Cricetidae > Peromyscus > Peromyscus californicus. Next base: position 72,590,043 of record NW_026294480.1, on the reverse strand, counting down.
AAAGTGTAAGAGATAGTCAGTGGTAGGCCTGAGCTAATGGCCGAGCAGTTTTAATTAATATAAGCCTATGAGTGTTTACTTGGGTCTGAGTGGCTGACAGACTGCAGAGCCACAGCACTGTAGGAGCCAGGCAGGACCAGGAAAACTTTCAGCAACAAAGGAATATCTTGGTAAGTGAACAGAAACTACAGATGTTGGCATCTCCAACAGACTACAAGGAAATGAAGAGAGAATCTCAGGCATTAGATACAATGCAGCAAATATATGCATCAAAAAAAAATGTGAAATCTAAGAAATTCCTAGCATGAAACACCCAGGAAATCTGGGCCACTATGAAAAGACCAAACATAAGAATAATAGGAATATAAGAAGGAGAGGAAGCCGGGCGGTGGTGGCGCACGCCTTTAATCCCAGCACTTGGGAGGCAGAGCCAGGTGGATCTCTGTGAGTTCGAGGCCAGGCTGGGCTACCAAGTGAGTTCCAGGAAAAGGCGCAAAGCTACACAGAGAAACCCTGTCTCGAAAAACCAAAAAAAAAAAAAAAAAAAAAAAAAAAAAAAAAGGAGAGGAAACCCAGCTAAAAACCCCAGAGAATATATTTAACAAAATCAAAGAAGAAAAATTTCCCAACCTAAATAAGGATATGCCCATAAAAGTATAAGAAGATTACAGATCACCATATAGATTGGATCAGAAAAGAAAATTCACTTGCCAAATAATAATCAAAACATTAAACATACAGAACATAGAAAGAATATTAAAAGTACCAGGAAAAAAAGGCCAAGTAACATACAAAGGCAGACCTATTAGAATCACACCCAAATTCTTAATGGAGACCCTAAAATCCAGAAGGGCCTGGACTGGAGGTATCTAAGAGACTAAAAGAGACCACAGATGCCAGCCCAGACTACTGTACCCAGCAAAACTGCCTGTCATCACAGATGGAGAAAACAACACACTCCATGACAAAGTCAAATTTAAACAATATCTGTCCATAAACCCAGCCCTACAGAAGGTACTAGAAGGGAAAATCCATCCCCTGGAAGTTAACTGCAAACCACAAAAACACAGACAATAATCTTACACCAGCAAAATCCAAAAAAGGGAAACACACACACACACACGTGCACCCGCATACACACACACACACACACACATGCACACGCACAACGCGCGTAAACACACACACACACACACACACACACACACACACACACACACACACACACACACAAAGAAAAAAAACCCACTACCAACAAAATATCAGGAATTAACAATCATTGGTAATTAATATACCTCAATATCTATGGACTCATTCCCCAATAAACCGAAACAGGCTAACAGAATGGATATAAAAATAGGATCCGTCATTCTGCTGTATACAAGAAACACCCCTTAGCATTAATGATAGACATTACCTCAGAGTAAAAGGTTGGGAAAAGGTTTTCCAATCAAATGGACCTGACAAGCAAGCTGGCATAGCTATTTTAATCAAAATTAACCAAAGGAGATAGAGAAGGGCATTTCATACTCATCAAAGGAAAAATCCACAAAGATGATGTATCAGTTTTGAACATCTGCACCCCAAATGAAAGGGTAACACATTTGTAATTGAAACATTAATAAAGCTTAAGTCATACATATCATATCACACAATAATAGTGGGAGACTTTAACACCACACTCTCACCAAGAGTGTGGTCATCCAGACAGAAACTAAACAGAAATAACCAACAGATGTTCTGACTCAAATGAACCTAACAGATACCTAAGGAACATTTAACCCAAACACAAAAAAATATACCTACTTCTAAGGACCACATAAAACCTTCTCAAAATTGACCATATGCTTGGCCACAAAGCAAGTATCAACATATACAAAAAACTGAAATAACACCCTGTATCTTATCTGACTGCCATGTATTAGAGTTGGATTTCAAAAACAACATAAAGAGTAACTCTTTACTGAGTTACAACTGGGTCAAGAAAGCAATAAAGACGTTAAAGACTTCTTAGAATTCAATGAAAATGAATGCACAACATACCAAATGTATAGGATCTGGTGATATTTTATTTGTGCACCCCAATAAAGCTTATCTGGGGATCAGAGGAAAAGGCCAGCCACTGCATTAAACATAGAGGTCAGGCAGTGGTAGCACACACCTTTAATCCTAGCATTCAGGAGGCAAGACCCATCTAGACCTCTGTGAGTTCAAGGCCACAGCGGGAACAGAGTCAGGCGTAGTGGCATACACCTTTAATTCCAGTGCTAGCTAACCATAGAGGTCTAGAGGTCTGTACAGACAGGCAGTGATAGAGTTGGGTGGAGAAAGGAAGTAAGATGACAAAGCACAGAAAGGCATATAAGGTGTGAGTAAACAAAAAGTCTCTCTCTCTGGAGGCTGAGAAGTTGATAAGGTGACGTTGGCTGTGGCTTATTCTATTTCTCTGATCTCTGTTTTTATACCAGTATCTGGCTCTGGGTTTTTTATTAATAAGACCTTTTTAGATTTGTCTTACAATGGGACACAATGAAAGCACTGCTAAGATGGAAGTTTTTAGCACTAAATGCCTTCATGAAGAATTGGATAGATCTCATACTAGTGACTTAACAGCACACCTGAAAGTTTAGAACAAAAAAATGCAGACACACCTAAGAGGAGTAGGTGGCAGGAAATAATCAAACTGAGGGTTGAAATCAATAAGACACAATTAAAGAGAACAATACAAACAATCAATGAAACAAAGAGTTGGTAAGAATCCATCTTGTACCTCTCAGAATTGCTAAGATCAAAAATACTAATGAGAGCTTATGCTGGAGATGATATAGAGTAAGGGGGACACTCCACCATTGCTGTTGGAGTGCAAACGTGTACAACCACTTTGGAAATCAGTGTGGCAGTTTCTCAGAAAAATGGGAATCAATGTACCATAAGACCCAGGTATACCATTCTGGGGCATATAACTAAAGGATGTTCATTCATATCACAAGGACATATACTCAACTATGTTCACAGCAGCTTTATTCATAATAGCCAGAACCTAGAAACAATCTAGATGTCCCTCACCTGAGAAATAGATAAAGTAAATGTGGTTCATTTAAACAGTGAAGTATCACTCAGCTGTTAAAAACAAGGACACATGAAATTTGAAGACAAATGGATGGAACTAGAAAAATCATACCAAGTGAGGTAATCCAAACCAAGCAAGACAGACATGGTATGTATTCACTCATAAGTGGATATTAGCTATAAAAGAAAGGATAACTATGCTGAAACACACCAACCTAGAGACACCAGGAAATAAGGAGGGTTCATGAAAGGATCCCTAGATCTACCTGGGAAGGGGAAATAGAAGAGATTTCATGAATGTACCTAAGGTGTGTGGGAATGGGAACATGAGTGATCAGGTTAGGGGAGAGCAGAGTGGGAGAGTACTGCTGGAAGGCAGGGGTGGGTATTTGGGGATTAGGTAAAAACCTGGTGTAAGGGAACCTCCCAGGAATGTTTAAGGATGACCCTATCTAAGACTTGTAGCAATAGCAGATATATAGACTGACCTGGCCATCACCTATGACCAATTTGACGCCTAGCCCAATTGTCATCAGAGGGGCTTCATCCAGCAAATGATGGAAACAGATGCAGACTCACAGCCAAACATTAGGCAGAATTTGAAGAATCCTGCAAAAGAGGGGGAGAAAGGATTGCAGAAGCCAGAGGGTTCAAGGACACCACAAGAAAACTCACAGAATCAACTAACCTGGGCTCATAGGAGCTCACAGAGACTGAACCAACAACCAGGGAGCCTGAATGAGACTGAGCTACGAACTCTGCATGTATGTCACAGTTTAATAGCTTGGTGCTCTTGTGGGACTCCTAACAGTGGGAACAGGGGCTGTCTCCAAATCTTTTATTGGCTTTTGGGACCCTACTCCTCATACTGAGTTGCCTTGCCCAGCGTTAATACATGGGGAGGTGCTTAGTCTTACTGTAACTTGATAAGCCATGTTTTGTTGATACTCATGAGAGACCCAACCTTTCTTAAACAGAAACAGAAGAGGAGTGGATTGGGATGGGAACAGGTGCTTGGGGTGGGGGACTGGGAAGAGAGAAGGGAGGGGAAACTTTGACCAGTATATAAAATAAATAAGTATATAAATTTATTTTCAAATGAACATCAAAATACACCAGAAAAATAAGCACCTGGTATAGGAATAAAAGAGGTGCCATCACAGCAGATTCTACAGACACTTGAACAACTTTATACAGTTAACAACTTTATCCCTGGTGTTTTAAAGAGGACTTGGGTGGGTTAACAATGGGATATCAGTCTCAAACAGCACAAAGATTCAACATAGAGATGACACTTTATAATACGGAACACAACCATCATAAACTGGCTGCCGTTGCCAGACACAGAAATTACAAAAAAGCAATCCTGTACAATTAATGACCACATTTACAAATGTACTAAATATTATAAGAAACTATAGCCTATAAAAACAAATAATAAATACATTAAATTGTCATGGTTGTAATAAAATTTAAGAACGTGTTCATGCTTCAAGCTTTATTATTTCTGCTTCACATTGCCTTTATACTATTTGATGTCTACTGTGATTTTATACAATTTTGCTCTTGCTCATCCTTTTTTGGTAATAGATATTATTATTTTGGTAAAGATTACATTGAATCTGGTGATTGCTAATTGAGATATGTACATTCTGAGAATATTCATTATTTCAACCGATGGACACAAAATAACTTTCCATTTACTTATTCTCCAATTTCATTCATCAACGCTTAATACTTTTGAGAGAATATATTTTACATATTTTATCAAATACATTCTTAGTTATTCTATTTTTTGATGTTATGGAAATGGAATTGATTTTATAATCCCTATTTCATATAACTCAGCAGCAGTGCATAGAAATATTGAGTTTTGTATACCAATTTTATATCTTGCAAATTTATTAGATTTGCATAATACTTCAAATAACTTTTTGGTGGAATTTTATTGTTTTATGTGTAAAATCATGTCATAAACAACAGAGCAAATTGTACTTTCTAATTTGTATGACTTTTGTTTCATTCTGAGTTTCTTCTACTTCTTGCAGTAGAATTATTGGGAATGCAAGAACTTAGCATAAATCGGCTTGTCGTACTCTTGAAAGCAGAGGAAAAGCCTTCACCTTTCCAAAATTTAATGTGATACCAGCTGTGAGTTTGTGGTACTTTCTTTTTATGTTGTTGAAGTACATTACTCTCTATCTAACTTGTTGAGTTATTAGTAAAAATAATAGTGAATTTTCTTAATGTCTTTTCTGTATCTATTCAGATTTTCACTTACTGATTACACTTAATTATGTTAATATCACTTTCCCATTTATTGACTATTATATTTATGCTATGCTTGCATGCCAGGGATAAGTCTCACTTGATTATGGTCAGTGAATTAGCTGAAACTTACTTCAAGTATAATTTTTAGAACATTATAATGCTGATATAAACACAGAATAAAAGTGAGTAGAAAGCAGAAAAATAAACACATTGTCATGCAGTGAACAAATCTTCAAACCAAATTGCCTACCATAGTAGGGATATCACATGCAAAACTCATCAACTACAGCTACATAAAATTATATAGTATCTGCATAGAAATATCTAACAAAGTAAAATGCAATAAATATAATAAGAAAAAATTGCAATCTAATGCAGTGTTAAAGTTCAAAATATGGAAACATGTAGTAGTATTTTGTAGCAAAATAAAAAAGCAAAGTTGATAATTAAAAATATGAATTTATAATCTCACAAGATGATTTATAAAATACCTAGAAGTGGTCTGGTGGTGATGAAGTTTTTACTCTTCTTTTGGATCAAGCATGAGGATTTCTGGGGTGATATTTTATTCATGCTCTAACAAATAAATCTTGCCTGGGGATCAAAGGAAAGGCCAGCCTGTAGCTAAAGTTTTCCTGCCTGGCCCACAGTCAGGACAAATCTCTCTCACCCGCCAGTCCCACAGCCTTTCAGACCCGACCAAGTAAACACAGAGACTTACATTGGTTACAAACTGTATGGCTGTGGCAGGCTTCTTGCTAACTGTTCTTACAGCTTAAATTAATCCATTTCCATTAATCTATACCTTGCCACATGGCTCGTGGCTTACCGGCATCTTCACATGCTGTTTGTCATCGTGGCGGCTGGCAGTGTCTCTCTGACTCAGCCTTCCACTTCCCAGTTTTTTCTCCTCCTTGTCCCGCCTATACTTCCTGCCTGGCCACGGGCCAATCAGTGATTTATTTATTGACCAATCAGCAACACATTTGACATACAGACCATCCCACAGCACTTCCCCTTTTCTTTTCTTAAAAAGGAAGGTTTTAACCTTTACACATCTCCAAAGTCAGCTTGGTATATTTGGGAATTTGGGCGTAGCTTCTCTTACTACTTCCTGCTGGAGGGGGGCGCTGTATCTTCTGGGGAAACAAAGAAAATTTTAGGATCATGGAGTAGTCTGTGAGGCTGTATCGTCTGAGCCAGTTGCCTTGAAACCATTCTGGATGTTGGATCATCTGGGCCTTGGTGTCACCTTTCAGGGGGTCTTGGCTGGTCAAACCTGATGTATCTTAATCTGGAATAAATCCATAGCCTCTGGCTTTCTGTGGGAACAAAACCTGAATCTCCTTTCCAAAGCAACATATCCTTATATCCAAATTTTGAAGTCAAGGTACCTTTAAAATATACACTTTGTGTTGTCTCAAAAAAAAAAATATACACTTTGGCATAACTCAACAGCTTTTACAATCAAATATTTTTCTGCAGTTAAAAATCCCAAAGACAACACAATCCAGATTCTCTGTGTAATATTCATCTTTATGTGGCTTATTTTTTATATTAATTTGATTGTCTCTTTAAAGACTTTATTTTTTAAAACTATGTATTTGTTTCTATAACTGTATATATCACCTTTTTTGTCTCTTTCAAGCCTACATATATTTTATACACATTTTAAACTATTACATCTGAATCTGTCTTATTGTGAATCTATTGCTTTAAGCTGCAGCAGCTGTGGCTGCTGGCTCTGCCCACCTCAGTTTCCCAACATGGCATGATACTTTACCACCATCTCTGGGAGCTATCATGGGTCTATGCTTTTAGCCAAGCAGCGTGTAGCCCAGAAACCTCTTTTTTTTGCTTTGTACTAGCAAAGGCTAAATCCACCATGCAGCTTAATGTGCCACTTGCAGAGGAACCCACCAGTAGCTCAAACCGGCAGCTGCCGCTCATTTGAGAGAGACAATTAGGAACTGTTTTTAGCTCCGTTTTAGAATCTTTTCTCAGTTTTTAGGTGGAAACTCTTGTCACCACGTTGGACGCCATTTGTAGCTAAAGTTTTCCTGCCTGGCCCACAGTCAGGACAAATCTCTCTCACCTGCCAGTCCCACAGCCTCTCAGACCCGACCAAGTAAACACAGAGACTTATATTGGTTACAAACTGTATGGCTGTGGCAGGCTTCTTGCTAACTGTTCTTACAGCTTAAATTAATCCATTTACATTAATCTATACCTTGCCACATGGCTAGTGGCTTACCGGTATCTTTACATGCTGTTTGTCATCGTGGCGGCTGGCAGTGTCTCTCTGACTCAGCCTTCCACTTCCCAGTTTTTTCTCCTCCTTGTCCCACTTATACTTCCTGCCTGGCCACTGACCAATCAGTGATTTATTTATTGACCAATCAGCAACACATTTGACATACAGACCATCCCACAGCACCAGCCACTATATTAAGCATAGAGGTCAGGCAGTGGTAGTACACATCTTTAATCCAAGCATTCAGGAGGGAGAGATTCATCAAGTTCTCTGTGAGTTCAAGGCCACACTGGGAATAGAGTCAGGCGTGGTGGCACAAGCCTTTAATCCCAGTGCTAATTAACTATAGAGGTCTGGAGGTCTGTACAGACAGACAGGAAATGATAGAGCTGGGCAGAATGAGGAAGTGATGTAGCTGGGCAGAGAGAGGAAGTAAGATGGCAGGGCACAGAAAGGTTTATAGGTGTGAGTATACAGGAAGTAGCTCTGGGGCTGAGGATTTCCCAGCAGTAAGAACTTGTGGCTGGCTTGTTTTATTTCTCTGATCTCTCAATTTTCACTCCAATATCTAGCTCTGGGTTTTTTATTAATAAGATTGTTCAGCAATTCATGTTACAGATTTCCACAGCTCATGTAAAACTCCAGGCATGATAGCACATGACTGTAATCTTGGTGTTGTTGGAGTGAAGGTACACATATACTACATTCACACAGTAAAATTAATTAAGTAAAACAATATGGTAGAGAATAATGGAGGAAGACACCCAAACTCAATCTAGAGCCTACAGAAATGTGTATATATGTGCATATGCACCTGTGCATACATGCACACATACTTAAAAATTTTAAATAGTCCACAGACATAAGAGTATACTCAACACAACTAATCAGCTATGAAGACAATGAAAAGGCATTTGTCTATTTGTTCATTCCTTAATAAACATGGATGACAAATTTTAACAGTTTGACAGATAAAACATATATTTTATTTCTCATTGAAAATTACCACTGTAGTTAGAAAAACATCAATGAGATATTACCTAATATATGTTTTGATAGCTATTACCAAAATGTCAAAGGATAAATGTAACAAAGGTGTGATGAAGAATGGAGAGTGATCCTTATGCACTATTCGTGGTAACATAATGACCTAGCATATGTCTTTCCAAAGAACCATCATTTATGCTTCAAAGAAGAGTTATACATACTAAGCAGCATTTACTTATGTATATTTAGTAATACATATGAATATATATACATGTAATAAAAATTAATGCAGATAGAGGTCATGATTTTGAAAGAGAGCAAGGGGGCATTTGAAAGGTTTAGAATGGAGGAAAGAGAAGGGGGAACGATATAATTATATTGTAATCTAAACAAATAAAATAAATAATTTTAGCTGGGAGGTGGTGGTGCACGCCTTTAATCCCAGTACTTGGGAAGCAGAGCCAGGTGGATCTCTGTGAGTTCAAGGCCAGCCTGGGCTACCAAGTGAGTTCAAGGAAAGGCGCAAAGCTACACAGGGAAACCCTGTCTCAAAAACTAAAAATAAATAAATAAATAAAAATAAATAAATAATTTTAAAATTTGGAAAGAAATGGACAAATTTGGAAATTACTATACTAAGTATGATAGGTTTTAAAAAAGAAAGAAAATTCCTCTTGTGTGGAATAAAAAATATATAACCAGTAGAAACAAAGACTGGAAGGGTAGACAACAAGGGAGGATAGGAGAAAAAAAGAGACCCTGGTCACTAAATTAAAATTTTTAATTATGTGAGGAATAGTTCTTGAAAATTATCATATAATATTTTGGACATGATCAATTTAGTACACATTTGAAGTATATTGAAAGAGTAAATCTTCAACATTATACTATGAACATCAAAAATGGTATTTATTGCATATCAGCCACGGATTCCCCTGTCCTCCCTCCTCCCACCCCACCCCCCACCCCCACAGCCCACCCCCCATTCCCATCTCCTCCAGGGCAAGGACTCCCCTGGGGATTCAGCTCAACCTGGTAGTTTCAGTCCAGGCAGGTCCAGTCCCCTCCTCCCAGGCTGAGCAAAGTGTCCCTGCATAGGCCCCAGGTTCCAAACAGCCAGCTCATGCACTAAGGACAGGTCCCGGTCCCAATATTAAATCAAATTATAAAAAAAAAATAAAATTTAAAAAAGATGCTAATGAAATATATTTTAGTATTATAACATAATTATAATTAAAAAGTAAACAAGCTTATGGCCACAAGTTAAGAAGAAATACATAGAGGTTCCTCAAAAAAATGGTATTTATTTAAAAATAGAATGCTACTGAACTTCATTGTGAGCCACAACCTTTACCTCACACCACTGATGAAACATTAGTAAGTGAAAATTCCCACAATATTTCATATGACTGATGAGATGGACCATAGACTGTAAGTAACTTTTTTTAATAAATATTTTTATTTTATAATTAATTTAATTTTACATATCAGCCATGGATTCTCTTGTCCTCCCTCCTCCCAGCCCCAGCCTTCCCCTGCAATCCACCCCCCATTCCCACCTTCTCCAAGGCAAGGTCTCTCCTGGGGAGTCAGCCCAGCCTGGTAGTAGAATAACCTGGAAGTAGTAAGTCAAGTTTCCTCTGAGGTTTATGATAAAAATCTGAGTTAAATACCATAGCTGAATATCTTTTAACTGCATATAGCTACTACAATTATTTCTTTCTTATTTGTCCACAACCTTATTTTATAAAGCATATGTTCTTCTGAATTATTTTATGGTTTTTGGACAAGACATCAGTTGCTGGATCAAGGTTCTGTCCTTCATTCTTCTCCAAAACATATTGAATATGAGTTCTTTCTTTCTATGAATACATCTGATGGATCTTTCTACATTATAGGAAAACACTGAAAACAACACACCCATGTGTATGTGCTCATATACACACTAACAAAAAATCTTGCCTCTTAAAACCATTGGATAAGATGTTCCCACTCTTTCCATGCATTATCCCAAAGAGTGGAAGTGTGCAATATTCTCGATTAGATGTGGGGAAGGTTGGACATGACCTCAAACAAAATTTTGCTATATGCTGCTAAGTAAACGTGCCTAGTGTTTTGAGTTATACTGTGTATCTAATTTTAGTGTATTTGGATATAGAACTAAATCAAGGTATGAACTTACTTTATTAAACTGATACATGAGATGCCCAGTACATTTCAAAATGAAAATCTTACCTCGTACTAGAGGAGTTATTCCTTAGACTTAACTAAGTGGGACTGAGTTTTGACGAGAAGTTATGTTCTCTATGTATTTGCTATTACATCAAAAATCTGCAAACAAAACATCTACCTCATATTAAATTAACAAGGATTTAAAATATTTTATAAATGTCCATCAGATACAGTAACATCAGTTAATTATCTAAGAAGATAATGCTTATGCACATCTCAAGCTATAAGTTTGAATGTTGAGATATCTCTATGAAGAAAGACTAAGGTATGACTGCTTCTCTCATAACTTGATGGATTCATCAATTTTACAGATCCATTTCTACTTTACTTTTAGAATCGAGAACAAAAATCACTTGGGAATGCCAATTTTGAAGAAAATTAAGTTACTAATTGTAATGTATTTGACTGCAAGAGAAATGAGAGCTTGAGCATGATACAATTTCCCCCTTGTTATTTCACTCTGTTGGCCGTTTTAATGTTATCTTTGATATGGTTTTATAATAAAGAACAAAGTATGAAGTCACTTTTGTGTACAAATCTATACCCGGGAACATTGTCTGAAGGAATGATTATAGACATTGTGGCTTATGTGTGTTTATACGATAGTCCGTTTGAGATAGGGTCTTACTACAAATCCCTGCTTCTCCTGACACTCGCTAAGTTGATCAGGCTGGCCTCAAACCGAAAGAGATCCACAAGCTTCTGCCTCCATAAAGCTGGGATTAAAATTTTGCACCACCCACAATTGTTTCAGTTTTAAATGCAAATTTTCTCTTTCCATCAAAATGTATGAAATTTATTTTGTTATTTTCTGTATGTCAGTATTTGGAAGTTTTCTTATGTTAAGATTAAAAAATACTGTAACATATTTATCTTATTATTTTATATTTTTGTAATATATTTACAAGTACATTTTAATCTTTAAAACATTTCTATATATGCTAGCTATGGGTACAATAATGTGCACTTCCATTTATACAATTGTGTGTTTTATTTTTATTAAAAAAGTATGAAAGAAACAGAGCCACAGAGACAGCAACAATTTACAGAGTGACCAACAAGCATTTGTTGATAGGGATGGCACAGATTGAATTTCTCTCCTCCACACTCGCGGTGTGATTCACATGGCACATAAACTACAGTCTGTTGGTTATCATACAGTTGTTGCCTCCACAGGAACCCTTTCCTGAGATCTCTCCTTTTCTGCTGTTCCATTAAAAGAAGGAAAGATGGAATCCCTACTGTTCAGGAAGACTTCCACAAGGTTGGGCTTTCCACATTTAGAAGAGAGATATTAAAACACATGAAACTAAAATACAAAATAAATTCGCAATTATGGACTTAAAATGATGCCAACTAAATGGTTTTGTAGTGCAGGTGTTAAATTAACTCATTTTAAAATGCAAAATATTATTACCTGCAGTGTTAATAAAATTGTCTAAACACTCTCAGATTTAAAAACACAGAAATATGCTGTGACTACTGTCATCCACTGGAAGCACTAAATGAAACTATTTTCAAAATAAAATATAGAAGAAATTTAAAACCAATAAAGTGACACAGTATTTTTATTGTATTATTTTAACACTAACAAAATGATATATGCAAATATGTTTCCTAAAGCATTTACAACCTCGAAAGAATGATAATACACTGAAAGGTCAAGTTATCTTAAACCGTTCTTGGTTTTGAGCATTTCATTTGATTGTGTATCCTTGGCTTTGGGGGGTATTATAACTGCATAATTACTGAATAGTTCCAGTTGAACTCCTGCCAACTTGGTATTGATATTTTACTAATTAAAACTGTATAATTAAATTTGTCAGAAATGTAATTAACCTAAATTTTAGGACAGAGTTGAACCTTCTGTTTTGCCCAGAAGCCCTAGTGACTTAAAAGATTCCTACCAAATTTTGAAAATTAATAAGCTTGAGCATTTTCCTACCTTCATTATTTTATTCTCTATAAATTTGATGATCTACAAAAGAAGAAAATTGTAGTGCTGTATTTTGTTCTTTGAAAATTTTATACACATATAAAATGTATCTTGACCACATACACTCCCGCCCCTAGATTCCTCTAGCACTCCTTCATTACATCTTTCCAAAAATTGTATCTTGTTTTCTCCACGGGGCAGACTTTCCTCAGGAAACTCTCCATGAACTGTGAAATTCATGTCAGTTAAAGATAAGATAACGTCAGGATGAATAAAATGTAGTTGAGTGTCTGTAGATAGATAAAGGACATGAGAATTTCATGTAGAAAAAATATTTTAAGGCTATACCACCAACCTTAACTAAATATTTAATCTGTGTGTAATATTTTCTTGATTGGGACAACTTTTTTTTAATCCATTCTGAGAAATTACTTTTGAAATATTCCCATATCCCCTTAAAGAGTTACAACTCTCATGATATTAACATTATATTTTTTAAGCTTTTAAATGTTTTTTAAAACATTTTTTATTAAGAAATTCTTTTCATTCATTTTACACACCAATCAAAGATCCCTCTCTTCCCTCCTCCCAACCCACCCCCACTCCCATCCACAAGAAGGCAAGGCCTCCCATGGGGAGGCACATCCAGTACAGGCAAGTCCAAGCCTTTCCCCCTGCCTCAAGGCTGCATGAGGTGTCCCATCATAGGTAGTGGGTTCCAAAAAGCCTGCTCATGCACCAGGGATGGAATCTGATTCTACCGCCAGGGGCCCCCCAAGCATCTGGTCATGCAGAGGGCCTAGTCCAGTCCCACACAGGCTCCACAGCCATTGATCCAACTTTCATGAGTTCCCTCTAGTTTGGTTTGGTCGTCTCTGCAGGTTTCCCCAACATGATCCTGCTGCACTTGCTCGTAGAATCCCTCTTCTTTCTCTCCTACTGGACTCCTGGAGCTCTGCCTGGTGCTTGGCTGTGGATCTCTGCATCTGCTTCCACCAGTCATTGGAGAAAAGCTCTGTGATGACAGTTAGGGTACTCACCAGTCTGATATCTGGGGCAAGCCAGTTCAGTTCAGGCACCTCTCCACTATTTCTAGTAGTCCAAGCTGGGGTCATCCTTGGTGATTCCTGGCAACTTTCCTAGCAACTTCTCTCTATCCCCATGATGTCTCCATCTGTAATTGTCTATGTGATTGCTTTATAAAATTCTTTTAAAACTGTCCATAATATTCACCTGGTGCTGTACTTTCCCCCTGTTTACACAGGAGGAACTGGGGAGAGGAGTGAGGGAGCGACGGGAATGTGGCACTCACATGTAAAGTTCCAGAAGTATATGAAAATAGCACAATGAAACCATCATTAAAAGAAAACCCTTGTTCCAAAAGTTAAAAAGGTATCTGTAAACACATCAATCTTCCTAAGACTAACAAACGACAAAGAGAATAGTTTAAAAGTGTGATGACTTTGGACATTCAATGGGAAAGGTTTTCACTGGATCTAACCTGAAATCCTCCTTCCAGAGATCTAGCATTTATAGTACCTGAAAGTACTATTCGATCTGAAAAGGGAGAGAATCAATCAATAGTCCTACACAGCTATGACTCCACTGAAGTATAACAGTAACCAGCATGAAGTATAGTAATGCTTCTCAGATGCTAGTGGTAATCAACAGTTGTCTAATTGAACTTAAAGTCCACTCAGTAGGAGCGAAATGGCTGGTACTAGAAACTTAGCCAACTGCCCAGGGCTAGGGATCTCATGGATCATAGAGGACAACCTATTACATTCATTTTACTAGGTTAGAATAATACCTAACTGCATCCTTAAGCTTACCCTTATACAGACAGATAAGTGTCGCTCTTCCCCTTCATTAAAGAAGCTTCTCTTTACAGCAAATGAAGACAGTTACAGAAAACCACATAGTTGTCAGTGGATCATGGGAGCCCAGTGCCAACAGATACATCTGTAACACAGCTCCTACACCTAAGCCTATTGAGAAATATTGTAGGAGAGGGCTGGAAAGATCAAAGAGCCGGGGCACTAGGAAGTCTTCTGTCAGATTATGTCTCCTGGTAATGACAGGATTCTGCATCATGATTTCTCAATAGTACGGATGCCTAAAGAAGGCATGAATAGTGGCAATATCAATAGACATGCAAATACAATCTACAATGGTGACCGTACTGCAGGATGTGTTAGTATAAGAGTCTCACAAAGCTTGTGGGACTATCCAACTATTTGGAATGTATTTAATGCCATTCCATGAGATGGAACCCATCACAGACACTGCTCACATGGCCAACATGAGAGTAAATAGCTTAGGGACCCAGGGGAAAAATTAATACTACTATTCTGCTAAAGGATCATATCAAAATGACCCCTAAGGACATTCTGCTATACTTGTAAATTAGTGTCTTGCCCAGCCATACTCAAAGAAGCTTCCTCCTGCAGTAGACGGGAATAAAAAAAAAAAAAAGACTCACAGCTGGACAATGGGAAGTTTGGAATCACAGGCCATGTACCTGATAAGCAAATGTTTCACCACCAAGCCACTGAGCCACATCAATAGTCTAAAGTTAGTACCTATATGAGTTGTCAAGGGAGGGGATCAATCAGTGATCCTGTGCAGCTGTGACCAATGATACTTTAAATATGTTACATACTATTATTAATTGACAGAGCTCACTCTCTTTCATGAAATAATTCTGATATAATCAAGGCTTCTTGAATAATAACAATCCATGTAATGATCTGAACACAATTCCATTTAGAAACACTGCCTCTCATTGTGTGAAGTGACCCACAAAGATAACTGAGAAAAATTATGATTTAGAAAATGCTCATCCAACACGCCAATAGGAAACATATGACAAGATATGTGAATGTTCCAGGCTTCTGTTCACCGGCCTTGCACCAAGTGGGTGCTTGGATCCCCAGCAAATAAGATACCCTTTGTCTGACTTGCTCTTAGTAATCCAAATTGTTAATTCACACATGAAAAATGCTCTTTGAAATAATCATGTTTTCATTTCTTTTCATCATCTGAACCATAAAATTTAATAAATAGCTGTTGTATTCTTGCTTTTTATATTAGATAATTATATCATCGAGATTTTAAAATATATTTTAAACTAATGAGTGTAAGATAGCTCTTAAAAGGTCTTATTAATAAAAGACCCAGAGCCAGATATTGGGGTAAAAGTTGGAAGACCAGAGAAACAGAACAAGCTACAGCTAACCTCACCTTACTGACTCATCAGCCTCCAGAAGGAGCTACTTCCTGTATACCCACACCTATATGCCTTTCTGTCCCTGTCCTCTTACTTCCTCTCTCCACCCAGCTACATCACTTTCCTCTTTCTGCCCAGCTCTATCACTTCCTGTTCTGTCTGTACAGACCTCCAGACCTCTATGGTTAGCTACTGCTGGGATTAAAGATGTATGCCACCACACCTGGCTCTGTTCCCAGTATGGCCCTGAACTCACAGAGATCCAACGAATCTAGGATAAAGGGTGTGTGCCACCATTGCCTGACCTCTATGTTTAATATAGAGGCTAGCTTTTCCCTCTGATCCTCAGATAAGCTTTATTGGGGTGCACAAAAAAATATCACCACAAATGAGTACATATAGGTAAAATTTTGAGATACTATGTTTTCTAACTATATTTACTTTTGAACCAGCTTTTATATTTAAAGAAACTTTACCCTGTATGAATATCTCAGACCAACCTAGAAAGGTGGCTCAGCAGTTAATGGTATTTGCTGCCAAACTTGAAGAGTTTAATTTGAAACCAGGGACCTACTTGGTGAAATAAGAGAATCAGCTCCTTCAAATTATCCTCTGTCCTCAGTGGACAGTATGGCAGGTATATGCTCATGTACACACATACACACCCAGGATAAATAAGTGTGATTTCTAAACTTTGAAAGTATCTCAGATATCTTTCATTAAGTTCATTTTCTCATTCAATTTATAAGTCATAAATATTATGGAAAGGATGACATAGTAAATAAGAACTAATATCTGATATGATTTCTAAGAATTATCATCATCATAAAAGATTGAATCAAATAGCCTAATTGATCCACACAGGAATTTTGTTCTTGCTTTCCAACCTGAGCATAGTGATACTAAAAATGACTTTTCACTGGTGTCTAAAGAGTGCACTACTATGGGCTAAAATAAGAGAAAAGACATCAAATTTCTATTGAGCTATACAGATTCATATTTTAAAGCTGTCCTGTGTATTTTCCTTCAAAGGCTATTCAGTAAAGCTTTAAAGGCAAGTTAAAATGTTTCCTCTCACTTGGTGTCATTGCTAAAAATACTGGAACATCAAGAAAAGTGTTTGGAAAGGTCCCCTTTTAGCATAGTGTTGTATTTTCAGTTCATCTTTCTTGGTAAATGCAATATACACACCCAAAGTACATAAAGGAAGAGCAGGGGGACTTTAGAAAAGTCAGTAAAGAAACAGGAAAACATTCTCAGTATTTTACTAAGATATGAAATAAAATGTTGATGGTCTTGGAATATCAGCATAAGAAGGAATGTTAAAACCTTACCTTGTCCAACATGCTAATAACAGTGTGAATCAATTCTGCATCATTCCTTCAGTGCCTCTCCAGAACACACTCACATATAATGTGAAATCAGTTGTCTTATATTTAGTTCATTTATGAAAAAGAGTGTGTGGAGATTTGTGGGGAAGGAAAACTTGGAAAAGATTGACTGTTCTTACTAGTACAAAGTAAGATATAAAACACATTAAAAATGCGAGTTTTTCACATGCATTTACTCTTTGGGTTCCTCTTGCACAGTGTTGGCTGGAACCTATTCATGTTACATTCTGGCAAAGAACTTGACTGTGCTCTATTCATATATTGAGAAATTGAAAGAGGCTGAATTGAAATATTATAGACTAATTTGTAAGGAAGAGGAAATGTCAAGACAGTTTGACCGTGGATGGTATGGAGCCAAGGAGAGGGGACCCACCATGAATGTGGGTAGTACCGTTACTTTGGCAAAGACTTTAGGACAAAATGCAAAGGGGAAAATCTTGATGAACACCAATGTTTTCTCACTGAAGATGCAATATGACCAGCTGTCTTATGCTTCCACTACCAAGCCTTTTCATCAGGATGGACCATTCCTTTTAAAATCATGATCCAATACGATTCTTCTCTTAAGTCGTTCATCCTAAACATTGCCACAAAATAAGACAACATAACTAACACAGACAAGTCAGGTTGTTCTTGTGATGAACCTCACCTGGTGATGTGTAGCCCTTTGGATATACCGTTTGCAAGAATAATGTGAAAGAATTTGAAACTGTAGGTTAGATAAAACTTAGAGGAACATAAGCAA
Organism: Peromyscus californicus insignis; assembly: GCF_007827085.1. Taxonomy (NCBI): domain Eukaryota; kingdom Metazoa; phylum Chordata; class Mammalia; order Rodentia; family Cricetidae; genus Peromyscus; species Peromyscus californicus. Next base: position 72,571,929 of record NW_026294480.1, on the reverse strand, counting down.
AACTAAATGGCATGTTCTACTGGAAGTTGAGGGAGACTGCAGTATTAATAAAAATACTGACAGTAAAAATTGTGCTTAGAAGGTTTCAGAGAGGAACAAAATTTTTCTCATATCCTGGACTGACAACCATTCCTGTTAGATCCTGGCAAATAATCAACTATTTTCTGCACAAGCCATTAGCAATTAAGTGAGGTCATACTCAAAAGTAGTTAGTTAATATTTTTAGATGAGGAAGTTTCGATGTTGCACAACATCTAGATGATAGAATGGTTACTCATAAATTATGTTAGTCACATCTATAGTAAAAGACAGAAGACAGATAAGGGAAATTGCATTTTAGTAATAAAAACCAAGAGTATGTGTGAAGTTAAAGCTACTGGAAACAAGTTAGGTGTGGAGAAAGAGGTTACTGCAATGAAGAGGAGACCTTAATCTTTGCACAGGAACAAGAAAAGTGCCTCTAGCAAAACCCCCACTGATGAAAGGTCCTGTTTTTAACAATGAAAATGCATCTGAAAGAAGAGAAATTCAGCTGAGAATGCCAAAGAAGGAAATCCAAGCCCGAAGCCAAATTCTTAGTTCCAGGTCACACAGAAGTTGCCATGACTATGGTAGAGAGAGGCTGAACTACATTTTAAACTGGCAACCAAACATTCAGCTTGACTGTGTGATAGGAGTTTGCAGCAGTAAAAAATGAAAGAATTACAGGGTGAAGGAGATTTATTCCCAGGTTCCAGAAACCTGATGAGCCTAGGAAATGGGGGTTAGGATCAATCCTGTGATGAATTCATTCGTGCAAACCTGTGGAGATGAAGCTTATGTTTCAATAATGACCACTGGATGTTGGAGATACCAGAAAAAAAAAAATCTGCCAATAAAACTACAGGCATGAGTGTAGGAGGTCCAAGAGAGAGTCTGCATGTGATATAGGCAGCAGAACTGTGGAGACAGAGGTACTGGAGGTTATTGAAGCTCAAAGATGCCACCAAGAAACCAGACGCTGGAAATGGAGCAATGGTGTCAGTTATTTACCTGGTTGGCCTCAGACTTGCTTTGGGTTGGATTTCCCTGCTATATATTTATTGATGGGTGGGCTTTGAGGTCTCAGATGCACAAGCCACACCTGGCATGGGAGTCTCCTCCTTCTGCCTGCAGATCAAGATGTAGAACTATCAGCTAATGTCAACAAAATGTCTGCCTGAATGCAGCCATGCTTCCTGCCATGACAATATGGACTAAACCTCTGAACTGTAAGCCAGCCCCAATTAAATGTTTTCCTTTGTAGGAGTTGCTGTGACCATAGTGTCTCTTCACATCTATAAAACCCCAACTAAGACAATGCCTTAATGGAACTGAAAGAAAATTTAGAAAATTGCTTTTAAACTATCATTTGGTAAGAAAAAGCATGGATCCTTGAAATAGAAAAAAAAATCCAGTTAAAAGAAAGAAACAAAGAAATTCAGAGAGCAGTCACATGTGAGGGACTAGGACAATAAACACAGAAGTCATTTACATGCTCAGTAAATCAATTAAAATTGTTATTGATGACAGCATTCCTAATGGGACTATGCCCATTTAATACAAAACGATTGAGGACTTAGTTAAGCTAAGAGTAATGTTGGAAGTCTATTTTGAACGATAAAAAGGAAATTTTAACAATCATATTGAAAAGAATGCTATGTATAAGTTCAAACATGAAAATTAAAGTTCTCTGTTACTAATTTTTTTCTTTTTGTTGAAATTCTAGGATTCAGTAGATACTTTTGTATTGGGTTTTAAGGTTTTTTTTTTTTTTTGTAATTGTGAGCTATGAATTCCATTCAACCTAAATTTCCTTTCACTGTTAAAAGTCACAGCAATGTAAAAATATATCATACACAAATGAAAAAATATTGGTAGATAATGTGACTTGTCTAGAATATAGAATGTTAAAATCCTGAATTCAATATTTTCATGTAAAATCATAACAAGAACGCAATTTATCAGGTAAACAACAATATACTAGTCATAATTTTTTAAAAATAAGGCTACTTATTGGTATACTTTTTATGATGAAAGGAAAACACATTTAAGTGTTCAGAATTTATTGTTATTGTTATTGTTATTCAGCATCAAAAAAGAAATATTCCTTATGATAAGATTCCATAGTATAATGACCCTTATATAATCAATGTGCAATTTAAAAATGGAAATGTATTAGTCATATAAGAATGAAAATATAATGAATGATATAATAAACATTTGCACAAGAAATGTAGAAACAAAATTCCTAAAGATAATATAGTCTGTCTTATTGATACCTTTTAAAGATCTCTGTATTTGAATAAGAGTATTTTTATGTTAAAAATACTTAATATTATTTATTTATTTATTTTTATTTAATATAATATCTGTATTGATTCTTTGGGAATTTCACATCATGTACCCTAATTTAGCTCACTTCTCAGTTCCCCCATATCCTTCCCTTACTCAAAAAAGAAAATTTTAAAAAATTAAATGAAAACAAAACAAAGCAAGCAAACAAAACCAAGAACAAAACAACTCCCCAAAACAAAAATCTCTTTTCTTCTCTGTTATTCCCGCCTCTCCAACACCTCTTCATTCATCCCAGTGGCATTGGGAGCTTTGGTGTGTCATATATTATACTGATTTTTTTTTTTTGAGACAGGCTTTCTCTGTGTAGTTTTGGTGCCTAGATCTCATTCTGTAGACCAGGCTGGCCTCGAACTCACAGAGATCCACCTGGCTCTGCCTCCCAAGTGCTGGGATTAAAGGTGTGCGCCACCACTGCCTGGCAAATTATACTTTTTTGTTCAGTCAGCTTTACTATGCAATGAGTCACTGGTCTAGTTCAAGGCCTCTGGTGTCTGGTACACTATCATCACTAGATTCTCATTGACTCCTCTGGGATATCCCACGGCTGCCCCAAGTCATGGAAATCCTGCTCTGTGAGTATCATTCCACAGGACCAGTTCTTTCATAAGCACTAGCAGGTCCTAGAACAGGTAGGTGTTAAGATAGGCCAACCCAAGGCCCAACTATTGGCCTGGATGGGAACTGAGCTGGTCAGTCCAGGCCACTGGGGCTGCCCTCCTCAGACAAGGGGGCGGAGCCAGCCCATCCCATTAGGGTGAGTTCTCTCTCCCCTGTAGTGAAGGGTAGGGCCATCTCTTCATAGTATAAGAGCCAGCTCTCCTTGAGGGTCAGTGTCCACTCTTTTGCTGTAGAGTCTCTTGAGAGGCAGAGGCCAATTTTCCAGGGCCTGCTCAGCATGGCCCTCTGATTTCATTATGCATGGTTCCTTTGACTCTTTGAGGTTGCACAGGCCACAGACATCAATTAATATTAGTTTTGATCAATCATTTTTTTAAATTTTTTCCTCCCTTTGGTTAGAGAACATGCTAGGCTTTATTTTGTTAGACCTCATCATGTTAGTCAAACTTTTACAACTTGGGTTTTATTGTTCAATGTGATTTTTTAACTGGACTTGCATTCTTCCAATGACCAATTAAAATACAAATGTTTTCACTATCCCCAAATCCTGCCATTTCCATCTTTGGTTTGCTAAATATTATAGAAGTAGATAATCATATAAAATGAAGCCATATAACACACTTGTAAAAATCACTTAATGATTTTTAAATTTTCAAGGTAGTAGGAAATTATTATGAAAAAGCTCTTCATAATATTGAAGGAATAACCAGTACTCCACAAAAGTGTTTATATTAATGTCATTATCATGAAAATATTTTAGAAAACATTAAGCTATCTCCAAAGCTCACAAATGACTGAGGGAGAGGGGGCAGAAAGGCTGTGAGAGCAAGAGGTGGTGGACATCTACGTCAAACAGTGTTTACTGGACACAGTCACACTGACAGAGGAACTCACAACAACTGGGACTGCAGTGCGCAAGGCCTGAGCAAAGTTAGTACAGCGCATTTCTCAGTGTGGATGAGGGAGAAGCTCATGAGCACCAAACCCTCGTAAGGAGCTACTGGCTGTCAGTGGCTACTGGGGGAGGGAACGTCAGTTTTCTTCAGTGGGTGACCCCTGAGATGCTACCCATGTTCCAACAGGCTGTCCTATGCCCGTGCACATACTGGCAGTGCTAAGTGAACCCATTAAATTAAGAAGAAAAAAAAAACAGCATGTAGATTGGATTGGAAAGGAATAGTAGTGGGGACATAAGGGTTTGAAAGGAATGAAAATGGGTTTTATCTGATAAAAATAGTCTAAAAATAACATGTAATTTTTGTTAGTTGATGCAAGAAGATCTTTACTGAGGAATCATAGCTATCCATATGAAGTTGAGTACTGTTCTTTCAAGGTCTGCTAAGAATTGTGTTGGAATTTTGATGGGGATTGCATTGAATCTGTAGATTGCTCTTGGTAAGATTGCCATTTTATGTTGATCCTACCTACCCAAGAACATGGGAGGTCTTCCCATTTTCTCATATCTTTTCCAACTTCTTTCTTTAAAGACTTAAAGTTTTTGTCATACAGGTCTGTCACTTGCTTGGTTAGAGATACCCCAAGATATTTTGTTTGTGGCTATTGTAAAGGGTGATGTTTCTCTGATTTCTGTCTCAGCCTGTTTACCATTTGTATAGAGGAGGGCTCCTGATTTTTTTCAGTTAATCTTGTATCATTTTCTGCCATATTAAATGAAGGTGTTTATCAAGCTTAGGAGTTACCTGGTAGAATTTTTGGATCACTTATGTATATTATCATGTCATCTGCAAATAGCAAAAATTTGACTTCAAACACCTCAAAGACCTATAGAATATGGCACTTAAATGTTTTAAAAGCTTAGACTTTCTGGACAATGAGACATGTCTGCTCCTAGAAGCACTGATTTACTTCAAAGAGAAAGATGGGCATCAAAGACACTCCTTATGGAGTTCATCTTCTTCTTGGCAAAAATAACCATTTGGGCAAGAAACTGTTCTTGCCCTAGACTGTTTGACAAAAATATTTTATTGATTGGACATGCAGGACCCACAGGAAAGTGACCACTGAACTTTTTAAGGCAAGATGGTCCTTCAGGTTCCTGCTTCACAGAAGAAACTGCCAGATATTCTACAGGACACAGGAAGAAGCAACTGAGAGACTCTACACCTATGGGCTGAAGATAGATGCCCCAATGCTGCAGAGGAACTTTGGATGACTGTACAGGCAGGTAGCTGTCTCTGTCATTTCCAGAGTTTTGGAAGTTGCTTACAATGCATTTCCTGTTTACTTAGGTAATATTATATTCTTCTGGGGTCTTTGATGTAGTTGAAGACTAGACAGTTATAATCATAATTTTCCTTTGTTATGATAAAAGATAAAATAGATATGAAATCTTAGAATCACAAATATAGGATAGATAGAAAATTTTTTCTTTTATTTTGCTAAATGCGAATAGACAAGATATTATAACTGTAATTCTTGCTTGATAACTGTTTTGTTATATATAATTTACTATGTTAAAGTTAAAACTTTCCTTTTTAATTAAACAGAAAAGGGGAAATGCTTTTGAACAATGCTTTTGTACACTCATTTAATAAAATACTGATATAGCCAGCCAGGAAGTATAAGTGGGATAAGCAGACAAAGGGAATTCTGGGGAGAGGAAAGCTGAGGCAGGAGGAGACACCAGCCCGCCATCCAGGGAGCAGCATGTAATGGCACACAGGTAAAGCCACGGAACATGTGGCAACATATAGATTAGCAGAAATGAGCTGAGTTTAAGTGTAAGAACTAGACAATAGTTAGCCTGAGCTAATGACCAAGCAGTTTTAATTAATATAAGTCACTGTGTTTACTTGGGTCTGAGCAGCTGTGGGACTGGGCAGGACAGAGGAAAACATTCTGCTACATAGGCCCTCTAAACGTGGGTGACAGTTATGTGGCTAGACTGTTTGGGGAACAGTGGGACCAGAACTTATCCTGGGTACATGAAATGGCTTTTTGGAACACATTCTGTCGGGTGAGACACCTTGCTCAGCCTTAACACAGGGGGGAAGGGCTTGGTCCTGCTCAATTTAGTATGCCAGACTTTGTTGACTCCACAAGGGAGGCCTTACCCTCTCTGAGAAGTGGATGGGGGTGTGGCGGGAGAAGGGGAGAGAAGGGGAACTGGCATTTGTATGTAAAATAAAAAAAACAGTTTTAAAATAAATAAATTTAAAAACTGAAAAAAAGAACCATAGCTATCAAAAAAGGTGTAAGTAATTTAATGATTTACATCAAGAAAATCTGTACAATAAGTTAAAAGAAAGCCATGTGATTTTAATCAGTCATCTTCAAAAGTATTCAGAAGAAATAGCAGATGTCAGCAAATACCAAAGGTTTTATTCTCATTAGGGTATATAAACATAAAATGTGACAATTCAACTTAGTGCATAATTTCTGTGAAGTCACACTAACAGCTTGTATGCATATATATATATATATATATATATATATATATATATATATATCTGCGTATATATGTGTGTGTACATATATAAAATGGTAAAAATTTGAAAAAAAATTGAAAGAAGAAAATGTCTAATTTTTATTATTTTATTTCAAAAGCATCTTCAAATAATTCCTGCTCAAATAGATATATTATAGTTACAAATGTATTTTCATAAAACAGAGAAACAGCAAATTTAATCTACATTACAGCTTGGATGTTGCTCAATTTAACTCTTCCCAGTTATGAATTTCAAAATAAATTATTTCACTCCTGAGTAAAATGAAAAATACAGCCTTATCTCTGCCTAGTGGGTTATGGAAAATAACATGTTCTCTGACTTAATGGAACTTATATGAATGGATGGAACATAAATAAATGATTAATCTATCAGTTAAGTAAAAGGATGAAGGAGTAACAGGGAGTGTATTTTTCTAGATAAAAAGTTTAACTCAACCATAAAATTAAATAATTAGGTAAGTTCCTGTGTGAATTTACCACCCCTTAGATTTAACAAATACAAAGATCTTAAAGCAAGATATGAGCAATATATGTTTGACCTTATTTTTAATTATTTATTTAAAGTAGGGTTATGCATCTTAATATTTCAATACTTGTCAGCTGAAATATTTATCATATGGTCTATCCAACTGTAACTAAAGTACATTAGACATTTTGGTTAATTATATCCTACTAACTTTGCATTCAAGGAAGGTAGAATTGGAATCAAATTTCAAATAGTTTCTTAATGATTGTAGAGTGCTTATCCAAAAATGAGATATCTGTATCCCACCAACTTTCTTCAAGGTTCAAGGAATCTCATGGAAGAGATGTCTGAAAAACTGTAAGAGCCAGAGGTTGGAGATGAGTGGCCAAACAGTGTCTTCTGAATGAGATATGGACTTTACACTAATGAACTCATCATACCAGTGGTTACCAACACAAAATCAAGCCAGTGAAGATCCACCACTAATCCTCACACCTGGCTGAGGAAGTATTGGCAATAGACAGTTACTGGTGGGAAGGAGTCAGTTTTCTTCAGCAGCTAGCACCTGGGTGATTGGTGATCATATTCCAGGGGATTACACTACACCCATGAGCACATAGGCAGTAGTAATTAGACTCAGCAAGTTACTAAAAAATGAAAAACAGGACATGAATTTGGGAGGGATGTGTTGGGTTTAGGATCTAGGAGTATCTATAGTGGAGGAGTATGGAGTGATATGATCAAAGCATATTGCTTATGTTTATAAACTTCTCCATAGGAAAAAAGTGTTTATAAATGTTTTATACTACAGTTTTTACTGTCTAGTATTTGGCAAATAAGGTCATTTTGATATTTAAACAAGAAATGGATAGAGCAGTTGTTATACGGTGAGGTTTTGCAAATGCTATTTTCTTTGGTTAATCTCCTTTACTATATGCAGCTTTCTTAGACTATTGCATCGTTTGTGTTCATGTATATTAGCCTGTTATGAGCCCATAAGACAAATGTGATACAGCTAACTAGCAAAGAATAATGAAGTTCATGAACAAGGTTAAAGTACTTGAAAGACTACATATGGTACGTTAGGTTGGTTTTACCCAGTTGGGATGAAAGCACTGTCCTGCCAAAAGAGGGTCAGTTGACTCAATTAAATATGGTAGTTGACCTCTGAGACAAAGGAGGAAGACAGGAGCTATGGCACTTCAGGAATGCTGCCTTTCTAGACCCTTACATCCAATTAATGTCCAATCTGCATCGTTGATTTAAAGTGCCTTAGCAAATCGCTTGATCTATGCCACCTCTACCCTCAGTAGAAGTGAACTGTCTATACATAAATTTACTTATCATTTAACAGTTGCTTTGGTACTACTTTTTTTTGTCTACACAAGGGAAGAGAAAAGGTTTAGATATGATTTACATTCCAACTTTATAAAATCAAAGATTTTTAATCAAGAGTGATGTGTCCACACACTACTCAAGTAATATTTTGAAGCCTGGACATGCTTTAATGAGTTAAAAACTGCATTTGAACACTAGTGGAGAGAGGTGGGGGACATAAATGCTGCTACCACTAGCAGTGTACAGCAATACCTTGATTCTCGCCAAAGGATGTATACAGCTTAAAATGTCAGCAGTAATATACATTATAAAAGAAAATGGAAATATAGCACATCCTGAGAGCCATTAACCATTAACTACTATTCTAGGTAATGGAACAGACAGAAAAGGTCCATGTTGATGTCCAGGAACATATTCTAATAAGAATAAATGGGAACAAATACTCAATTTTTTTTCAGAATAGGTGGTTCTAATAATTAAATTTAGTGGACACAGTGTGAGGAGGGGAAGATACAATGGTAGAAGATTGAGGATATTTGTAAATGAACACACAAATGAGCATCGGGAATTCTCCAATCTATCTTTTCTACTGAGCTGGTACTACTCTCTGCAAGTACTTTGGTCGTTATTGAAGCATGAAAAGTATAGAAAGAAAAAAAGGCACAACTCACAGTATTCATTAGACATCTACCTGGTGACCTCCATACTGCGATTTGATGAATTTGAAAATATCATGTTTGATTTCACAGATATTTTAAAGTCGTAGTTTTTCATCTAAGCAGCAACTGACATAGATTAGCACATATAGCTTCTTTTTGAAATGTTTTACTTTTATTTAAGCATTTCAAAGTTAAGACCCATTCAAACGTGCGTTATTGAAGATAAACCAAGAGCAAAAGCTTAAAAGCTGTATTATCTAACAACCTAGGTCAAAACACAGTTGAGACAAGGGTGAGGAAAATGTCAAAGCATTTGAAGCTAACTGGTCGCTCCAGGTAACTGTTGTTCATCAAAATTCCCATAATAGAGATGGTGCCAGAAACCCTTCTCAAAGTAACACAGGCTGCATTATTATTTAGACTCAAGTAATTCATGAGATTAAGGTGCCCTTTATATATCCTCAGGAAGCAGTCAACCTAAAATGTAATCAACCTAAAATAAGTCATAAATTTAGAAAATATATGAAGGTGTGTTGGAGAAAAGAGTAAATGAGGCTGTAAGAAGAGTACAAACGGACAGTGGTCAGCAAGAAGCCTTCCTTGAGACATGGTGAAGGAAAGGACCTGTCAGGGTGTCACCCTCTCTGTGGAGATGAATCTCCTGTTTCAGCAAGGAGTATGATACCAGTTCTGGCAGCAAATTCTTTGAAAGATTTCCCTGTAGTGCTTACTGGAAAGAAAAGAGTGCAGTCTTTTTTGTCTTTTTGTTTTTATTTTTTGCACATTACTGCTTGCACTGCACCATTTTGTCTGATTCAGAAGCCAGATACAAAGTTTTATTTTTTCTAAAACTTTTATTTTAGATAAAATTGATTGCCTATATTTTACTGCAAATTCTATAGCACAATTTGATGGTTTTAATATACATATATGTTTAAGCGTCTTAACAATTCTTTATTAAATTCAAAATATGATAGTGTAGTTGATAACAAAGCAATGTACCACATTCACTTCAGGGTTTTGCCACATACTGACACATACTCCCAAAGCACTACCATTGAGAAATCATAGCTCTGTTGCCAGCTGGAATAAAAATAGATATTCTCCCACTGCTACACATACTGAGTAGATTTTTTTCAATGTTAATTAAGTTTTTCAGTTGCTTCCTTTCTGACCCCTGAGCACTGACTTTTGTCAGGATGGCAGAGTGACTCCTGGTACAAACCAGCAGTTGGCATTCTTGTTTACATACCAGTCTGAGGACGGTGATTGTCTGAGTTGGGTATTTGTCTGCAGTGATTATCATAACGTCCATCGTTGGGGGTGATAAAGTACCAGATGCCGTACCCTACGGTTCTGACTTCAGAACACCATCTCGTACAGCTCAGTTGGCACAGGCTTCTTGCTTTAACTCATGTCTTTTCTGGTTTCATCTTAATTCAGGAAATGAAGGCCCGTTAATGAGATCAGAGGCCCAGAACGCTTCAATGCTTTGTCTGTTTTCAACCACTATCTGTCACTTCAAAACTTTTAAGTTCTGAACTACGGAATCATCCACTTATATGATCAAAACTGCTACTAACAGGGAAAATTTAAAGGAAGAAGTTATTGGGTTCTTTCTGTGTTGCTAAAGGCTTCTTTTGATTATATTAATGTTAACATTTGGCAGGAAAGGCTCCGGCGGGTTATCAGCAAATGTGAATGAATAGACAAATATACATCTCCAAAGACAGACCTTTCAAGCAACATCACCTGACAGGCAATCATAAGACAAAACAGATCCCCTGACATGTGAGGAGCACTGGTATTAGTGCCTGTGACTCAGAGAGACACCTTCCACTATCTGGTATCTCACCTCTCACCCCACTACTCTGTAATTCATTTTAAGAACCATGGACAGCAGTCACTTCAAGCGAGAATACCTCTATTGCTGAAATACAGCTTCTGGCAATAGGGCCGGAGGCTACATTTTGTAATCAAGTACACCAGCAGACAGGTTACTGAGGAAAAAACTGTGGCAATAACAAAGGTGGGCAGTTTAGACAACTGAGATTTTCTGATGTGTCTCAGTGATGACATCCCCCACCCCACACGCGCAAACACACACAGTCTGCTTTAATTAAAAGTTGGCGTCACCAGTGACTAAACAGCATTCATTACATTATAGAATTAAACTCAAGTGGGTGGTTCTGAAACAAGGTAGACTGTATTCTAATAATCTAGATTGCAATATAGATGTATTTGACATTATTAGGGCAATGAAAATTCAAGAATAAAGTTCCACTTAAGACTTCACCACTGCCCACTGCCAATGATCAGTTTTCAGTATACTTTCCTCCATTTACTTTGACCACTTGATTTCATATTTATTATTGCATTAGTGTTTAAAGTCGTTTCTATTTGTAGTATAAAATTATAATGTATTTGCGTACTTGATAATAACATAAAAAGGAATAACACATAACACATAAAATGTATGTCACATGTATCAGATAATCCATTTTCCACATAGGCAAAGAGAAGCAAGATCATCTGTCTTCTTAGCTAAGACCCTGAGTTTCTTGTGCCTAGTGGGCAGGCCACTTCTTGATAAGCTTTGAAATGAACTGCTAGGTGACAGTTTCTGATTCCATATTTTGCTTTCTTGGTTGTTGATCATTTGTAGACTGTTTGCTTTTACTTGGACTGAATGTTAATGTGATTCATCTCAATTAATTGCATATTTTCATTGTTATTTTTCTTTCTTGGCATGGAATTTGTAATCACATTTTGATATAGCAATACTTAGACAACTTGCAAAGGAAGAGTGTGAGGAGGAAGAAAGCATTTTGTCCCTCTCCTCATTTTTCCACACCCAGTAGATCATGAACAATATCTGCTCACAGGATTTTAAAACCACTGTCGGGGATTTACTGGAATCCTGCAACTATCGGCTGTGGATCGTGTGTAAAACCCTCTTGTTTATTATTGTTTATGAAAAATTCCACACATATGTTGCAAAAAAAATGAGTGATATATTCATTTAGCAGAAAAGTTAAGTCAAAGCACAAAGCAAACATTGCTAGCGGGGAGGTTAAGCCACATCTTCCCACTGCTTACTGGACATGGTTACTTTTCTCTTTTTCATGCTGCTTCCTGCTCCTGCGTGACAGGTCTCACTCCTGACCTTTTGTCTTTCCTGTTACTAGAATGTAATATATTTTTGTCTGCATTTCTTTATGTCATTACATTTCTCTAGCACATTTTGAAGGCACTATGAGTAATCTAGGAATATGATAACTATTTATCTAATAAGATAAAGAGTCTAAAGTTAAAAGTTTATTTTACAATGTGGAAGATTATTTTTAACTATATGAAAGATCAGAAAAATAAGACAGTATGTGAATATTTAAATATCATAGTTTTGGTTTTGATTGTTATTTTAAAAATAGATACATGATTGACACTTTCATAGACATTATTTTAAATTTATATCATCACACTAATGAAATCTTAGTGAAATACAAATTCCAATTTTCTGAAAGGTTGAAAAATTAACTATTAATATTCTTTTAAATTGGATGTTCTCAATAAGTCAGCGGTAGGTTTCTAAATCTCACAACTTAATAACAAAATCTAATTTTCACTCCAGCTATATGAGCATGCCTGCTTATGAGTCACTTCAAAAGGGCTGGTCATGTTGAATATCAATCTGCACTTTTTGATATATTAATTTCAATAATTGAAGTGTGAGCCAATTAGGAGTTTAACATAGCAACAGTTGAAAAAGGAATGACAAGAATATGTTTTTAATATACTATCAATAGCTTTCCAAAACAGAAGGAAGTTTTCATTAATGCTTTATTACCGGGGAGGATATGCTAGGGTTAATAGGAAGCAAAGATTTTTCTTACTTAACAAATGATAGAAATGTCATTCTGGTTCAAAGCATACTTTTTTTTTTAATTTGCACGTCTGTATATCACTTTTGAAGCCTTCAAAGATGTCTTTCTTTTCTAAAATCTTCTGGCTGGCTTTCAGCATTCTTTATTTTTATGTTATCTCACATGATTCGTTGATAAGAGACACTTCAGGATATTTTTCATAAAATGTATTCAGTTTAGAGCCTTGGGTTGATTTTATTTTTATACTAATGCAGCATTATCTCTGTTCCTTACAAGAAATAAAAGTATCTGGAGAGTGTAAAGCTTCCCAAGGTCATTGGCCTGTGTCTTTCCAACTTCTCAACCAGGTATTCATTTTTCTTCGTTTCTTGTCAGTGCGCCGTGATATCCTTCACATCTGTCTGTGCCTTTGCTTTTATTAGCAGAAAATACAGCTCCAGTGTTAGTGCCATGTGTGCTATAAAGGCAGGATTTTCAAGGATTTGACAACTCTCATATTTCCCAGAGTATTCTCAATGTAACACAGAAACAGTTTATTACTGTTAAGTAGTGACTGTCTCTCCAGCTTGAATAATGAAGTTCTCTAGGTCAATATTTTATACAATGATACATTTAAGGAAGCATTCCTCTTCAGCTTGGCACTAAAACAATGCCTGTCATAACACAGATCTATGTATTATCAATCTCACATGCTTCCACAATCAATCTAATTTACAGGGCAGGGAGAGTGTAATATGCTATTGAGTTAAACCAGGAATTTTCTTCTACCAAAATGTTTGTAAAGACACATAATAAAATTATTTACAGAGACGAGTTCCTGCCACAGAGCATGGAATAAATTCAACCTTCTGTGAAGAGTGCTCACAGCTGTAGGTGATTTACCTGTATGACTGGGAAAAGCATCATTGTATCAGGTATGGAAGGCCCACTCATCAGCTTCACAAAATCACTCAGAGAAGTGAGATGACAGAAAGACAGACACATGTGAAAATCTGGCTCTTGAAGCCTACAACTACAGCATGAACAAATAAGTACACATATAAAGCCCTAACATAGCACAAAGCGTGGTTTATAGAACCATTAAAAATCAAACCCGTGTTTGGCTTTCATTTGACTACTTCCTGACAAGGGACCATTTCTAAGGAGGTGGGGTGAATGTTTCCATACTGGTCAGATAGCTGTAGATTTCAGCATAGAATACATTTTAACTTTTCTGAAGAAAGAGAATTTAGGCCATTTCAGTTTGCAGAGCCAAAATGTACATCTGCATCGATCCTCTTGGCAGCAGAAAGCAAGCCCCTTTGAGGCTTCAAGTTTGTACCAACACCTGCTAAGGCTCCGCTTGCCCTCAATTCCATTTTGTGTCTGGCAGCATTGCAAGTGTACACAAGCTGAAGATGATTCCATGGAATAAAGAAAATGTACCTTGGCACAACTGAACTGTTTTTTTTCTTTTCATAGTTTTCTTCTCCCTGTCTTCCTGTGTATTCCAATCTTGTTGCAAGGAAAGCCTCCCTTGGGAAGGTCTTCTCAGTTCTCTCTTTTGGAAAATAAGTTTATTTCCATTGGGAAAAACATTTTGGTTTAGGATTTACCCATTTTTTTTTTTACTAAGGTTCTAGGTCTGTGTGATTGTGCTGACCCCTGTTTAACATTTTCATTGTGTTCAGAAACAGTACAAGGAAAAACTCGACTAATGTCTCAGAACAGCACGTCCTGATGTACTTCTCACATTAACCACCTCCTTTCATTTTTTTAGAGCACCCTCCTTCTCTCTCTCTTCCTCTCCTTCCCTCCTCCTCCCCATCTCTGCCCCCAACGTGTCTCAATGCTTATGTTTGGAACCAAGCCACAACTCTTAGAGGAAAGCAAGGCCACATGGAAAGACTTATTAGGATAGTCTGTATAACAGAACTAGCTAAGGTCTAAACAACAGCCAACATCCGTTACCAGCCATGAGTGACATGCTCCTAGGTTCATCCTAACATAGTCAGATGAACCATAAATTCTAAATTTTCTTTAAAAGAGTCAAACCATTTCTACCATGCCATTAACACAAGTCTGGTCCCAAAAGCTAAAAGCCATCATCTGTTGTGATCTACTTAACACTGTAGTAATTTGTTATCAAGCAAAAGATAACTCACATGTGTCATTTCTTTACTCTTATCTCAGAGCATTTGTGTAATTTTAAAGATTAGATTTTATTTAATTTATCTATTTATTTTGCACCCCGATTGTAGACCCCCCATCCTCCCCTGCCAGTCTCTCTCCCTCATTGCCTCCTCCCACCCCCAATCCTCTCCTCTTCAGTCTCCATCCAGGAAAGGGGCAGGTCTCCTATGAGTATCAATAAAACATGACATATCAAGTTTCAGTAAGACTAGGCACCTCGTCATGTATTACGGCTGTGTAAAGGGACCCAGTATGAGAAGTAGGGTCCCAAAAGCCAGTAAGAGATAGGGAGAGACAGTCTCTGTTTCTGCTATTAGGAGTCCCGTTGAGGACCAAGTTACATAACTGTAACATATATGCAGAGTGCCTAGGTCAGTCCCAGGCAGACTTCCTGGTTGCAAGCCGAGCCCCTATGGGCCCAGGTTACTTGATTCTGTGAGTTTTCTTGCGGTTTCCTTGACTCCTCTGACTCCTACACTCGTTTCTCCTCCTGTTCTGCAGGACTGCCAAACTCCACCCAGTGTTTGGCTGTGGGTCCATCTTCCTCCATTACGTGCTGGATGACTCCTCTCTGATGACCACTGGGCCAGGCACCAGTCTGGTCACAGGAGTCGGCCAGTTCAGACTATTTATCCACTATTGCTAAGGGTCTGAACTGGGGTCCTCCCCAAAGACTCCTGGGAGACTTCCCTCTCTCCAGGCTTCTGGACAACCCTAAATGCCCCCTAGCAGTCCCCCTCAGCAGTCTCCCACTCCGTGACCCCCCAGCCCAATTGCTCATGTTCCGATCCCCACCTGTCCTCAGTACACTCATGAAATCTCCTTATTTACCCTTACCAGGGAGATCTGGGTGTGCTCCCATGAACTCTCCTTGTTACCTAGTAAAGACAAGAATTTTTTAATAGCTTTTATACTCTACCTTTCTCTCAACCACCAGACTTTGTCTCATGATAAAAGCGTTCTCCAATATGTCCACCTCAGTGTCAAAACAAACTGCTTTTTATTTCAAAATTTCCCAATTGCAGTATCTGCATTGGTGTTAGTGAAGTAATTGTGCACTTTAAGATACATTTGGTTGGGACTTGAGAGAATAAAAATGGGCCCAGGTGCCACCAGAATACCTTTGTCTATAAAAATCATCATGAGCCAGGTGACCTTGCTCAGAACATAATATGTGCAGAGCAGAGGCCTGGAAAACTAATGAATTGGTAAGGACCTCCAGACCTCCACCTGCTCTGGGCACTGAAAGCTCAGTTTTAATGGTAATGACTCTTCATCAATTCCACTTATTAATGAAACCAACACTCAGAGTTCTTTGACTAAAGAGTTTGTGTAACACTAAATAAACTCGGGCCAGGAAAGGATAAGTTGACATAAAGTTCATCTAATGCAATTATATGCAAAAATTGCAAATATGTATGAAATTATAATTTCTTATCCTTTTAACCTCAGGATATTTTTCTCAAAACAGAATGCTGTATTGAAGTGACCCACAAACTAAGCAGATGAATCACTGGTTTAATGGGGCTATTTTCTTTAAATTCAAAACCCAGGTGCATTTGTTAACCATTCCCTACTTCAGAGGTCTCAAGGTGTAGCTGCTGAATCACTGTTGAGAGCCACCAAGGCCCTTAAAGTGCCTCTGCGTGTTGCAATTCCACCTGGCAAGGAAAGAGGCACAAACTGTGGCTCAGTTTAATATGATTGGGAGACAGTCTATGTTCATTGCAGTCTGTCCATCTGACGGGAATAGACCTAGGTGTCACAAAAGACTTTTAACATCGTTTTATAAAACTATGTTTTCACTGTTTACATCCAGAGTGTAAATTTTAAAATTGGTGGTATCTGTATAGTTAAAAATATTCTGCCCTTTTTTTTGTAGTAATCTCTGCAAAAATATCTGTTCACAATTATTGCTGAAAACCATATCCTATTCATGCTTGACCAAATACCCATTGACATCACCATTATTCAATTATTTTTCAAACTCTCTCAATTTTGTGTCCTCATATTTACAATATTATTCTTAGTTCTATTAAGTCAGATGCAATCTAGACATTCGCAAGCTCAGACTTCAGTTTTATTTATTTATTTTTTCCTCACCAGGACCCTTGCTTTCAAAATCTTTCTCAGTCTACATGCAGTCCTTAAACATGCATTACAGAATATTTTTCCCAATTATAAAAGTTGTGTTGATAAGATGAATTACATCTCCCTTCCAACTGGGTTTATTTCTCTGATCAATTAACATGGTTTTCTAGATTCAAATCTCTCTGATATTTAACATTGATATTTTTTACCATGACCTGTTGCAAACCCTATATATCAACCTAAACAAATAACAGTGTGTTCTTCAAAAAGAGTAAGAGAAATGAATTTTCTAAAATAAATAAAAATAATTAAAAATATCAAATCTACGGCACTTCCTCTGAGATTCTCCAAAATTAAAACCCAAAAGGGAAACATCCATAGTAGCCAAAATATCCACATTGCAGACATGACCTCTGTTCAGAAGATCATGCATTCTCTGGGTCACTGCCTTTCAGAGAAGTCACATTTATTCATGGAAGTAATAGAAATAGTTTCAGCAGTAACAGCAAGTGCTACATACTATATACCTAGCAATGTGTTTATGTTATTTAATAATCACACAAACCTGAGGGGTTACTACTTCTATTTTCCTCAATTACTAGATGACAGAATTGAGGCAGAGATAATTTAATTACCTTACCTCAAGGCCCCACAGCTGGTTAGCATTTCTAGGATATCAAGCCAGGCTGTCCATCTTCAGAGCCAAATTCTGAATGTTATTCCATTACTACATCAGTAAGCTTTTATGGATATCTGTTGCAATAATGAGCAAATAAGCCATATGTGCATTTCCTCCACCAGCACCCCACTAGAATGTCACTAGAACACTACGGACTCTGTGTGGTATGTTACATGCCGAAGGTTTGTCCACATTGCCTTCTCGTTGATCACTACTGCTCTCACTCCCATTTTCCTCCTGTGACTCATGCTTCTATCTCTGAACATATTTGCTTCATCTGATGAAACATGGTGAGCAGTTGGGCTGGGTCATTGGCTTTATTAAGTTGCTATCATTTTGCCAATAATGCACACTGTACTGGGTACCTTGATCTCTGTAGTGTGCAGAACTTTTAATAAGAGCCCCTTCTATAAACACTTCCAGCTGAACCCAACATTCTAACCTGATCTTGCCTTACCACATCTTTCTTCGTTAAGCAGACTTGTCATTCCTTTGTGTCTTATATCACTTTGAACTACCTTTTTTTTGAATACTCAAGTACTTGTATTGGTCAGAGAATCTGGGAGGTATGTCACTCCACATGCCTTTTAACATAAACCATCAATTTCTTTTGAGAAACAGACAAATCTGAAGTTTCTCACACCGCATCACATCATTAATTATCTTGCTCAGAAAGGCAGAATATATAAGCTCTTTACTAAACAGGCCAAGAAGGAATTACTGATTTTATGTAAGATGTGTGACAACTTCGTATGTTGTACATTCAACTTTTCCTGTATTTTTCTAAGGACACTAACTATTGAATTTTTCATGGGAAAGTTCCCTTATGCTATTTTACACTGTTATCTCAATCTTGTTTAATTTTATCCTTAATTTACACACAGCAATTTTACACATTTATCATGCACATGAACTATTGATGTGCATGTACACAGTTTTCTAACCAGAGCCATAGTTATGCCTACCATGTCAAGCTCTGAGCATTTGGTTGTGATGAAGAAATAAAAATAGTTTCACATAGCTACTTTGAAACATGCAACTCCTATTGTTCCTAACAACCACCCTAATGTGAATACAATTCTCAAACTTACTCTGTCGCTACAATTATTTGGTACCTATTGACATACTCCCTCCTTTTCTACCATTCTCCACATTAACAACAACACTTTGTGGCCACCACTTCACTCTCAAATTCATGAGATCAGCTGTTTTTAGATTTGACATATGAAATCATGTAGTTAGTTATAGGATTAATAAGGGAAATTTTAAAATTAAACTATAAAGCTTTTCTTGGAAAATTTTTTGGGAAAAAATCTCTTTAAAAAAGCCTTAATCTTTCTCAAAAGCTCTCAAACTTGAAAACTAAAGCGTTTAACTTTCTCAGAAGGACAAATTAGAATCACCTGAAGATATTAGTATGGGGACTACCTGTGATTAGCTCAAAGGGAAAACAACAAACCTTTTTTTGTTTTTAAATCTCATAGTGATCAACGAGAAGGCAAAAATTTTAAAATTTCCCTTATTAATTATATAAATTTCAATTTTCCTATGTACTAAGTTCCTTTGTGAGTTGAAACTAAGCCCAATAACACAATAGTGTCTATAATAAAGCTATATTATCACATGCAAATGGACACTATATTTCATAATTATTTTGTAGTTTCTTTCTATAAAAATAAATAATAAAGTATTCTTAGTGGGTATGCAATTAATTGATGATAAATTATAATCAGTTGGTCTTTCAATTAAGCTATCCAGGAACAGAGTACTAACAAATCTTTATCTAAATTAAATTAATGATAATAGATCAGGTTCTTATTTATTGGGAATTTGCTATTGAGCTCAATTTCTGGTTTTGTGTCAAAAACATAAGACTAAAGTTCTAGGCAAGTAACTACCACTGAAAACAAAACACAGAAATAGCAGCATGTTCCATATCGATGTTTTTATAAAAGGAAACTGTAATCTTCTGAGAAGAAATTCTGTAAGTTTGTAAGAGAGTATTTTAATATGAGGTAGCACTTAATGAAAATATAATAAGAACATGCTACAAACATTAAAAAAAAACCACACGATTTGAAAATAGCCTCCAGTTTCAGAAAAACAAAATTTTATGTTTTATATAAACCATAAACAAAGTACATTGTAATATACAAAATAATAATACTTTAATACAGTATTATTACAATTAAAATCTAGTACTGTTTTATCAATAATGTTAAATGCCATCATCAAAAGATTTCACATACATCACTTAAGATAACAATATTGCCTGTTAAAGTAAAAAAAACTGAGTAAAAAAACTAAAAATATTAATGATAGAGCATTATAGAGTTCATTTCTCACTCCCACAAATTCCAGCATGGGACCACAAATGTCTTCAGGACAGCATTTGTTATTACATACTGTCCTAAATGAATGAGCCTTTCACATCAACAGATATGTCAGAATATTCTTAGTCAAACACAAATTCTACAACATTTCAACTCAAATTCCACTGTGCAAAACAAGCTCTGCTCACAAATAGCTTCAAAGGATACATTGAAGTACATTATTTTTCTATGTCCAGAAAGAAATTTCTGTGAATAACCATGATTGTCCATTAGGCAACTACATGGTTATAATTAGTGACCAATGAACGTTGTCTCCATTACAAATTACAAGTCATAACTGGAACACTTTTCCATGTAGAATATACGTTAGATAATTTTCTTCTCCAAAGCTATTAATTATTAATGGTTTAAACACAACTACAATATACATAGTAATATAAGTAACAGTTTATATGCAGCTTTTGAAAGATACAAAACTCACATTTAAATGTCACCTGAGAAATTACAAGAACTTACCAGTGATTTATATGATTACAGCACTGATAGAAAATAAACTTATAGGTCATCAATGAAACACTGATCACAGATTATGTAGTAAGCCAGAAGCAGTTTACCAATAGAAAAGTAAAGACAATCTTACCAAAACCCATTCTGACCTAAACAGTCCTACAACAGACACTCCCTTCTCAAGTAAGCTACACTTTGTCAACTTGACAGTTAAAACTAACCAGAATAATACTTTTCAATGAAATATATTCAGAGACCTATATTTCTAGTTCAAAATTCTAAGAAACAAATAATTGTCAAATCATCGTTATACCTTGATCTTTAATGTTTTTAATTTTAAGATTAAGATGAATATTTTACTGTTACAATTCTTTCTAGAATGCTACAGATTTAGCAACTCGGTGTGACTTAATTGTTACCAATTTTTTATACTCCAAAAGTTGGACACAACCCATTGGAGTTTCCTATGAATTCTTCCCAACAATTCAATGAGCAATTTTACATGTGTAAATAGATTTAAGAAGAGACTGTACTTTTATAACCAGTAAGCATTTTTTTAATTTATAATAGCTGTAATAATTTTATCTTTAATTCAAAAGATTCAATTCAATAATCCAGCATTAAAGCTTGATTATCCTTCTCCTATTTTCTCTACATTATTGATCTATATTACACAGCAATTAATTATCCAAATTGAATCTGGTCATGTCATTTTAGCACTACTACCATTTTTTTACTACTCCTTGTGTTATATAAAGAATATGATATATTATCCTCACTGTCTAAAAAGAACTACCCCCTCCATACCAACTTCCTCTATATCCCCACCTCCTCTTATGTAAAAAGAAAATATATAAGAAGTGCTCACATATTTCACTGCATTGAACAGATATTTTCTAAATAATTTTCCAGTGGTCATATATAATTCTTGCCACTTCAAATGCTACATATCTATTTGTCACTGTTTACTACTTGAAGAATCAGAAACAAAGTGATACTGGCATTATAGCATCAGCTATTTGCAACATATCTATAGGCATTCTTCAGCCACCTGCAACAAGGTTTAAGTAAAAAAAAAAAGTTCTGTGTCTGCCCTACAGCTTGTACTATTAATATATGTAGGCATCCATTCAATATCAAGGAATAATTTCAAATATTCATTTCTGAGATTATAACCTCTTCAAGTTGAAGGTTCAGGGGTTTAAAACTTTACAGATAGAATTGATTTGAGGTACTTGAAACAAGACATCTATATTATTATTTTTGAATTTATTATTGATATATTTGAGCTTTAATTATTTAAACCATTTTAACTGATAACTCTATAACCTTTAATGTTTTTTAATAGGAGAGAAAGCTATAACCCTGTAAGATTCTTAGCCCATACTCTAACTTCTCCTCAGGGTCTCAAGAGATTTAATGTGTCTGTC
Source organism: Peromyscus californicus insignis (assembly GCF_007827085.1). Classification (NCBI taxonomy): domain Eukaryota; kingdom Metazoa; phylum Chordata; class Mammalia; order Rodentia; family Cricetidae; genus Peromyscus; species Peromyscus californicus. The sequence continues at coordinate 72,549,907 of NW_026294480.1, read as the reverse complement.
TAACTCTCGTAAAAGCTCTGGCTATAGTACTCTTTATTACATTCTCATATAGTCTCTTCATGTCAAGGGTCTTCGGTCACTTGGAGCATTCTTTGGGGCATAGATGGAGACCCACAGACTCAGCACATTGTTGCATTGTGTTGTCAAGACTTTTTACAGGAAAGGACTTCACTAACAACCCAAAGCAGGTATGAAAAGAAATGCAGAGGATTAGGTGATCTTGCTTGATAGCCTTCCAAATTAATTTTAAAACTCAGAATTCAAAGTCGTTTTAAAAGTGACTGAATTAGAGAAATTATTTTCTTCTTTTTAATGTTTTTACTCTTATATATTTGTGTAATTACATGAGGCTCCAGTTAAGCCAGTTATAAACCACTTAATAAAAAGATTCAATTTTATTTATGGACAACAACATTATTGTATTTATAAAAAAATCTGAAGGAATATGTGAACAATATTAGAAAATTAAATATTCAACAGTATTCAAAGATAAGATGTGAATAAAAATAAAACAGTGTAGAAACAAAAGGAACATACGCGTTGAAAAATTAAACTATGTATTAGTTCTGAGATTCATGGAAACTAAAATTCTACCTGAGAAAAGATGCTTTTACATGCTGAAATCAACATGATGATTAAAGAGATACTACCTTACTCATGCAAGACAAAACATGCGTATCTAAAACTGTATGGTTTTCTTGATACAACATCACAAACTGAGCTTTGATATGTTGGCAATTCCATCTTATTAAAGTTTCTAAAAAGCATATGTGTCTTCAAGCTGCCATAACAGAAAATTCCACCTTGCTGAGTTAGCCTAGAGTTAACCAATGAAAAGTTGAGTCCTCAGAAAGTATTTTCGAATCTTCACCTTGTTAAAGCATGTATTGAGAATTGCAGTTGGTACTGTCAAATAAAAGAATGCTACTTAGTGTGGCAAAATTTTGAAAATATTCAAATGACTATTCCCTAAAGTATGTTAAAACATTAATTTAAAGTAGTTATTATTTATTATATTGAAATATTTATTATATATTTTCAATTTTTGGAAATAGCCACAACTTATTATACTTTAGTAAATAAGTTAGAGCTGAGTGATCATTTTCTGTCTTAATATATGTTAAGTATGTAGAAAAGCTGTTACTACTTATTATACAATAAGAAGTAAAATGAAATTATTCATGTAGAAGAAAAACAAGTCCTAGAAACATAATCAAACTTTGTTTTAGTTAAAGAAGTATATGACTGTGTAAAATGGTACACAGTCTAATTATACACTATTTTTAACTTTCAAAAGAAGAACATCATTACATAAGAAATGAATACTTCCATACCAGACCTTATATATGATTACAATAAGCAATTGAACCTTGATCCTTTGACCACAAATACAAATTGTCCATTTTCTTAACATTTGAAATACAAGTAGAGAATATATATGTATATATTTGAGTTCAGTCTTTAAAGCTTTGGTTTTTGGAAAGTAATTCAGGCCATCACTTTCATTTCTGGAATCTGATTTCAGTGTAGAAAATTTAGACATGTTATTCCTTTCCAAATGAATTAAAGTGCATATTTGTGTAACTACTTTCGAATGCATTTGCAAAGAATTATTCAAAGTGTTTATTCAGATGAATTGTAATGCCAATACAAAAAGCCAAGTTTTTGATCCAATCTTTTCTTGTGAGCTTAGGAATGGATTTTCTCTCAAATGATATTAACAAGTTGGTATCTTTCATCGTTTTAAACATCTTTGGGGGTACCACGCCAGCCATGTCATCTGACTTCTCTGTGGCACACCAAGCTACAGCAGATGCCAAACTAAACCTTTGAATCCACTTTTGCTTAAGTGATATATTATTTAATTTGTGATGGGAACATTCCCACGACATTTTCCATTTTTAATATTTTACCTCCAACATTCAAAATGGTTCTTGGTAAATAATAGAATGAAGTGACCTGTGTTCAAAACTGTGTCACCATTTGTTTTTTCCAGGCCAGCCTCAACAGCAGTAATGCAGAGCAACCATCTGTGACAGTTGTTCTTCATAAGTTTGGTGTTCTTTATCAACTATTCAAGACATTTTTGGCACAATAAAAATGATTTGTTTTTTCATACTCAAGAGAGTCACTGGTTCAGTTGGTTCTCCAATCATATTGTTATGGGTTGGATGACTTTACTCCCAGTCACACGTTGAAGCTATAACCATTAGAACCTCACAATCTGGCCTTATTTAGGAACACACTTTATATGGATATAATTAGTTAAACTGAAATATGACCATACAATATGACTGGTGATATTAAGAATATGGAAAACATGGATGGATACTGCTAGTCACAGATAGCTATACAAAGAGTGCAACTAAGTTGACCCATCCAGGAAATGCCTAAAGTTATAAGAGAGGTTAGAAACAGGTCCTTCTGTAGGTAATTCACAAACAGAATGACTCCCTAATACAAATCTATCATCTTGGACACTTAACATAAAGTAACATGCTACAATAGCCCTGGCAAGCTAATATACATGCGAGGTACTTATTGCCATCATTTGAAAAATTAGAGAAAATGAAATAATGAAAATCAGAGGCACAACAAACTGTCTTTTCCGTCTGATTTTCTGAGTTAGTTGTATATGGAGTACTGAAGAGATATTAGATGATCTTTGGAAATTTTTTTTATGTTTGAAAAATATAATTCTTGTAGTATTAGAAATATGGTGTCAAGTTTATACTTTCAGTTATTAATTTTTATATCATAAGACTTTTGTTATTTCCCTTTATTAAAAGTAAATACTACTGAAATTATCTGTTTAATTTAATTGATGATTTTTATCATAAATTTATACTCAAGTGTTGAGTTTTTGCTATAATTTGTTTTCCACAATGATATTACTCAGTAATGATATATTGTCCAGATTAAAGATGCAAGAATATTCTACATTTCTATGGTTAAATAATTGTTAAAATTTTCCTTTAACATGTGATCATTTGGACTATTTGACAGTTATATATAAATTTAAAATGTTGTTGATTGATAATTCAGAAAAAAATGTCAGGAAATGACCTAGGATATTCAGCTTAGTGTTGAAAGTCAACAGAGTATGATGAATCTACAAAGTTTATATCTCTCACTAAGCAAGAAAAGGATGTTGAAATCCACTGGCTTACTCTTAGTATGCAGGTACATCTGACAGTTCTACATGATAGCAAATAAAAACATACCCTTGGGACTTTTAAAAGAGAAACATCCCCAATCGGATCTCTCCAGAATTTCCCTCTGTTTCGATGCAGGCTACCTGCAAGATCCCTCTTCCCATCCCATATCCATCCTCTCAGCACTTGGGCTCTTGGTGTGGATCCAGGATCTCCTAAGTTCTGACGAGCAGCCATTTTCCAGCCTTTCCTTCTAATTCATCTCCTTTGTAAATGCACCACATTTAATTATGACAGAGAGTAAATAAAAACCACCAAAGAATGGAACACCCCTCAACAAAGATGAGACCAAATATGTGCACCAAAAAACATTTCAAACATCAAGACACCACAGGCCTATATGACAGTGCAGAAGCACAGACATGAACTTCAAGGCAACATGCCTCCCCAAGAAAGCCAAAATCTTACTGGATTATATCCTAAGAACAGCAACTCAGCAGAAGCACAGGATAGTGACTTCAGAATAGCAGTTATGGATATGTCCAGGAATCTTAAAGAAGAATTATATGTATATGTATATGTATGTATGTATGTATGTATGTGTATATATATATATATATATATATATATATATATATATGAAGACTGTCAAAACATAAACAGTAGGTCGGATGAAATTATGGAAACAATTCAAGATATGAGAATTTTTTTAAAAAGTAGAATAACTATAGTTTATACAAAAACTAGACTAAACTAAAATTTAAAAAAATTCAAGATATCAAATAAAAACTTCAGAGGTAAAGTTTCACCAACAGACTGAAAGATATAGAAGAAACTTCAGTGGTTGAAGACAAAGTAGAATAAATGGATGGTTTGTTTAAAAATGTTAAATATAAATCAGTTTAGGCACAATACATCCATGAAATTGGGGATACTATGAAAACACCAGTGTTATAATTAACAAGTATATAGGAAAGAGAAGAAACCCAGGTCAAAGGCACAAAAACTATTTTAACAAAATCATAGAAAAAAATGTCCTTAATCTAAAAATAAAAGATCTATTAAACAAAAGGCTAGAGAGGCTAGAAAAGAAGCTCCCCACAACACATAATAATCAAAATACTAAATGTACATAACAAATAAGGGATATTAAAAGCTGCAAGGAAGCCGGGCGGTGGTGGCTCACGCCTTTAATCCCAGCACTCGGGAGGCAGAGGCAGGCGGATCTCTGTGAGTTCGAGGCCAGCCTGGGCTACCAAGTGAGTTCCAGGAAAGGCGCAAAGCTACACAGAGAAACCCTGTCTCGAAAAACCAAAAAAAAAAAAAAAAAAGCTGCAAGGAAAAAATGTCACATTTAAAAGAAGGACCATTAGAATAACACCTGACTTTTCAGTGAAGACTCTGAAAGCTAGATAGGCCTGGGCAGATATTTTATAAAAAATAAGAAAGCATAGATAGATGCTAGCCCATCCTACTATGCCCAGTGAAAGAATCTTTGCCATCAATGGTGAAAGGAAAACAATTTCTGTCCACCAAATAAAGTCTAAAGCCACATGATTATCTCATCAGATGATGAAAAGGCCTTTGACAAAATACAACACCCCTCTTTAAAAAAAAAAGTCCTGGAGATGTGGGAAACAAAGGACTTATTTCAACATAAAAAAAGACAATTTGCAGCAATCTCACAGCCAACATCACCCTAAATGGAGAGAAACTTAAAGCATTTCTAGTATAAGAAAGAATAATACAATTACTTTAGTGCTCTACATTCCTGCTCGATATAGTACTTGATGTCTTAACTAGAGCAATAAGACAACTAAAGGAGATCAAGGGGATACAAATAGGAAAGGAAGAAATCAAAGCATCCTTATTTGGAGATTAGTATCATTTCACACACACAAAAAGACTAAAAAGAAAAACAAACAAACAAAAACCTCCATCAGGAAACCTCTACAGCCAATGAACACCTTTAGTAAAGTATTAGAATAGAAATTTACACACACGCGCACACACACACAAAGAAACAAACAAAGCCCAGTAGCTTTCCTATATGCCAATGGCAAACATACTAAGATGGAAATAAGGAATATACCTCTCATAATAATGTCAAAGAAAACTAAAAAGAAATCTAAGAGAAACTGTAACTCAATAAGTACGAGATTGGCATGGTTAATAAGCAACCCTTTAAGACAGTAGTCCTCAACCTGTGGGGTCATGACCCCTTGGGGTTTGAATGGCCCTTTCTCAGGGATCATCTAAGACCATTGGAAAACACAGGTATTTACATAGCAATTCATTACAGTAGGAAAATTACAGTTATGAAGGAGCAATGAAGTAGCAATTTTATTGATGGGAATCACTACAACATGAGGAACGTATTAAAGGGTCATAGCATTAGGAAGGTTTAGAATCACTGTTTTAAGACATTGAATAAAGAAAAAAAATTGAGCAAAATATGAGAAGATGGAAAGATCTCCCATGACCATGAATTGGTAGGATTAATATAGTGAGAACGGCCACCCTACAAAAAACTACACATTCAATGCAACTTCATCGAAATTACAAAACAATCCTTCACAGAAATTGAAAAAATCTTCAATTTTATATAAAAGACAAAAATCCAGAGTAACTACAAAACAATCTTGAATAATAAAAAAGCTTCTGGAGGTACCATCATCACAGATTTCAAGTTGTATTATATAGGTATAGTAGTAAAAACAGAATAGTATTATCATTAAAGCAGATACAGCAAGTAATGAATTACAATTGAAGACCTAGACATATTTATACACACTTGACTGGACCTGATTTTTGCCAAAGAACCCAAAAGCATCCACTAGAGAAAACACAATATTTTCAGTAAATGGTTCTGGTCAAATCAGTAGCTGCACACAGAAAATAATAATAGGTCTGAAACTATCACCCTGTGCAAAATGCAGCACAAATAGATCAAGGACTTCAGCATAAGTTTAGATACCACGGATCTGATAAAAGTGAACATGCGGAATAGGCTTAAAGACTTTCTGAACAGGACACGGATAGCACAGGTGTTAAGAAAAATTAATAAATGGGACCCCATATAGCTAAAATGTTTGTGTAAAGCAAAGGAACCAACATTTTAGCAACTCCAGAATGGGAAAAAACTTTACCTCCTATGTCTGGTGGACACTTAATATATAGAATACGCAACGAACTAAAAACTGAACATGAAGAAAATAATCCCATTAGAAACTGGATTATAAAACTAAACAGAATTCTAAAAGATCAAACACATATGGCTAAGAAATACCAAAAGAAATGTTCAACATCCATTGGCATCATGGAAATGCAAATTAAAACTACTCTTAGATATTTTCTTACATCAGTCAGAATGGTCAAGATCAATAAAACAAACGACAGCACATGCTGATGAGGATGTGAGGGAAGGGAAATATGTATTCAGTGCTGATGGGAGTGAGAACTAGTGCAGACACTACAGAAATCAGTGTGGATGTGCTTTACAAGTTTGAAAATAGATATACCTCAAGATCCAACAATACTACCCTTGGAAATATACCCAAAGAAACCTATGTCTTACTACAGAGCTATGCATTCACCCATGTTCATTACTGCTCTATTTATACTAACCAGAATAATTCATATTATTCATATGATTCATAATATTCATAGTAGCCTAGATGTCCATCAATTGATGAATGGATAATGAAAACATGGTACATTTGCATGATGGAATATTATCAATCTGTTTAGAAAAATAAAATTATAAAACTTGTAGATAAATGAATAGAGCTAGAAATAATCATCCTATGTGAGGTAACCCATATCAAAAAAATCAAATAGTATATGTTTTACCTTATATGTAGGTGCTAGTTTTTAAACTTTAGACATGTGTGTGTGTGCTTTTTTTTTCCCCCGAGACAGGGTTTCTCTGTGTAGCTTTGCGCCTTTTCCTGGAACTCACTTGGTAGCCCAGGCTGGCCTCGAACTCAGAGAGATCCGCCTGGCTCTGCCTCCCGAGTGCTGGGATTAAAGGCGTGCGCCACCACTGCCTGGCCTACATGTGTGTTTTAATGCAAATAACCACAGCAGTTGCATAGTTAATAAAGGAAGAGGTGAGAGGAGGGGATCTTCTGAGGAAGGAGAAATAAAGAACAGTGTTACAAGAAGGTAAAGCAGAAACTACAATAGAAAAAATTACATGGGGAGGAGGATGGATACAAGAGTAAAGGAGAAAATATGGAGAGGGACAACAAACAAAAAAGCTACGTGGAAACCTACTACTGTAGAAGGTTCCAAAATATATACATATATAGAATAAAAAATAATGGAAAACCAATGTGCTAACTAGACAATTGATTTCACCAAATAAAACCCCAGGAATGGGCTACATCTTATTGCATTGTTGACCCAAATATAAGAAGCCCCATAGATAACCCCAAACATCACAGGCTATTGGTTACTCTCCTAACCTAATGGTAAGGTCCTCTGCTAAAGACATCCCTTACTTATGTCTCGGAACCTGGAGATCAAGCTGGTGCCCACATAAAACCTTCAACCCTACTGAGTAGTGTTCATAGCGCTTGAAGGCATGTACTCTGATACTGGAGAAGAAAAGCAATCATCAGTGCCACCTGGTTACAAACTCTGTGACCTACAAAAGAGAATTGCCTGCAAGATATACTGGTGCCATCATGGCACAAATTTTATAGGAGCAACCAAACACTTTTTGGGTGGATTTGAAGCCCACTGCATGAGATGGAACCCAGATCTGAAGAAGCTGAGATTGGTAAGTCTTGGAATGGTGGAAAAACTACTACTATTCTTCTGCTAAAGGACCACAGCTATAAATGACTTCTAATGACATATTTCTATATCCATAGATTGGGGCATCATTCAGACCTCATAAGGGAACTTTCTTCTTGCAGGATACATTAATTAACACAGACATTCACAACTGGACAATACACAGGAAGTGACAGACTTTGGGGCACCGAGTCCTAAATGAGGTGTCTTTCCCAAATTACCTACCCTCAGTGCTCAGGAATCCATGCAGAAGATATGGAAAGATTGTGAGAGTGAGAGGTAGAAAATGACTCACAGGAAACATGAACTCACAGAGACGGGACAGCATGAAGAAGGCCTGCACAGGTTCAAACCAAACTCCCAGCATCGAGAAGGGGAAGTGGACACAAAGTCTCACCCCTGACCAAAAAAGTTCTTTCAGCTGACACCTGTGGGGAAAGGAAAAACCAGTTTTCTCAAATGGATTGTCACTGGGTGTATCAAGCATACTCCAGCCAAGCCCCATGCCCAGGAGTAGCTTGGCCACCCAAAATAAAACAGGTTGTAGTCTTTGTGGGCTGTCACAGCCATACTATGCATGTGAGTATAGCAGAATAGTGTTAGGAATCATTTTGTTGATTCTTGATTTTTTTTTCAGACCTGTTGTAATTGGTCGAGGTCTCTAGACTCTTTAATCTCTGGTTCTTGGTGACCCAAGGAGTATTGAGTATGATTTCCTTCTCATAGAGTGGCCCTTAGGTCAAATCAGACGTTGGTTGGCTACCCTTATAAATTATGTGACACTGTGCCATATCATACAGTGTAGGCAGGACAGATTATAGGTTAAAGGTTTTTTGGCTGGGTTGGTGTCCATGTGTCTCTTTTGGTAGCACGCAAAGTAGCTCCCTGCACCAAAGAGAATGGAACAAGGGGGTGAGGGCTTCATTTAGGCACCAGATCAACTTCTCAATGTTCAGTGAGTGGTATGGTTGTTGTCTTCAGCAATGGGGCCCTGCAGTCAGTTTGTGGAGAGCAAACTTTTATCTTAGCAACAGAATAGGTTGTTTGGGGATATCCAGGGTATTCCTTTGACCAATAACTCAATTGAATGTAACCCAGTCCTGCCACTGAAAGTCTCAATTGGCTACAAGAGATAGCCAGTTGAAACTAAGAGTCCTCATTAGAATAGCCTGCATAGATTCCAGGAAGTTTCCATTGTACTATATGGTGATATTTTAGTTGTACTGAAATGTAATTTTATTTGTATGTTAATAAATAAAGTTGCCTGGGGGTCAGAGCTGATAGCAAGCCATAGCAGAAGTCTGGTAGTGGTAGCACACGCCCTTAATCTGATCACATGACAGGAAGATCTCTGTGTGTTCAAGGATACCACCAGCATGGAGACACATGCCTTTAATCTCAATACTAACCATAGAAGACCTGGAGGTCTGTATAGATGGGCAGTGATGAGGAGGTCATGTGGTTGGGTTTACCAATGAGAAGGAAGAACAGAAAGTCTATAAAAAGACAGATACACAGGAAGTAGCACTCTTTTTTTTCCTTTCTCCAGTGTGTATTTATTAAGTCCTTTTTTTTTTCTTTTGCAATACAATTCTGTTCTACATATCAGCCACGGATTCCCTTGTTCTCCCCCCTCCTGCCCCCTTCACCTTCCCCCCAGCACACCCCCCATTCCCACCTCCTCCAGGGCAAAGCCTCCTCCGAGGACTGAGATCAACCTGGTAGACTCAGTCCAGGCAGGTCCAGTCCCCTCCTCCCAGGCCAAGCCAAGTGACCCTGCATAGGCCCCAGGTTTCAAACAGCCAACTCATGCACTGAGCACAGGACCCGGTCCCACTGCCTGGATGCCTCCCAAACAGATCAAGCCAATCAACTGTCTCACCCATTCAGAGGACCTGATCCAGTTGGGGACCCCTCAACCATTGGTTCATAGTTCATATGTTTCCATTCGTTTGGCTATTTGTCCCTGTGCTTTATCCAACCTTGGTCTCAACAATTCTTGCTCATATAAACCCTCCTCTTTCTTGCTAATTGGACTCCCAGAGCTCCACCCGGGGCCTAGCCATGGATCTCTGCATCCAGATCCCTCAGTCGTTGGATGGGGTTTCTAGCAGGACAATTAGGGTGTTTGGCCATGCCATCACCAGAGTAGGTCAGTAGCACTCTTGCTGAGATGAAGGACAGCAGCAGCAGCAAAGGGTAAGCTCAGCTCTCAGCTACTGCTCTGATCTCTTGGGCTTTTAACTCTGCAATTGGCTCTGTGTTTCTTATTTAATAAGACTGTTCATCTACAGTACTAGGTTCCACATACCCACCAAATGACCGCCAACTTTAGCCTGCTCTATCACATCTCTTTAATATCTGTAGTCCCCTGTAAAATCAATTCTATTTCTGCCCCCCTTCCCCACAAGGAGACCCCTGTGTCCCCTCTAGAACACTAGAACTCTCCTCCTTAACCTCTCTGGGTCTGTGGATTGTAGCTTGGTTATCATTAACTTAAGGGCTGATATCCACTTATAATGGAATACATACACTATATTTATATTTCTGGGTCTGAGGTACCTTACTGAGGATGATCTTTCCTAGATCCATCCAGTTGCTTGAAAATTTCATGATGCCATTGTTTTTAACAGCTGAATAATACTCCACTGTGTGAATATACCACAAATTCTCTATTTATTCTTCAAGTGAGGGACATTTAGCTGTTTCCAGTTTTTCGCTATTATGAATAAAGCTTCAATGAACATAGTTGAGCAAGCGCCCTTGTGGTCTGATTGAGCATTCTTCGTGCATATGCTCAAGAGCAGTATAGCTGGATCTTGAGGTAGACTGATTCTCAACTTTCTAAGAAACCCCCTATCAGTTTTCACAGTGGCTGTACAAATTTGCACTCCCAGCAGCAATGGAGGAGTGTTTTCCTTACTCCACATCCTCACCAACATGAGCTGTCACTTATCTGACAAGCGTAAGGTAAAATCTCAAAATTTTGATTTTCAATTTCCTGAAGGCTAAGGACATTGAATATTTCTTTAAGTGTTTCTCAGCCATTTGAGATTCCTCTTTTGAGAATTCTCTGTTTATTTGGGTTTTTTGGTACCTAGTATCTTGAGTTACTGTGTGATGAGGCACTAATGCTTTTGAAACTGTAAATTTTCTTTAGGGGTGTTAATGCTATATTAAATGCTTAACTAAAAGTTTTTGAAGTTCTACATTTAAATAGCCATTACCTATTTAATGATAAGTGCTTACTTTATAATGATTTGTGACAAGTCAACAACCACAGTGAACATATTAAATGACTAATCTCTAAATTATTGCATATTTACAAAGTACAGATCAAAGGAGATGAATAAAATAAACTGAAGAACTCATATACTTCATGACTTGAACATAAGAAATAAAGTGGCTTGACTTGAATAATCTTTATATAAATCAAATGATCTTTACATTCAGTAACAAGAATACATGAACTATATTTTGCTTTCAACATTACATGTATTCCTGTGTGCATAGATGTTGGAATGCATGTGCCATGTGTGTGGAAGTCAGAGGACAGCTTCCTGAAGCTTCTTCTTTCAATCCATAATGTGGATCTCGACATGAATTCAAATCATCATTTGCCTACAAAGCCATGTCACAAACCCTGCTTTACCATTTTTTAAATAAAAAGAATCCATGTTTATAATTTCCTAGTAAGATAAATAAATTTGGCAATCATATCACTATATAAAAAAAAATTTGAATGGCGTTAGGGAATTACAATCTCTAACATCATTTCTTCTACTACTTAAATAAAATTAAACATCATCAATCCTGTAATCACTTAAAATTTGGTGTTGTCCTAAGCCAGATAGATTGCTGACCGTTGCTGTGAAGCAGTGAATTGTGATATTGTATAACATCTTCATATAGAATATAAACTTAGAGATTCATAGAATCAGTTTACATAGTTAGTCTTTAAGAAAGGATTTATGATTAGTAGATCATAAAAATGATATTTCTTATTGATCTTCATAAAAATGTTCACATATTGCTATATTTCTAAGCGTTTTTGTATACTCTGAATTTTCTATGAAAAATAGAATTTAAGAGATAATCAAGTTTTAAATCATTTCATGTTTGTTTAGGCTATTCTATGTCTTATATTTAATCATAAAGAGAACTGTCATGAATTTTAATTCCCTTAAAAACACTTGGTAATTCACTTTTCAAAGGTAATGTAATTAGAGTTAACGCCAAGAAGATGAATTGATGTGAAAATCTTGACAAAGCAGTCATTCCACACTACAGAAAATAAAGAGAAGTACAGTCGACAGATCAGCTAGACACGGTAATACGAAAGCATAGCAAAATAAACTGCTCTAAAAGGTTTATATGTATTAAAAACTGGAGGAGCTCCACATCCAAACCCAGAAGAACTCATAAACAGCATAAGAATTCCATTTCATATGACTAAAACTTCAAAATAATATGACGTTATCAATATGCTCTGGGCACAAACTGTCTGAAATATGAAGCACAAAGGAAGCAGTGACAACTGAGAGGGAGCCAGGCCACAGGTGGCTTTATAGACTATATATATAGTAGAAGTGACTTACCTCTAACAATGGCAGATTCCTCAGGATGACGTAGTTCACTGTAGTAGAACACCCTAGCAAAGGTTTGTAACTCTTGGTGAATTCTACAAATAGTTATAAACTGATTGGTTTGTCTATAATAAAAAATTACATCAGGTAGAAGTAAATATCTTTGTGACATCTTCACTTTAAACTTATAAACCAAGATATTAGGAATAATAATCACCAGATAATCCTCTTGAAGTGAACTAACACAGGATTATCAAGAATATAAAGAGCTGCACAGTAGAATTATGACTATTGAATTAAAATTAATTTGAGATTTCCCATGGGCCTAACACAATATTAAACACTTAACCATTCACCACAACCATTTTATTGATGAGCAAATGAAGCCTCACAGTTTGAGGATCATTTGCTCGAGTACTTAGGAAACCATGAGGCTCAGGAGTAGTGCAGGTGTGATGTTATAGAAGCCTAAGCTTGTAGACTTTATTTACATGACTCTGATAGAAAAACTGCTATCAGAATGACATACTGACCTCAAAGGCTAATGATTTTCTTTCTTAAGTTTCCTTAACTCATTTATTTGATGGAAAGGAAGGCGTGCTATAAACCATCTTTTAATGTATTAGTTAATAAATTCTCTGTGATTAGACAATGAAATTTTTACAACTAAATAATAATAATGATAGGATTTTTAGTACAGTGATAGAAAATCAAAAGATACAAAAATATTGACAATTTTTGTTATGTATTAGTGTAGCAAAATTGAGTTGTAGTTACTTCCAATAACTGAAGCACTGAAACCTTCATGGATGTGAGCTTTCACAAGCATTAATTTAGCTTCATAGTAAACTATCGCAGCTCCATCTCCATCTCATGACTTGCTACAGAAGCACTTTTCATTTAAAGTGTTAGAAATTTTACAGAGGGCTGGAGAAATGGCTCAGCTGTTAAGAGCATTGACTCCTCTTCCAAAGGTCCTAAGTTCAATTCCCAGCAATCACAGTGACTCACAACCATCTGTAATGGGATCCGATTCCCCTTTCTGGTGTGCATGAAGACAGGTCACTTACGTACATAAAATAAATAAATATTAAAAAATAAATTTTACAGAAACATTAGGCTTTGAATATAAAAACTAAAAACCTCAAAGACAGGCTATGTTAGTTACCTTAAGTCACTGAATATAGGAATTGTGTAGCTATACCACAGACAGTTCTAACATATGAGCCTGTTGATCAAAGGTTTGCTAGCAGACATACTGAAGATAATCCTTGTTTTGGAATTTACTGATAATTACATAGAAGGGCAGAAAATAGATGATACACATGCCAGGTTCTACTCTTTTCAAGTTTTTGACTCATGTGCTCCCATTGCTTATGTCAACTGTAAACTTCACGTGTTTTTGAAAAGTATTTAAGCTGTTATTATGGGAACAGAATAAAAAGCAAATAATTATAGATAAGCTACATTTTGTCATGCAATCATTAATAAATATTAATACAACTTTGAATGATGATAAACTCTAAATGTAAAAGAGTTACATTATACTAATAGTTTCTGAAAAAGCCATTAGGAAATATATTATCTTGTATCTGTCTTAACCTATACATAGTACATATAGTACACACACACACACACACACACACACACACACACACACACACGCATACACACACAAACACAAACACACAGCATGCACGCACGCACGCACACACACACACACACTCACGCACGCACGCACATACGTACACAGGCATATACACACATATATTAAAGCTATACCACACATATATTAAAGTCATATCACTCAGGCTGACAGTACTCTCCCAAAGAGCCACAGACTGTCAACAAAACCCTAGAACTAAGTATAAGAAATCCCCTTTCAAGTTGTTGGTTAGGTGAGCTCAAGAGACTCCCAAAACAATAAGGTTAACAATAAGGTTACTGCTGTTGCTCTTGGTTGCCTCCCAAAGGTTGAGGTTAAGTCCCTATTGCTGAAGACACAGTGAACTCCAGAGTGAAGGAGACTCAGAGAATCTAACATGAAAGCCTTGTCCCTGAAGACAAACAAACAAAAAAACCATAAAACATGGAAAATACTGGCTGTCTTTCACTGAAAGTAATCAGAATCCATTTCAACCCAACCCTCTTACTCTACCTAACATTAGGAGATAAAAGAGTCGGAATTTAAATATGAATTTGCAGTAAATTCACCACAGATTGTGATGCACAAGGTTTTGAGACAGATCCACCCTCTACAGCCAGCCAGATCCTAAACATCGTTCTCCAGAGTCCAACTTAACGATTCTGCCTGAACCTCCCCTCCATGAACTCTCACCCCACCCCAGATCTAGCCCAAACCTACACCCAGAGGACCTGCCTAGTCTGGGCACCTTTGCCTCTGTGATAAGTAAACTCTAGGATAATACCAGGACCCACTGTGTCTGCCCCTCCACAAGTCTTTCCCATGCCACATTCCACATCTCAACCCAGCCAGGTGTACCTCCACATACAAGGCTAGATCAAGGATGCACATCCTGCACACCAGCCCAGGAATCTCTGTCTACAGAGATTTAATTCCATTTAAGTTATTTCTAACGTCTTACCCAAACTCACCCACACATATTTTCTTCTGCCCAAACCTACTTGGTCCATATCAAACACGGAAGTAACCAAAGAAGCCCACATGTTTAGATCTCATCACAAAAATACACACACTAAGAAAGATCAAGCAAGTATAAGGCCAACCAGCCCCATAGAAATGTTTGCCAGTGAGAGCTACTTAGATGAACCCTAGGAAACAGAATTTAAAGGAACAATGATAAACTTCACTAAAGAATTGAAGGAATTTAAACAAGCACAAAGAAACACTTGCATGAAATTAAAGAAAAAGAACGCGTGGAGAGTATACGCCTGAGGGATAACCCCTCAAAAACCTATAAGGCCAGTGAAAATGAGGAAGACAATTCAAGACACAAAAATGGAATTCAATAAAGAGATAGAAACATTAAATGGTACTTAATTTTAAATGAAGACAGAATTGAAAGAAATCCTAATATCCCAACTAGAAAACTCAAATAAAATGAATCAAGCAGAGACAGGAATATCAGGACTCAAAGACAGAGGATCTAAACCAAATAATGAAAGGACATGAAATTAAAACACACACACACACACACACACACACACACACACACACACATGCAGAGAGAGAGAGAGAGAGAGAAAGAGAGAGAGAGAGAGAGAGAGAGAGAGAGAGAGAGAGAGAGAGAGAAAAGAGAGAGAGAGAGATCAGAGAGAAAAGAACCCAAAATCAACTGAGTAACCCAGATCTTCAACAAGAAAACTTCTGCAAACTAAGGAAAGACATGCTCTCACAGATACAAAAAAATATACAGAACACCACATAGACAAGACCAGAAAAGAATATCCCTATGGCATATCATAGTTAAAACACCAAGTATGCAGAACAAAGAAATTTTACTAAAATCTGCAAGAGACATACATGAAAGTTGTATATAAAGGAAAACCCATCAGAATAACAGGTGATTTCTCAATGGAAACTTTGAAAGTCAGAAAAGCCTGGAGCAATGTATTCTAAGTCCTCAAAAACCATGATGGCAAACTTAGATGAAAACACACACAGCAAAACTATCTGCTACAGCTGGAGAAAGAAAAATTTTCCACAATGCAAATATCCTTAAAAGTTATATTCAAAAACAAATCTAAAGGAAACACAGGAAGTAATATTTAGTCTGAAGGGAGGAATGAGCACAACCAAGAGATTATGGTAGGAAATATGAAGCAATAACCCTAAAACACAAAGTACCACAGAGAACACAAACAACATCACCAAAAATCAACAACACAATGATCACAATTAACACACACAAGTCCATAAAAACTATAAATATTATGTTCTCAATTTTTTAATAAAAAGGCATATGACTAAATGTATAAAAGAAAAAACCCATCTATCTGCTGTCTGCAAGAAATACATACTAACTTTAAATGTATGCACTAACTTAGACTAAAAAGATGGATAACTGTACTGTAATCACATGGGACCAGGAATGAAGCAGACATTTCCATCCTACTATATGGCATAATAGACTACCAACTAAAACTAATCAGAAAAGACAAAAAGAGACACTTCATTCTAATCTGGAGCAATTAACCAAGAATGTATTACTATCCTAAATACAGTTGCACCAGAGTCTGGCTCACCCATTTTTATAAAAATATATAGTACTGGATTTAGTGACAGAAATTAACATCAGCACATTAATAGTAGATGTTTTCAATAGACTTTCTTTCTCAATAGACAAGTCATTTGAAAAAAAAAAGGATAACCCTAAGAATTAAATGGCATCACACAGCAGACTTAACAGATATTTATTGAATATTCAACCCAAACACAAAAAAATACACACCATACTGTGTGAAACACAGATGCTTCTCTAAAATAGACTACATTCTGGGACAAAAATAAATTTACAAATTAAAGGGATTGTAATAATTCCTGATATCCTCTCTGATTAGAGTACATGAAACATTCAGTTGATAACATACAAATTTCAAGTAAATACAGAAACTGATGTAGATTTAAAAACTCATTATTGAATGATGAATGAGTCAAAGAAGAAGTAATAAAGGAAAAATATTCCTGGAGATAAATTAAAATGAAAACAAACACAATAAAACTCTGGGGCACATGGAAAACATTTTAATATTAGAGAAATTTATAGTTCTAAGCACCTACATTAATGAACTAGAAAGATCACAAGTCAATGGCTTAATGATGTGACTCAAATTTTTGGGAAAAAAAGGAACAAATCAAACCCAAGCCCAACTGATGGAAAGGAATAATAAATAGTAGTTAATGAAATAGAAACAAGGAAAGCAATACAAAGAATGAGTGAATTTAAGATATTTCTGTGAAAAGATAAGGAAGATTTATCTTTAGACCTTCCCCCAAAAAGAAAGAGAGAGCATCAAAAAAATAGAATTAAAATAAGTGTGGAAACATCACATAAGACACCAAAGAAATTCGGAATATTATAAGGAGATATTTTAGAAACCTGAACTCCATTAATTTAGAAAATCTAAAAGAAATGGGTGAATCTTTAGATTTAGACAAACCAAAAAAAAATTAAGTCAAGAAACAATCACCAACCTAAACAGACCCATAAAAGAAGAGGAGATTGAAATAAGAATAAAAGACCTGTGGTTGAAAAAGCCCAGAGTACCTAGATTTGGGTTACATCTGAGTTGTTGGCCACAGGGTTCCCATGAGAACACTTAACAACCCAAGCCATTGCCATGACTATCAGTTGCTCTCTGCAAACTGGCAGTAAGGCCCATTGCTGAAGAAAACACCTACACAATTCATTAACCCGGGAAACATCAGGCATACAGCCTTCACCCCTGTGTGCTAGTGTTTTTGGTACAGGAAGGTACTCTGCATGCTAACAAGGGGAAATATAAACACCAACCCAGCCACAAATCCTTTGATCTACAATGGTGTTCTACATACAAGATATGCTAGTGCAATTGTAGCACAAAGCTTGTGGGAGTAATTGAGCAATATCTGGCTTGACTTAAGTTTCACTCTACAGTATCACAAGATGAAACCTTGTGGGGCCTGCCGACAGTCAGCTGGGTAGCTGGATATAGGCATGCGGATTGAAAAGACAATGAAGAAGACAGAAAAGAGTCAAGAAGACTGCCGGTCAATGCCAGACAGCCCCGAGTTTATTTCACAGCCAGCTTATATACAGTTTTGAAGGACAGAGGTAGAACAATGAACAGCACAGCCATTCAGTCACTATCTATCCTGCCTTGTGTTAAAGGAGCAGGCAGTTTCTTTTTCTATCACAATATACCTCTGGCTGGCATCAGCAGCCTGCATCTAGCTAGATAGTGTGTTCCTTCTTATGGGCTAATCAGGACTTTCTCACAGACCTTCAATTAAACTCTGCAGGCTAATCAGAACCTTCTCAGAGCTTTGGAGCAAACAAACCTGAACTCTATTGACTCAGAATAAACTTCAGATTCAAACTGAGAAACTGAGTCAATTGTGGGCTCCTACAAAACCCCTAGCCAACACTGCTTGGGTGACCTGAAGAGGAGGCCATGTGCGTAGTGTTTTATTCTCTGTGATTTATATGATCCTTACTTAGTTGATTCAGAGGGCCTTGTTTCCTTGGTGTCCTCCATCCCCACTTGCTCTTATACTCTTTCTGACTCCTTTTTCAGAGTTCCATGAGCTATGAGGGGACAGATTTGATGAGGATATCCAGTTTAGGGTAGAGTGTCTCAAGGTTTCCCACTCTTTATGTGATGTCTGGCTGTGGGCCTGTCTGATTATGGATGAACAAGAAAATGACCATAAACTTATTTTAAGGGTAGGTTGCATGCCCAGCAGTAGATGATTAAGAGGAAACTCAGTGGAATAGTTGGAGGGTCTTTGTCTCAATGTCATGTTGGGACTTTTAAAATTTTTAACAATTTTAAATTTAATTTAATTTTTATTTATATAGATATTTTTCACACTTTTTATCCTAAGGTCCTTCTTTACATATATAATATGGCTTCAAAGTTAGTGTTTTTATAGGATTCTTGAGTGTGTGAATTAATGGGTCTGTATATCAATATCTGTTTCTTGTGCCTTTTCTTGGGCTCTTTTCCTTCTGTTTGTTTTGGTTTATTCTGATATTTGAGGTTTTGTTTTATCTTTTTTATATTATATTATTATCTTTTAGAGGCTTTTTTTCCTAAGGAAAGTGAGAAAAGGGGTGGATGAAGATGGGAGGGAATATAGGGAGGAACTGAGAGGAAGAGAGGGAGGGGAAATATAATCCAGATATATTATGTGAGAGAAAAAGCTATTTTCAATAAAAGGGGAAAAATGTAAAAGTCCAAGCCAAATGTACTCTCAACAGAATTCTACCAGTCCCTCAAAGAACCACAGTCAATCATTCTTAAACTGTTCAAGAAGGGAAAGAAGAAGAGGAAGAAGTCGGTAGGGAGGGAGAAACAGAGAGAAAGAGAGAGACTCCATAATACCTTCTATAGAGCCAATGTCCCTGTAAACCAAAACTAAAGACACAAGAACAACAAAATCACAGACCAATATCCCTGCTAAACATAGACTAAAAAACACTCAATAAAGCACTTTGAAATAGTATACAGCCATACATAGAAAGATTATATACGGTGACCAATTTGACTTTATGTCTGAAATATAAGGAGGTTTTAGCATATACAAGTCAGTAAACATAACAGACCAAAGAAATGAATTTAAGAAAAACAATCTCAGTAGATGCCCCAAAGGCCTTTGAAAAATTCCAACATGCCTTCAAGAAAAAGGTTCTGTAGAATGCAGGACTAGAGGGAACACACTTCAGCATAATAAAAGTTATATGTTAAAACCTACAGGCTACATCATAGAAAATATAGAAAAATTTGAAGCAATACCACTCAAGTCAGAAATGAGACAGGAAATTTTTGTGATCCCCATTCCTTTTCAATACTGTGCTTGAAACACAAGCAGGAACACCAGGAAAGAGAGGGAAATTAAGGGATACAAATAAGAAAATAGGCAAACCATCCCTATTTGCAGATGACATGATATTATACATGAGAGATACTAAATATTCTTTCAGAAAACTAAAATAATTAACATATTAAGCAATGTGGCAGATTACAGAATCAACTTGTACATAGGAACAGGATTTTGATAAACCTACAACAAACATACAGAGAAAGAGATCATGGACACACTCCATTCACAGCAGCCTCAAAGAAAATAAAGAATGCACCTAGCCAAGGAAGTGAAAGAGATGTATAGTGAAAATTTTAAGCTGCTGAAATAGAAATAGAGAAATACATAAGAAAATGGAAAGAGGTGCCGTACTTGTGAAATGGTAGAATTAACATTGTGAAATGACATTTAATCAAAAGCTATTTACAGATTCAATGCAATTCCAATTAATATCTCCATGTCATTCTTCACAGAAACAGAAAAAAAAACCTATACCAAAAGTCACATAGAACAAAATAAAATAAAAAAATCCTAAATAGACAAAACAATCCTAAGGGAAAAAAATTCTGCCTCTCTAAATATATTACAGAGCCATAATAATAAAAACAATATGGTCCTGGCACCAAAGTGTAGACCAAATGAATAACATTGAACTGAAACATGGGGACACATAACTTCAGGCATTTGTTATCTGAAAAGATGCCAAAAATATGTACTAAAGAAGAAAAAAACATCTTCAACAAATAGTGCTGGGAAAACTGAATATCCACCCACAGAAGAATTAAATGAGACCTTCATCTGTCAACTTGCAGAAAAACTTACTCCAAACAGATCATAGATCTAAACATTAACATTAAACACAGAAATTGCTAGAAGAAAACAATGGCAGTAGTCCACCTGACATAGATTGTGGGGGACCAGCTCCCGTCTTTTACAGGGTTCCTATGAGGAGGAGAGAGGGAGAGGGAATATTTGGTAGAAGGATAGGCATAGCCGAGAAGAAGAAGAAGAAAGACAGAAACACAGGATACCTTTGAGAGGACCTGGATCAATAGCCACTGGCAGCTCAGAACTTTTTTCAAAAGAGCTTTTTACAACAATACCATGAGGCAAGGCAAAAGACCTCCCCCTTGCTAGATACAGTCAAGTGCAGACCCTTCCCAAACCTGGTACCGAGGCCTGTGGTCCAATCATCCTCTTATGCAGTTCTGCTGGGTAAAGCAAGCTCAGATCTCAGTGGGAAACCGCCGTGGGCTCCCACAATAGGTGTAGGAAAGGACTTTCTGAACAGGACTCCACTTGCCCAAGAATTTAAGCCAATAATTGACAAGTGGGACTTCGTAAAATTCAAAAGCTTCTTCACAGTTATAGCAACAGTCAAACTGGTAAAGAGGGAACCCACAGAATGGGAGAAAAATGTCATCTATGCATCTGACAAAGGATTAATGTCCAGAATTTATAGAAAACTTTAAAAAAAAAAGATGAGAAAACAACAAAAACAAACAAACAAAAATTTCAGAAGTGGGCCTGGGACCTAAACAGAGAGTTCTGAAAAGAAGGCGGGGCGGGGGGGGGGGGGGGGAGTTGGCTAGGAAATATTTAAAAAAGAAAAAAAAAAGTTCATCATTCCCAGAGAGTAGGGAAATGCAAATCTAAACAACTTTGAGATTTCCTCTTATTCCAGTCAGAATAGCGAAGTTCAACAGAACAACTGACAACACCCAAGCTGAAGGGGCTGTGGGGAAACAGGAATCCTCATTCACTGCTGATATTGCAAATTACTCAGACCATTCTGGAAATCAGTGAGGCTAACCCTCAGACAGCTAAACATGAATCCACTGTATGACCCAACCATTGCAGTCCTTGTAATATGCCCAATGGACTGGAAATCCTACTGCACAAAAGCTTGTTCAGCCCTTGCTGCTCTACTCACAATGTATCAGAAATATAAATAATTAAATCTCCTAACGATGAACGGATAAGAAACTTGTGGTACATACACACTGTGGGATACTATTCTGCCGTGAGGAAAAGTGAAACCATGAAGCTTTCTGGTTAATGGAAGGAGAATAAAAGATCACAGTGAGTAACCCAAAAGACAAACACTGTGTGTTCTCTCTCATCAGAGACTCGTAACTCAAAATCTTCAGAGGTGAGTACCTACTTTGCAGTAAATGCAGAAACCAGGAAGGGAACATGGAACCACTGCAATGATTGAGGTGTGTGAAGGAGTAACACAGAGAGTAATAATGGTACATGTGATATGATGGGGAAATGGGAAAATGTGAAGTGCTAATTAGGGAGTGGGGAGATAAAGAAGGAGGGAGGATTATAAAAAAACAGTAAGGATTATAAAATTCATAAGGAATCATATATCATACTATTAACTCTACCTAAAATATCTTTCATGCATGTAATTTAGCTTATTTTATATATATATATATATATATATATATATATATATATATATAACAGGATATTGAGGTAGTTGGGATGCTTCACTCAATATTATCTTTTTTACTTCACCCATTCAATTGGTATAGTTGAGTCACATTTTATAATTGTTAGGAGAGAGAGAGAGAGAGAGAGAGAGAGAGAGAGAGAGAGAGAGAGAGAGAGAGAGAATGTGTGTGTGTGTGTGTGCACGCGCGCATGCGTGTGCACGTGCACGTGTGCGTGCAATGAATTTTCCTATTTTGTCCAAGAATGACCCAAGTAAGAGCAAAAGATCATCCTACTACAATCTCAATACCAGGTGTGAAGCTGCTTTTGAGTTGTTGTTCAGGGTTTTCCAAGACTCCCATAACATATAGGCTGTGACTATTGCACTTGGTTATTCCCCAGATGTGAAAGCCGAGTCCCTATTATGGAAAAGGGTGCTGATCTGAAAGAATCCTTCCAGTGGACTAGCTTCCATGGCATGAGTTGATATCATGCAAGCTTACAAATGAGGGAAGGTATCAACAGCCTAGTCCTGATGCCTATGATTTACCACAACAACCAGCAGCACATGATATTAACCCTAAGGGTTCACTTGTGGCACACCTATCTTGGCAGTTACTGAAAGCTCTCTCACTTGATATAAGACTGCCTCAAAAGAGTGAGATAATGCCTGGTACTGGAAACCCAGCCAACTGCCTAGGGCTAGCAAAAACATGGATCTTGAAAGAGAACCTACAATTGCCATTTCACTAAACCAACATAAACCATAATTAAATTATACCTTTTTTGCACTAATACCCACAGATAAGTAAAGTTCTCACTCCACAACAAGGAAACTTCTCTTTACAACAGATGGAGACCACTACAGAAAACCTTAACCAGTAAAACTCCAGAATTCAAAGCCTAATCCCAATGGATACAACTTCAATACACTTCTGACACCTAAGGCTCAGGCGATGTTGCTGGAAGGCAGACATATAATTGTAAGGAAGTAGAGGCAATGGAGAAGTACTGAAAGTTGGAGAAACAGTCTCTCCCAAGGAAGATCACACCATACACCAACTGTTTATCTAATACCAAATGGTCAATCCTGAAGACATAAAATGTAAGTAAGACTACGTAAACTGAGAAGGTTGTGTTTAGGAATATGTATAGATATGTGTGTGTGTGTGTGTGTGTGTGTGTGTGTGTGTGTGTGTGTGTGTAACAACAGTTGATTTAAAAAAGAAGAGGCCATGAATTTGAAAAATAACAAAGTAGATGACATGTTTTGGAGGAAGGAAAGGAAAGGAGAAATCCTATAATTATATTAAAATCATGAAAAATAAAATAATTTAAAAATTGATGTGGTATCTTAGAAGTCTGATAGAAAATTATGAGCAGTTTAATGAAAATTGAGTAAGAACACGTATAATATCCAATTGGTGATTGTAAATTATTTTCATTTCCTTCCTTATGCTCTTTTGAGGTATACAAGGGAAAATATTGACATATTTAAAAATTAAAGGAAATAATTTATATGACAAAAATGAGGAGACTCACAATAATTCTCTTTAAAATATTAAGTATAGGCAAATGCCAAATTAAAAGTCAAAAGAGGTTAAATACCTTGGCCAAATATATTTCACTGAAGACTGATGCTGTAGGTCCATAGATATATAAGTACGTAAGTTACAGAAACAACTAGAAGGGCCATATTCAACATCAGCATCTTTGCTGATCAAGGGTTAGTAACATTTTTGAACTCTTAAATTCCAAAATGAAATTCTTCTATTGGATGAGTGGACAGTGATAAAAAGACTGAATACTCATTGTCTACCCTCATGAGCCTAAGAATGACCTTGTCTGAAATTGCCTCTCTTGAGTAATGCTTGACTTTCTGCATGGCAGGCTCCTTCAACATCTTACTGCTGATGCTTTCAGTATTGGGGATGAATTTATGATACTATTTCTGAAGCCAATAAGAAATAACAGATTATGTTTGATGTTGATGTTCATATGAACAGATTATTGTGCCAGGGGAATTTATCCAATAAATTAGTAGAGAAAAAAATGTCAAGAATCCTTGTGTACAGTGCATTTTTTCCTGCAGTTTTCAGACATAATAATAATAATAATAGCATGGACAATAATAATAACAACAATAATAATAATGAGACAAATAGGAAGTCATATACTAATTCTGAGGAAGCTAAGGAACAATAAGTTAACATTAATGATGGAAGCATTTTGTCTCCATAGTTTTAAGTTGTATCATCAATATTGTCTTGAAGTTACTCAAACTGTTTGTGCTATTGCTGCCTACAGTCAATGAACTGTCACTGTCATTCTAGGCAAAGTTACTATATAGAATATATATTCATTAAAAATACTAACACAAATATTCGTTTAGATTGTCAAATAAAAATGTCAAATTCCTACATTAGGTAAGGAGACTGTTAAGCATTTAAAAAGTACTGGAAGGGTCAAATCACAAATATATCAGCAAAATGCAATTGTGTAAGTAGAGACATTCATTCCTGAGTTTTTAAGATCAGATTCAGGGTGCCTTTCTTCTATATACTTTTCCAACGATGCCATATCATTCTCATATGCCTAAAGTAAGCAAGCCAAGCATGTGTCATGTTTAGTATTCAATTTTACGACCAGGTAATTGCTTTAAGTCAAAGTCAATGCCATTAAAATCTGAATATCTTTCTTTGATCTTTGTTCTGACCTTAGTATATTCCATATTTATGATCTGGATCTTTCAGCATTTATATTATTGTATGTACAAAGTATTATAAATGAAAAACAAAATTATTTAATAGAAAAGAACAAATGAGTTCTTCTCTTATTTGATATTGAATTGAGGAGGTGACAATATGTTTCAAGGTGTAAAAGTACTTTCCTCCAAACCCAATGATCTGGGTTCAACTGCCAGAAGGAGAAAACCAACTTCCACAAATTGTCCTCTACACATGTGCCAAACACACACATACACACAAAATAAATAATAAAATATATGTGTAAACTGTGGACTGGTTTAAACTTGTGAAATATTTGTATGCATGAAAAAACTTTGGTTTTGATAGTTGATAAGCAGTGCATAGTAAGTGGGCATATTAGGGAGAGTGTGGACATGGGGTTAAGTGTCTTCCTTTCTATCCTGTTAGGTTGCATGGGCTGGAATGTACCATGTCTGTTCTAAGTCTTACAACATAATTGATGCTAAATAAATGTTGATAAGACATGTAATACTGTAAGTTGTGAAATTCTGTTAAATATTCTTCTAGATAGTAATAAAAAGGCATTTTGAAACATTAAGTTTATATGAAATATATTTCTTAGAATTTAACATTTCAGGTACTATGAAAAAAAGTTTATTATTTGTTATATCATCAAATAAAATATACTTAAAAGCTTTCTTTTAATAGATTCCCTTTAATTTTGAAACCTTGTAAAGCTAAAGATCTGGTCCACACTCCTCATTTTAACACACATTGAATTCATCCTAGAAGTTTTATGTTTTTAATGGATTTTAATATGTGGAATTGATACTTAAGAGTTCAGTATATTTCTGCATAACACAAACATGAACAGGTGTAACTGAGGATGTGAGATGAGCGCTCCTTTCCTGCAGCAGAGAAGAGGGAATCTGCTCCCACTGGTCATGTCTCAATCAAACCCTGTGGAAAAGCAGGGAGAGAGCAAATGTACTACAGACCCTTCCTGCCAAGGAGCACTCCTCTGTAGGTGGGGCTCACAGGAAGTCATTCAGAAGAATATCTGTAATATTGCTAACTATTTTCACTTGATTTGTAGCAATAAATTGATTATGAAAAACACAATCTGTCAATATTTAAGCTTCTTGTATTCAATATTTTAATATACATTTTGCTCTTTTACATCGATATTAAATAAGAGTGGTAAATAAAAACATCATAAAATTTCATTTTAAAACTGACATTTACCTTAAATAAATGAAATCAATAATTCTTTAAATTGCCTTATGTATATTTAAGTTCTATTTTTGTGAAAATAATGAAGGTATCTGAGGGAAAATTTTTGCAACCAAAAGATGTGTGTAATTTAGGTTTTGCTACAAGCACGAGGACATGGGTAGGAGACAACGTGGAGTTTACATGAGTGTGTCTTCATGACCTGCAGATCACTGTGGAAGCATCAGGGTTCCAGCAGATGCCCAGAGCCTGCTCAGGGAAGAAATCCTCCCTCCATAGAGAAGCGTAACTCTGGCTTCATCTTGAATGTTAGAAGCCTTCAGACGAAACTCTTCACTAAACATGTTATACGCCTTTGTTGTTTGAGTCTCCAAAGCTGCTGAGGAAACTACTGTAAACTTCACTGTTTCCTTAAGAACAAATCTGTAAGTGAGCATCCAGATTCTTCCTAAATACACTGAAATACTTGCTCAAATACATGTATACACACACACACACACACACACACACACACACACACACACACACACACTAAATCCCATACACACTATAAATCAATGTGCTTTTATTATTTTTTTCATAAGCCATCAACTACAAATTTGACTAAGAGTTCAGAGTCTAACAAAATACCAAGATCATTTGTGGACTCATTGTTTAGACATACTGTAAAGATTTTAATGAATGTTTATACAGAATGTAGTACAGTATGTCATTATCAAAATACAAATATATTATATGCTCTATATACAATATAATATCTAAATTTTAGGACATAGCGTAGCCCATCAGGAGTTAACACCTTTAGGCCAGTTCCAAGTTTCATTATATTCATACATCTTAGCTTTTCTTTTCCCAAAATCAATATCTGCAAATAATAAATGAGATCCCAGAGGTTCAAGTTAAGCTCCAACTTCCGCTAAGCAACAATGCAATTGTTCATTGACTCAGTAATGCAGGTGAATGTCACACTGTGGAACATCTTTAGCACTCTATAATAGAAAATTAATAGCTTTCAAATAAGCACCATGGTTACCCTAAAGATTACAGAATAGCTTGAGTTAGAACAGTCTCCCAAATCTAAAAGGAATAAGATATCACAGAAACTGAAAACTGAACAAAGCTTCCAACATCTTGCTTAATTTGTGTACGCTATATGGGAATCTAGTAAAAAACCCTTTGTGATTAAAAGCATCACACTGACAACAGAATATTAATAAGCCACAATGCAGTGATATCAATGGTGTCTGAATCAATATTGTGAATCTCAGTACAGTCATACACATATTAAAATCAGATGCCTGTACTGATACTTAATTTTCTTAAAATTAGTAATAAGCAAAAGATTCTACACAGAACTTCATGCCACCATAACACTCATTGAAGAATAGGGTTCCTCTATAGGAAATATATGCTTTGTTTATTATCTCTGCCACGTGACTGTCTTCTGTCAGTCAGGTCCAAAATGATAACCTGACTATGGATTCTTAAACTAAACTTAACAGACAATAAACAAGGTAACTAAATTGCACATACATAGCTTACAGACCTGAGAAGCCATGGGACCAAAGTTAAACACTAAGTCAAAGAGACCCTACCCAGCATGCTCCTGTAAGGTCAGGGTGCTGGAGAACTGCCCACTTAATAATTTCTTTCTAGAAAGATGCACTAGCAGATGACAGAATATCAATTATCTGTTTTCCCATTTTTTCAATTCTAGATAAATCTGTGGATAGAGAATATGTCAAGGACAAGCTAAGAGAAACAAATATTTCTAAGTTTTATAAAGTTTTCCCAAATACCTCAATTCCCTGAGAATTTCAAGTGCATATAAACTCATTTAAATACTCACCTCAGAAATATCCACAAATAAGTTAGGTTGATAAATAAGTAATATCTTCAAATATTGCTTTTGTGATAAAATGTGTGAGCTAAAATTATTCAAGGTGCTAGACATCGAATCAAATTAATGCACCTTATTTCTCATACTCACAATTTAAACAATTAGCCTGAAACAAAAAAAAAGCTGAAAGTATAAGCCATACTATTTAGAAATCATATATGCTAAAGAATAGTGAAGACTTACCCCCAGCTGCCAACATCCAGGCATTTGACAAAATGAAGACTGTGTGCCACGTTCCTGCAGGCTACTTGTCTCTCACAAAGGCGTTTCACTACCTAATTTAACACTGTCTGCAAAGATTAGAAATAGAAAATAGCATCTTCCTTCCTGCCTTATTTTTATTTGGGGGCATTTTCCTTCTAGTTCTTCTCTCAGTGGTGTATGCCATGCACACAAAATGGCACCGTTCTCTCTCCACAGAGGCAGCCTTTATATACCAAGCTAGTGTGCGAGAGTGGGACCCCAAACACTTCCTTATCATGCGCTTGTTAGCTTGTCCAATCTATGGCAATCACTTCAGTCCCAGGGGTTGGAAGACACAAGATGCAGGGAAAAGGGGAAGCAGAAGCTGAAGAAAGATCAATACTACACTACGAAACAAGAAGTGGAGGCTATTTACTTTTCATTGATCCGATGGTGCAGGAGAAACACCTCAAACTGGCATTAAATTGAAGGAATACATCTTGTGTGTGTGTGTGTGTGTGTGTGTGTGTGTGTGTGTGTGTGTGTGTGTGTGTGTGTGTGTGTTTTAACTTCAAGGTCAGAAACAATCATAAAAAGAAAATAAAACAAACAGAAACTAAACTCAGCAGTGCAGTAAAACTATTAACCCACGTTACAAATGCACATGGTAACATCATTAACTTTCAAGATGAATGAGGTCCAAAACAGAGCTGATACCATACAGGTGATACTATGTTTTGTTTTAAAGTCTCTTTACCATTGTACCTAGAACTGCCACAGAACACTGGTATATGAGAACTGAAATAAACCTAATCTTATTGTCTGGCTAGTGAATGACCCAGTATTATTCTTCAAATGAACATAAAGCAAGACAATTATCCAGAATACTTATTAATTAGAAAATGGTACTATTCCAGTCATAGAGGTAACCACTGAACTTTAATTGCTAAGGTGTGTAGTAAAGAAACCCCAAACAGATTAAGAATGGTTTTGCAAACACCCAACCATGAAATTCTGAATCATTTTGAAAATTCAGTCTGGGGCTGAGGAGATGCTGCAAGGGTTAGAGTGCTCACTGCTCCATCAGCAAGGACACAGTTCAGACACCCATAACCCACAGAAAGACGGGGTGGGCATCCCAGGTAAATGGTAATTCCAATCTCCAAAGGGGAAACTTTCAATTTCAAAGTCAGTTAGTTAGTGATATCAGCCACACAAGTTCAGAGTTTGATTGAGAAACCCTGTCTCATATATTAAGGTAGAAACCCATTGAGGAACACGCTGTACTTCATCCTTAGAGCTCCACAAACATAGGCACACATGATTGTGTGTGCACACACACATGTGAACACATATATATGCACACACACACACACCACACAAACATGAACAGTAGAAAAACAAGTAAATAAATAAATAAAATTTATGTAATTGCTGGGGAATATCTTTCTGTATGTCGTGACTATGTGCTGTTCCCTTTGGTTAATAGATAAGCTGCGTTGGCCTATGGCAAAGCAGCTTAGAGGCAGGCAGGAAATACAAGGAGAGAGACAGGAAAGAGAAAGGTAGAGTGAGGAAGATGGGAGCCTGCCATCCTAGGAGTAACATGTAATAGGATGCAGGTAAAGCCACAGAACATGTGGCGATACATAGATTAATAGTTATGGGTTGAGTTAAACTATAAGAACTAGCTAGCAAGAGATCTGCCACAGGCCATACAGTTCATAATTATTATTAAGTCTCTGAATGATTATTTTATAATTGGCTGTGGACCAGAGGGCTGGGTGGGACCACGGGGCCGGTGGGGACTGGAGAAACCTTCTGGCTACAGGTAATAAGCTCTAACACAGCCATGGAGGTATATGGGAGTTGTGAAGTACATGCTTATCATGCATCAGCCCTATATACAGTACTCGAAACTGAAATAAATGGTCCAGTATATTTAGGCAGAAATTACTTAAATACATGAAAGTAATTTTAAACCCATCAAATTGACATTTTGTTTTAATAAATCTTACTAAATTTAGAATGTATTCACCCCATTGATATCAATGGTATAAGATAATTTATATTTACTTATTTATCTCTTCACTCATTCGTGTAGGTTTTATGGCAATTAATCCCTTCACACCTATGTATTAAGATATATAATTTTTGTGTGACCTTCAGATATATACTGACTTTGTCTGTGTGAGAATTTCAGCAAGAAACAAAAACTGAAATAAATTTAATTTGTCAAGTTCACTATAATAATTTAAAGGAAATGCCGGGCGGTGGTGGCGCACGCCTTTAATCCCAGCACTCAGGAGGCAGAGCCAGGCGGATCTCTGTGAGTTCGAGGCCAGCTTGGTCTACAAAGTGAGTTCCAGGAAAGGCGCAAAACTACAGAGAAACCCTGTCTCGAAAAACCAAAAATAAATAAATAAATAATAATAATAATAATAATAATAATAATAATAATTTAAAGGAAATGCATGTTCTCTGTGTGCTAAATTTCTATGTCTGATTATTAAGTAAAATAATTACTTTTTATATTTACAAATCTTTCTTTGATTTTGCTAATAAAAATCCTGACCATTTTAGAAGTGAATGTGAATAACACGGGACCAACCATAAAAACTAGAAAACTCTCCCAATGTGAACAGGAGTTGATTTTTCTATTCTATGGCTACATTTATTGCTCTGTGGCATCACATTTCCACTAAACTCAAAATAAAAGGGCCAAACATCTCAATCTTATAATTATTTATTTTCCTTTGATTTATAATAACAATACACTATCTCTATATTAAATGTTATTAAGCAGAACTAAAATGAAAACTATACTCGATTAACTGTTTTTGTCCTAGCATAAAACAAGTTTTATTTAAAATGATGGAAACAATTTTGTCTTCTAAATGGGTGCATCTATTATTATTTTCATCTATTATTCATTCTAGGATTTTTTCTGAAACATCCGGATAGATTTGAAGTATTTAAAAAAGTCTGTGCAATGTTTGTGAATTCTATTTGCTACAAACCTTTTTAAAAAGTTGAAACAACTGATTTTTAATTTTAAAAGTGATCGACAAGGTGTGGGCTTGGAGAGATGTTTCCGTGACTAAGTGGGAGTGCTGCTCTTCACAGGGTAAGTGAGGTTGTTAGCTCCCCCTGCAGGCAGGTTACAGCTTCCTGTGACTGCAGGTCCAGGCAAGCCAATGCTCTGTTCTGTGTGAACATCTTTACTCACACGCCCATGCCCACACCTGGACACACACATAACACACATAATTAATATATATTTTTAAGCCAGGTAGTGGTGGTACACACCTTTAATCCCAGCACTTGGGAAGCAGAAGCAAGCAGATCTCTGTGAGTGCAACGGCAGCCTGATCCACATAGCAAGTTCCAGGACAGCCATGGCTGCACAGAGAAACCCTGTTGCTCCAGGCTTTTTCTTTTAGGCCATGGACCAGCTCCCAAATCATGACACAGAGTCTTCTCACTAGTTATGAATGCTCAGCCCAGCTTAGGCTCATTTCTGGCAAGCTATTTTCATTTAAATTAACCTATTTCTCTTTATCTACCTTTTGTCTCAGGACTTTTCGCTTTTCTTTTCTTCTGTGTATCTTACTTTCAGTGCTTCTCGTGTCTTGCTGCTGGCAGCTGCCTGACTTCTGGCCTGTGCATGTCTTTCTGCTTCTCCCTCTTCTCTCTCCTTTTTCTCTTCCTATTTATTCTCTCTGATGCCAGTCCCACCTTTCCTTTCTCTGCCTAGCTATTGGCTGTTCAGCTCTCTATCAGACCAGTCAAGTGCCTTAGGCAGGCAAGGTGAAATAAATGCAACGGATCTTTACATGATTAAGCACACATCCTTACATCATTAAACAAATGCAGCATAAACAAATGTAACACACTTTTACACAGTCAAAGTAATAGTCTGCAGCACAAACAAATGTAGTACATCTTTGCAAGCCACCAAGCAGAGTAATGGGCACAGGAATGATACTCTTGCTCAGCCTGGATCACTCTTCCAAGTCCCAGGGGCTTGCTCATTGTCTTTGTGCCCAAGAGTCTCCTGTAAAGTAAGAACAAAGATGCACGTTTTGATAATTTAGCATTTTCATGGTATTTCTAGCTAAAATTTGACATATCCTTTTCAGAAATTCATCTTGATATGCCTGTCAGTTTGCCATATCTGTTTTTAATAAGGTGAACAATAGGTGATAAGGTTGATTATGAATGAACCTGAGATGATTTTGTTACAATTGGCTTCCTTTCGAATATAAGCATGCAATCTACTTTTGCCATTATGAAAGGAATATGTTTCCATTTTAGAATCTTTAATTGAATACATTTTAGAATGTATTACCTTGGACATAGTATAAAATTAACTG
Source organism: Peromyscus californicus insignis (assembly GCF_007827085.1). Taxonomy (NCBI): domain Eukaryota; kingdom Metazoa; phylum Chordata; class Mammalia; order Rodentia; family Cricetidae; genus Peromyscus; species Peromyscus californicus. The sequence goes on along the minus strand of NW_026294480.1, from coordinate 72,516,975 downwards.
GAAGTAGGGACTGGAGAGATGGCTCAGAGGTTAAGAGCACTGGCTGTTCTTCTAGAGGTCCTGAGTTCAATTCCCAGCAACCACATGGTGGCTCACAACCATCTGTAATGAGATCTGGTGCCCTCTTCTGGCCTGCAGGCTGAACACTCACTGTATACATAATTAATAAATCTTTAAAAAAAAATTAACTGGAAGTAAAATGGTCTTCCTTTTCAAAATAAATACATATTAAAATTATGAAACCACCCGATTAAACAATTCTTAATTATCCATTATGAAATTGACTTTCCAATTAAAGTAAGGAGTCATTTAAACCATTCTGACACAACAAATCCAGCATTTATGAATGCTGAAGTTTCTTCATACTACATAATTTTAAAATTTATCAGAATTTATTTTTAATTCTTAGATATGAATCAATAAGATATTAAGCATTCATTACTAAGTATTTATATTTTTATTTACCACAATTTTAAGTGAATCAATGAAATCAATTCCTCCTGCTACAAGTTTCTGCTTCATGATTTGATTGAAATACTGTTGCCTATGGAGGTCATGTCTATGTAATGTCTTCATAAGTCTATGATGGCAACCAAGTTGCTAAGAACAGCTCCAGAAGAAATCTGTCCTATCCTCATGTATTAATTACTTATTCATTGCTATGACCAAATATCTGACAGAATTGTAGGAGAAACAATCTCAACCAATGATTCAAGGGAATACTGTCCACATGCAGGGGGAAGAATAGCGGCAGGAGCTTGAAATGTTTGGTCGCACATCATGCCCACAATCAAGATGCAAAGAGAAGACAAGTGATGGATTGTAAAAACCTAACATGTTCCACCTTATCCACACTTCCTTCTCCAACAAATTTCCACCTCTTATCAAAACAGAATCACTAGATGTTGAGTGAGTGTCTTAAATATGGGTCAGTTGCAGATATTTCTCCCATATGCTACAAGGAAGTCAAGCTAGGCTGTAAAGTCCAAAGGTCTGCTCCTACTGTCTCCTGTACTCTAGAGAGCAGTCCACTATAAAGAGAAAGTTAAAGCCTATACATGGAAGTTTCTCTGTCTTACCTAGCCCCATGGACTGGACGAATCTCTCCCACCCAAGCTCTCACAACCACTTATAAAATAATCGCTCAGAGGTTTATATTAGTTATAAACTGTACAGCCTATGGCTCAGGCTTCTTGCTAGCTAGCTTGTTCATCTTAAATTAACCCATTTCTATTAATCTATATGTTGCCACATGACTGTGGCATTATTGGTCTGCTGGCATCTTATTCCTCTTTGGGCAGCTGGAAGATCACCATCTTCAGTTTGAATGTACTGCCTACCTTATTCTGCCTTGCCATTAGCCAAACAGCTTTATTTACCAACCAATGAGAGCAACACATATTCACAGAGTACAGAAAGACATCCCTCAGCACTTCCACTTTTCTGTCTAATCAAAAAGGAAGGTTTTAATTTTAACATAGTAAAATTATATATAACAAAACAGTTATCAAGCAAGAATTACAGTTACAATATCTAGTCTATTTGTATTCGGTAAAATTTAAAAAATATCATCTATCTGATATTTGTGAGTCTAAAGTTTTATATATAATTTTCCTTTTATCATAACTAATGAAAATTATAACTAGCTAGTCTTCAACTCCATCAAAGATCCCAGAAAAATATAATATTACCTAAGTAAACAGGAAGCACATTGTAAGCAAGCAACTTCCAAAATTATAGAAATGACAGCAACATCTGGCTGCCTGAACAGTCACCCAAAGTTCTGCTACAATGTTGGGGCATCTGACTTCATCCTACAGACCTAGAGTCTCTGGAAGACTTTTTAGTGAAATTTGAAAGATTGTCTCACCTATTGGCAAAGTTCATCAGTTGCTTTCTTATGTCCTGCAGAATGTCTGGCAGTTTCTTCTGTGAATTAGGAACCTGAAGGACCAACTCACCTTGATTTGACAGTGGACACTTTGTTCAGTGGACACTTTAATATGGGTCCCGCATGTCCAGTTTATACAACATATTGTCCAGCAGTCCAGAAAAGAGCAGTTTCTTGCCGAAATGGCTAGCCTTTTCCACATTGTAAGCAAACTTCATAATGAGTTTCTTTGATGCCCAATTATCCTCTTTGAAGTAGATTAGTGTTGTCAGGAGCAGACATGTCTCATTGTCCAGAAAAGTCTAAGTTCTTGAAACATTTTAAATGCCATATTCTGTAGGTCTTTGAAGTGTTTGAAAATTATGTATCAATCTGAAATATATCTCAATAAACCAAAATCCATACAAATGTAAAATATGTAAGATTGTTATTTTTTTTATTAAAGCAGATTCAATAAGCTATCCTTTTATTCTATCATTTCTATATCATACATTTATATACTATATCCCCCTTTCTTCATTTAGAAAGAGATTGACTATAACCAATAACAATTTGTAACCAACCCACTATACAAAGACAAATATCCATAATCCATTTTTTGGTAATGTGGGCATAGTTTTCTAGGCTATTTCCTGCTTATTGGGGGCCCTGGCAATCTTATGGGGGTCCTGAGAAAATTCGAGATAATGGTCAAGTCTTGGGAAGACTGGCTATAACCTTTGTTGATAGATACCATCTGTTGAGGTTCAAGAGGTCTTGCTTGATCAAATCTGATCCATCAAAACCTGGAACAAATCCATAGCCTGTTGCTTCCCATGGAAACAAAAGCAGAGCCTCCTTTCCAAGGCAACATATATTATATATTTGTTTTACTTAGCAGCCTTTACAATGTCTTTCTGCAGTTATCTCATTAACAGTCAAAAATTTAAAGAAAACACAATATATATAATTCAGACTCTCTGTTTATTTTCCATCTTTATGTGGTTATTTCTTTTGTATTATTATTATCTCTTTAAAGACTTTATTTTTTAAAACTATTTATTTCTTTATATAACTGCCTATATTCACTTTCCTCTCTTCCAAGCCTATGTACATTTTTACATACATTGTAAATCATTTAGAGGGTTTTTCCCCCTATGAATCTGTCCTATTGTGTATCTTTTCTGACTAGAAGAAATTTTAAATTGTTAATCTGAGTGGCTAGGACTGAATCTGGCTCTGCCCCATTTGGCTTCCCAACATGGCAGAGGAACATTTATCGCCAGCTCTTAGAGCCATGCTCACCACCAACTCTGGGAAGCAAGGGGTCTATGCCTCCATAAAGCAGCACGTAGCCCAGAAACTGTTTTTTTTTTTTTTTTTGTGTGTGTGTGTGTGTGTGTTTGTTTGTTTGTTTTTTGTCTGTACTAGCAAAATCTAAAGCCATCAGGCAGCATGCTGCACTGCTTGGAGATGCCTCTGCTCTGTGTACCATGGTGGGAATCTGCCATGCTGTAGGGCAAGCCCACAGTCCCTGAACCTGCCATTCTGTAGCTCAAGACCACAGAATGTTGAGGCATCTCTGAATCACAGCTCGCATGAGATCCACAACTAGTAAGCTGTTTTTAGCTCCATTCTAGTATCTCTTATTAAGTTCTCTTAGGCTTTAGGTGGAAACTCTTGCCCCACATTGGACATTGAATGTAAATAGTTACAGTTAGAATCATCTGGCATCTTAGCTAAGAACCTATTAGGTACTAGTTTTAGATGTTTCAGGATAGGACAGTTATTGGAGTAATCTTGGGAACTTGCCATTTACCTATGAGCTGGACATTTCTGGACACTTAGCATGTGTTTCTTGTTTGATGTTATTCTTGGCTGTAGTTCCATTTTTGTTTATGTTATTAATCTTTGTTTCTCCTGGACAATACTTGATAATCATTCTAATTGTACATAGTTTGCATTAGGTTTAGAACCTTCTTATTTAGACAAAAAGGGAAAATGAATTGGTATTTGCTCCACCCATGACCTTGGGATACACAGCCCAAAGGAGATGGTGTTTCTTGCTGTCCTATGTGGCCAATTAAAAGGAAAAAGAGAGGGGTCACAAGGCTCTTTTTTCCTGCTTCCTGGTATGATTAGACTTCTAGGTGGATTCACTCATGGTCAGAACAGAGGACAACTTCAGCTGTTTACTCGGTTCTGTATTCGTGAGTGTATTTCCTCAATTTATATTTTAATAAATCCCTATTACCCATTAAATAGACTCACGTATATTGATCATAACAAGAGCCAATGAGTATGAGGCAGCTGGTCACACATACTGAGCCCACAGTCAGGATGCAAAAAAAGAGTAAGAAGGGCCAGTCTATAAGACTTCCTTTTGGCCTCAGTAACTCGCTTACCCCAGTGCTGTGTAACAATATTCTCTGAACACAAATGCTCCATTCTGGAATGAGGCTCCTATGACATGGAAAATATACAAAATTTACAAAAGTCAATAAGAATCTAAATAAATTCTGCTGGGAATGTTTTTTTGTATGCTGTGAATGTGTTGCTCTGATTGATTGATAAATAAAGCGCTGATTGGCCAGTAGCAGGCAGGAAGTAAAGTGTAGGCAGGACAAGCAGAGAGGAGAATTCTGGGAAGTGGAAGGCTGAGTCAGGAGATGCTGCCAGCCGCTGCCGCCATGAGAAGCAAGATGTAAAGTACCGGTAAGCCACGAGCCATGTGGCAACTTATAGATTAATAGAAATGGATTAATTTAAGATATAAGAACTAGACAGCAAGAAGCCTGCCCTGGCCATACAGTTTATAAGTAATATAAGTCTCTGTGTTTTTACTTGGGTCTGAGCGGTTGTGGGCCTGAGCAGGACTGGAGAAAACTCCAACTACAATATTCCTAAAGCTTTCAAAATTTACAAGACACCTTTCCAAGTGTCTTGGAAGAATGTGCTGGTGGGAGAGGAAATTCTCTGACTTGTTAATTTGCCTGCAAGCCATGCAAGGTCTATGGAGATATATTTTTGTTAGTTGTCACCCATGGTGGAGTAGACTTTTCTATGCTCCTGTAAGTAATCAGAATAAATGAACATTCCTGGGATTCAAAACCTTGGAACCTATGAAAAGAGTCAAATAGTAAGGAAGAAGAAAACATGATGGAAGTGATGGATACTCATCATTTATGACCTATAATAGAGAAGGGGGAAAAATCTATGATTCAGCATGTAGAAGGGATGCTTAGTAGTGACCTGATACAAGAACAAAACTATTATATTCAGGGAAAACTCAGTGTCCAAATTGCTTAATTTAGGAAAGACTTAAGCGAGCCATGAAAGAATCTGTCACATCAATAGACATAGAAATTTGGGATCAATATGAGTGACTTAGAAGCCATTTGTCAACGAATATAACAACTCCCAATCTCTCCTGGAGAAATTGCAAACAAAGTTAGTCTTGATGATCTGGCTCTACAAGTAAGTAGTGAAACTTGTTTATCAAAGGCTGAGATCCACATGAATCTTGGGCACTGGCAGACAGTAGAGGAAAGACAGGTATTATTGAAGGAATCACTGTGAAAGAATAGGAGAGAAAGGACAGGTTTACCAAGAGAATTGGACATGAAGGAATCACTGCTTGGGTTTGAGTTCACAAGGCTGCATAAAAGAGAGCTAAGAAAGAGGTTGAGTCCAGATCTTCATGCCCAGTCCTAGCCAGGAGATAAATTGAGATTTATTTTTCTGTTTTTATCTCTAATTCTGCCATCTTTCCATGTCAAAGCAACCCCTGAGGGGTGGATCAGATGAGTGAGCCCTCTTGAACCTCCACCAACAATTTCATAACACCCCCTAAAACACCTACAACAACCAGTTACCACTGAAAAGTAATCAGCCCAGGCTGTCCAACAATCAACACCAAGGACCTGAAGGACTACTCCGTACTCCCCTCCTACATGATCTGAAACCAACCAAGTTTTGTCAAAAGCAAAAAGAGAATCAAACTTCAATTCAGCATAGGCAGGCCAATCTTATAGCTATCACACAACCAGTGAAATAAATCTACTTGTTCATGTCTTATCACAAAAAGCACAAATAACATGAAAGTCTAAATTAATATGTGCCTCTCTGAAGACTTCCCCATAGACTGACATTAGGACACAGAATCTAAAAGATTCTAAATCTAAAAATAAATAATAAATAAATACCTAAATAATTTAAAAGGGCCATGAACTCACCAGAGTGAATTTAATTGAGAAGACAAGTAAACTAAACTCCACAAAAATGCACATAAGTAGCTGAATAAAATTGTGAAGATCATTCAGAATTTGAAAACTAAACACACTAAAGAAATAGAAATACTGAACAAAACTCAAGCAGAATTCAAGGTGGAGAAAACTCAGGGAAAGCCTTAACTGTAGAATGGATCAAGCAGCAGACATAATATTAGGAATTGAGGATAAAGTAAAGGAATTGGACCACTCAATGAAAGAAATGAAAATTTAAAAGATCACATGAAGGGAAGAGAATGCAGAAACTTTGTGACTTTGAAACTGGTATGAAGTATAGTGGATCAACTGAAAGCCATGGTGGGATATGGTCTTTATGAGGATTGAGAGAAGGGCAATACAGATAAGGGCTTTGTCTCAGACAATCTAGGCAAATAGAACAAGATTTGTGTCAATCTGGACTTCTTGGGAATGGAAAAACATATTACAGAAAGACAAAGTTGTGCTACTAAGCTTCTGAGAGGCTCTAAAGCCTAAGCTATAGTTAATGGAAGAATAGATTAATCTGTTCCAGATTTGGGCAATTACCTTCCCAGAATTATAATGTGAAGAATACTGTGGGTAGAGATTGTTCTTCGAGTTCGTGGAATTTTTCAGCATCCATATGTGGTTGATGGGAAGATGAGAGGCACAGCGGCGGTGGGCTCATTGTGCCAGGGCACATCTCTTGGGTAGATATAGGTCAAGTAAACCAATCATTTCTGCAGAAGCTATTGCACTAGTTGGGATAAGAACTGGCTAGTTTTCAGACTGAAATAAAAGACTAGGTATGTTTCAAACAATTCTGGAATTTGAAAACTTGGGGAAAACTAGCTGCCCTCAGATCAAAGACACTAAGAGAAAATAATAACAAGAATATTAAGTAGCAAAGGTAATTTAAACCAATAAGGGGAATAAACATGGAGCTTTTACTGTTTTCTTTTTTTTAGATTAATTATTTTCATTTTATGTTCACGAATATTTTGCTTGAATGTTCAAATGTATACCACAAGTCGGCCTGGTGTCCTCAGACATCAGAAGAAGGCATCAGAGACCCTGGAATTGGAGTTACAGATGATTGTGAGCCTCTATATGGGTGTTGGGAATGGACCCGAGGTCTTATGCAGGAACAAGTGCTCTTAACTGCTGAGCCACCTGTCCAGCCCTTTTCTAAAATTTTAAAGTAACTCAAAGCTTACATATTACTGTACACACATAAAATGATTTCCCATTAGCAGCTGTTATTTTATTAAATGGCAATCCTATTTAAGGTTTGAAAAGATAAAAGCTGAACAAATTGGGTAAGTGAATTAAAATTGTAAATATTAAAAGCATAAATCATTCCAGAGTTGCCTGTGGTTCTGTGTGTGAGACTGAAGCCTCCTGGGCTTTCTCGCATCGACATTAGTGTGTGTGTGTGTGTGTGTGTGTGTGTGTGTGTGTGTGTGTGTAACAACAATTAATTTAAAAAGAGGCAATAAATTGAAAGCAAGAAGGTATATGTGGGAGAGTTTGAAGATAGGAATGATGAAGGAAAAATTATGTTATTATGTTATAATCTAGAAAATAAAGATGTTTTAAAATAAAGATGTTTTAGAGTATATATTAATTCTGAAGTAAGGACAGGAACAATTTAGGAAAGCTGCCTGGTAACCATGGAACCTACACGGACGGGTCTGCTGTAGTTGTCTAGTTTGAGGATCTTGTGGGACTCCTAACAGTGAGAATGCAGGTGTCTCTGACACTTTACCTCCTCTTGGGATCCTTTTGCTCCTCCTGGGTTGCCTCCTCCAGCCTTGCTATGAGGGTTTGTCCTACTGCATCTTGTGTTGTGTTCACCTGATGTCCCTGGGAGGACTGCCTTTGTCTGAAGGGAAATGGGGGAGCAGTGGATCCAGGAAAGAGGTGGGTAGGGGACTGGGTGGAGTGCAGGGAGCAGGGCTGCAGTTGGGATGCATTGAATGAGAGAAGAGTAAATGAAAAGAAAAAAAGGCTGCATGGTCACAAAGATTACATTTCTTTCACCTTCCACTTAAGGTACAGACAAGAAGGGAAATGAAGAAAATCCCCCAGAAAGAGACAACAAAAGCCACATGAGCAGCAGACCAGGGAGTCCCTGAAAGAGGGATGCAATTGTTTGGGAGATACCAGGTCTCTCTGCCTCTGGCTTGCATGCTTACCCAGCAGGACATAGGAAACATGTTCTGCATGAATCTTAATGAACAACAGGGTTGTCAGAAATGTGGGCACCTAGGAAGGTAACAAAAATGTTATGAATTTTTAAATTTATTTTTCAAAGAATCGGGAGAAAATAGAAAAATATTTCTAAGACCTGAACTTCAAAACCAAAACTTACCTAAAACAGATACCATGGGAAGATTTATCTTGAGCTGAATAAAACCGAAGAAAAGACTCTGGAATCCCGGCCCCTTGTTACCAAGTGTTCAAATATGTGATCAGAATGAAAAAATAGCTGTTCCCTGGTATCTTTCTCTAGACTTGTTAGAAGTTTTTGGTTTGATACAAGGGAAATTTTTATAATTCATCATACAGCTTGTTTTCTGAGTTACAGGAAAAACACTTGGGTTCTAATTACAGAGAAGGAAGAGAAGAAAGCCATTTGAGGTGATATGGAAATTTTAAGAAAGAATAAATAAAAACTAAAGCTGCTAATTTGAATGGATGATTTACATCTTCAGGGTATTTTTGGTATTAGCATTACTAAGGGTATGGGTGACAGAAATGGCTGCTGTCGCTGTCCTCTCCTTGTGCTCTGTCAAGAAGCACAGACCTCACAACCTTGCTCCAGAGTTTGAGAAACTGCATATTTATTTCCTCATTTGTTATTCCAACTTTCGACTCTTAAGTATCCACTTTGACTAAAGCTCCTTTAAGTTGCTGTTTCCTTTACTAAGCCTTCCCAAGATTCACATTAGCTAGTTTAAGATGCAAAAAATATTCTGTAAAAAAAAAAGTAGGATTAAGAAATACATTTAAAATAATATCTCATTTACATGTACAAAGGTTTGGCTCTTGCTTTTTACTTTGGAATGGTCAAATTTTGATTTCAAAATCTTGATTTAATTTATTCTAATGTGTTCCATCTTTAAAATTGCATGGCTTCCACAAGAAATAATTCGTATCTAAATAGAACTTATATGCACTGTAAATTCTCTTTGCTCATCTCTGTTTTTTCCCTTAAATTGAAAAATAAGGACTACTTTGGTTTCTTCTAGGTTTAAGTTAGCACTTGGCAAATTACAGTCTTTTTGCTTCTTAAATAATAATGCTCTAAATTCAAAAATATGATCTCTGCCATCTCATTTTGGCGTAGCTCTGGATCACATCTTTGTTCAGGCATCTTGTTTATCACATGTAATAGCAACTACCAGAAAAGAGAAATAAATCAATTTAAAAAAATTTCAAAAGAAAAGATAATTACCAATGATTTACTAAATATACACATACTGTTATATATATGAAACTATTCTAATAATGATAGCTCTGATATTAAAATACACACCTTGATATTAGAAAATTGCTTTATGAACCTTGGTTAGTAATCTTATGACCACAAAAATTTACCTTTTCATAAAACAACTTTACATTATGGTTTGTATTCAATGTTAGAAAAGGACCAGTATCAAATCAATACAAAATTTATGGCTTGTGTATCTTATTTCAATAAAATTAAAAAGCAAAACTGAGTTACATTAAAAAAAAAAATCAAAGAACCACAATAATGCTTATGAAGTGTGGGAGTAAACCAGACCCTGTTCCGATGCCCACAAGATCACTTTCCCCTCACATACCAGGCTTTAGGGGTTGCAACTGCTCTTAACTACTAATATAGTATGTAGATGTAAGAGAAATATGAGCATGAATGTTCTTTAATAAGTTAATAAAATAGAACAAAATGGAATAGTTATGAAAACACTGCCATGCTCAAGTTAAAAATAATTTTGTGGGGGGCTGGAGAGATGGCTCAGAGGTTAAGAGCACTGACTGCTCTTCCAGAGGTCCTGAGTTCAATTCCCAGCAACCACATGGTGGCTCACAACCATCTGTAACGAGATCTGGTGCCCTCTTCTGGCCTGCAGGCACACATGCTGTATACATAATAAATAAATCTTAAAAAAAAAAAAAAAAAAAAAAAATAATTTTGTGAATAATATCTGAACCTATCCACTAATCATTTAGGGAAATATAGGTGGTCTGTAATTAAAATTTTAGTTTTCTTTTTGTTAATTGGGCAGTTATAAAACAAAGAAGAGTAAGTCATAAGTCCTAACTTTGAGTTTAGGCTTATGGCCAGAAATAATAGCTGTAGACCCTTATCAACTCAATTTAAGTATGATACCAACATGAACTTAATTATCTCCATTTAGCCATAGAAAAAAAATTAAGTAAGAAGACGTGCAGAAGATAAAATGAGTTAAAAATCAAGATCCAAATCTTTAAAATACTTCTATGGTAGGCTTAGAGAACGTATACAATGACACATGCTTTGCCTGTCTAATGTACTTTTTAATGTGTCTTTGTAATTAGACCATTATTTTGATGAGCTTTTCTATGGCTAGTAAGATGATATTTACTTTTTTCAGATTCTGCTTAAATCTTAGTATCCATGTGGTATATTTCTAATTTTTTTTTTAATTGAAAGCAGATTCTTCTCTCATACAACACATCCTAAACAGTTTCCCCTCCATCCACTCCTCCTAGCTCCTCCTCCGGCACCTCCCCTCTTCCCTGGTTCCACTCCCCCTCCATTTCCCATGCCTCCAAAAGAAAACCAAATATGACAAAACAAGAGACATTAAGCCAAGGCAAAAGCCCTCATATCAAGGCTGGAAAAGGCAACCTAACAGAAGGAAAAGAGTCCCAAGAGCAGAGTACACAGTAGGGCTGAAGGCTCCATGCAGCAACCGGCTTGCCCTCCCAATATTCAATGAGCTCTGTGGATGTTGTCCTCCACAATGGGGTCCTGCTATCAGTTTTCAGAGAGTGACAATCTGTCCTAGCATCGGCCTGGATTGTTTAAGGATCTCCACAGGATCCCCTAGGCCAACAACTCAATGAAATCCCCGTCCTACCACTGGAAGCCTTGCCTGGCTGCAAAGAATGACCAGTTCAGACTCCTTATTCTCTAATATTCAGAGTCCTCTCTAAGGTCATTCTCATGGATTTCAGAAAGTTTCTACTGCACTAGATTTCCACACTGTCCCCTAAGTGCTTCCTAATTCCGACTGTATCTAACTGTACTCTGTCTTTCTAATCCACTTCCCCAGAATTACCTCTGCTTGTCTCACTTTATATTGGATTTCTTCAGGGCATATAGCCTCAGGTGATAAACATTATTAGCCATCAGATACACACACATATTTTCAGTTTATTTTTAATGTAAATGTCTTTATATTTTCATTTTATTACATTTTTTAGATAATATATTCTGATTACAGTTTTCCCTCCCCCAAGATCCTCCTCTCCTATCAGTATCTACATCCTTTCTATCTCTTGTTAGAAAACAAATGATCATATAAGGAATAACAAATAAAATAAAACAATAGCAAACAAACTATAATGTGACAAAACAAACAGAATAAAAAGAGACATGGAAAAAGCATGAGACATACATGTTTGTGTGCACTGGAATCCCATTAAAACACCAAACCAGAAAATCCTGTAAGTTTAAAGAAAAAAAATTAAAAGCCCAGAGTGAGCATTATGAGACAAAGAAGCTCCAAAGATGCCATTGAGTTTGTTTTGTGTTGGCCATCTACTGCTGGACATGGGCCCTGCCCTGAAGATTGGTTTATGTCCCCATTGAGACTCCACTTGAGAGAACTGAGTTTTCATTTGTGAGTGGATCAATGAATAGAGCTTTTAGGTTGTGGATGGCGTCTTGTGTGCATGTCTCCTCTCAGTGCTGGGATCCTGTCTGGCATAGACCCAGGCTGTCATGTTCTCTGAATTCATATGTGTGTCCATCCTACTGTTTCCTTAGTCTTCTCCATCCCCTTTGGCTCTTACAGTCTTTCTGCTTCCTCTTCTATAGGGTTCTGTGAGACATGAGTGGTGGTGTTTCATAGAGACATCCCATTTAGGACTGAGAATTCCAAGGTCTCTCACTCTCTGCACAATATTTAGTTGTAGGTCTTTGTTTTTGTTCTCATCTACTGTAGGATGAAGATTCTCTGATGATAGACGAGCAAGGCATTGATCTATGAGTATGGTAGCATGTTACTAGGAGTCATTTTATAGCCACATTCCTTTAGTAGAACAGCAGTATTTGGTTTTCAGCTAGGTCACTGGGTTCATATGGTCTCAGGTTTTTGTCCACCTGAGAAGTGTTGGGAATGGGTTCCGTCTCAATCAGATATTGGCTTTATGCCGATGTTGCACTAGAACATCTTACAGGCAGGTGATCATTGTATACTGAAGATTTTATACCTGGGTTGGTGTTTACCTTTCTCCTTTGATAGCATACAGAGTACCTTCACGTACCGTGAACACTAGTCCACAAGGGTGGAGGATCTAGGTAGGCACTCAACTTCTCTGTCTTCATTGAGTAGTGTAGATGTTGTCTTCAGCAACAGAGCCCTACTATCAGATTATGGAAAGCAACAAATAGTCTCGGCAGCAACCTGAGTCGTTTGGGCTTCCCATGGGGCCCCTTTGACCAAGAACTCAATTAAATGTAACCCATTCCTGACACTGGAAGCTTCATTTGGTGATAAGAGATATCTATAGGTCTTCATATTGTTTTAACAGCAAGCTTTGAGTCTTTCAGTAAAACCACCAGATATTGTGAAACAACACATAGCGTTTAACCTTCACCGTCCTTGATTTCCAGAACACTGAAGGCATCATTATGAACCATCAACATTCTGCACTTAACTTTTGGAATAATTTCTTATGTATCTAAAACAATTAGAGTAACAAGTGACTACATATGAAAATTATATTAACAGAATAAATGAAAGCTAGAAGAAATCTGTAAACATATCCCAAATGTTTAAAATACCATTGCTGAACATGTTCATGAATAACAGAACTTTTTCTGTTATTCAAATTAAGATTAAACTATACCTAGGAATTTTTTCTTCCCACCAAAGAAGTGCTGTGTGAATTGTTTTTACATTTAGTTGATACTGTAGGGTATTATCTACATTAGGTCCATTGTACTGAAAAGGAGTAAGTTAAAAACACTTCCAGTTAGCTATTACTATTTAAATACATAATTTTAAGGACTAAATAGAAAATCTGGTGGGCTTCATTGATATTTAATTCTTATTAAGGATTTTAGCAAAAGCTATTCTATCTTTCATGATTACTTGAAATTTTGAGAGGAAGTTGATATATTATTGATATGTATATATATATATATACACATATATGATTACAGATGAGATCTCATTAACAAAATATAGAATAAGCTTCATGAAAAAGTGACATTCCACTAGTTTTGTAAAATATACTTTACGATGAATGTAACTACAAATTTAAAGCATACAGAAAAGCCTCAAATTTAAAAAAAGTTATTCCCAGCACTCGGGAGGCAGAGCCAGGTGGACCTCTGTGAGTTCAAGGCCGGCCTGATCTACAGAGTGAGATCCAGGACAGGCACCAAAATTACACAGAGAAAGCCTGTCTCAAACAAACAAACAAACAAGCAAACAAAAATAAATAGATAGATAGACAGACAGACAGACAGACAGATAGATAGATAGATAGATAGATAGATAGATAGATGATAGATAAATAAAGTTATTCTTATAGGTGCTCCTCAACCCAATTGAGATTTTCTTTGTTATTCTGAGTTCTTTTTAAATGAGTATTTTAGTAGCCTATGACTGTCCTATACAAAGTCTAGACAAATAAATTTGAATGTACATCAAATTAGATTATTTTAAATAGATTTTTTCTTTTTTAAACCATTTTTTTATTTTTTGAGATTATAATGTAGTTACATAATTTCTCCTTCCATTCTTGCCTCTAAACTTCTATTTTTCCTTAAATTTAATGTCTTCTTTTTTCTTTGTTGCTACAAAGCAGAAAATTCTTTACTCCTTAAGCAAATAGAAGCTTGATAACAGTAACAATAGCTTAACAAGAAATTTAATAAAACTGCATTTAAATAGATATCTCATGAAAAATTCAGAAAAGATAAAGACAAAAATATTAGATAAAGTCAGGAGCTGGGGAAGTGGCAGAATGTTGATGGATGTTTATTTTCCACCAGCCACTCTCAAGTAACCATACTCAGGCTTATATTAATTACAAATGCTCAACCAACAGCTCAGGCTTTAACATTTTAATTAACCCATATTTCTTATCTATGCTTTACCACATGGCTCAGTACCTTTTCTCAACAAGTCAGGCCCATCTTCCTTCTCTCTGCATCTGCTAGTGATTCCAGACTCCCCCTTCTTCCAGCATTCTTAGTTTGGCTCTCCTGCCTAACCTTATCCTGTTCAGCTATTGGCCAGTCAGCTTCTTTATTAAAATAATCACAATGACATATATTTGCACAGTGTAAAGGAAATTTTCTCCTTTTTGTTTAAATAAAAAGGATGGTTTTTAACTTTAACATAGCAAATTATATACAACAAAACAGTTATCAAGTAAGATACAATATCCAGTCCACTTGTATTTGGCAAAATCAGAGAAAATATGCTACTATCTATCTTATCTTTGTGGAGTCTAAAGTTTCATATCTAATTTACCTTCTTATCATAACTAAGAAAAACTTTAATTATTTAGTCTTTAACTCCATAAAAGACCCCAGAAGGGTGCATTGTTACCTAATGACAGGGACATCTGGCTGCCTGAACAGTCACACTAGGTTCCTTGCTAATGTTGGGGCATCTAACTGTGGCCCACAGGCCTGGTATATCTCATAGACATTTGTGAGAATCAGGGACTTTTGAAGGATTGTCTTGGCAAAGTCTGGTTGTCACTTGCTTTTGCATCCTGCTGGTCCAGTTTGGATAGTATACTGTCAGTAATTGAGGCAAGGGCAGTTTCTTTGTCTGAATGGCTAACTTTTGTCATAAAGAAAGGAAGATCCATATGGAGTTCTCTGTCCAACATGTTCTGCTGTCCAACATCTTCTCTTAAGTAGATTGGTGCTGTCAAACATGTTTCACTGTCATGAAAAGCCTTAGGTTATTAAATATATTAAATGCCACATTCTGTAGGTCTTTGGAGTGTTTGAAGACCATCTATCTAAATATATCTGTGTATGACCTTGAAAATTTACCTAATATGACTATAAATTTGATTATTATAGATGACTATAATCTGTATTTCTTAACATTACATTTTTAATGAGCTACATAAACACAATGCCCTAACAAGAGTACAAACATACATACAGTATAATAAAATTAACTTTAAATTTGTATCAACATACCAAAACCCATACCAATGTAAAATATTTAAGACTAGTAGTTCCTTTTTTAGTTTAAAATTAAATACAATATTCTAATATTTTATCCTATCATTTCTATATCCCCCCTTTTTCTTTTCAGAAAGAGATTAATGAATCTAATCTCCTTTGTTCAGTTCTTTTCCTGACCATCACTAATAACAAATTGTAACCAACCTTCTTAAATGATAATAAATATCCATAACTCATCCTTTAGGAATGTGGGCATCATTCTCTAGACTACCTCCTGTTGTTTAGGAGTGCTGGTAATCTTTGGGGGAACCTTAAGAAAATCAGGATAATTGTTAGGTCTTGGCTGGTGTGAGGCTGGATCATCTCAGCCAGCAGCCTTAAAACTGTTTTATATGCTGGATCATTTGGATCATTTGGGCCATCTGTTCTCATTGGTGTCTGGGCCCCTTGTTTTGAAAAATACATAAAATTTTAAAGGTAACATACATATCTGTATTAACACAAGTATAGACTGTGTAATAAACACAAGTCATGCAAAGATGATTTTTTTCTTTTATGTTTGAGCAGGTAAAATACACATCATGTGTTTTGTAGTTTCTCTAGGTTCATTTTTTTATGTCTGCAGCCAGGATTTTAGGGGGCCTTCTTTGATCAAACCTGAACATCTTTAACTTTGAACGAATTGATAGTCTCTCATTTTCTGTGGAAATAAAAGCATAACTTTTTCCCTTTGTAACATATCTTTTGACTTCCATTTTGAAGTCAAGACTTTTTTAAATATATAGATTGGTTTAATTTAGCAGCTTTAACGCAGTGTCTCTTAGCAACCAAAAAATTTAAAGACAACACCAGGATCTCTGTGTATTGTCCATATTTATGTGGATTTTTTCTTTTTTGTTACTTTATTCTTCTTGACTATTATTATTATACGTTATTATTATTATTATACTTTATTATTTTTAAACTATATATATATATATATATATTTTTATGAGTGTCTATACCTTAGCTTTTCTCTCCTAAGCTTATGTATATTTTTAAACACACTGTAACCTGTTCAGAGTTTTTTTTTTCCATCTGAATTGCTCTTTATTGCATGTCTGTGACCATATGAGACTTTAAACTAGTAAGCAGTGTGGCTAGACTCTCTGTTTTGGCAGATGGCTCTGGCCAGATTGGCTCCCTGAGAGCATAACTTCATGGCAGAAGTACCAGTACCAGAGCCACATTTATTGCCCATACCCAAACTCTGGGGAGTTTTGGGGCCCATGAAGCCACCAAGTAGTGCACCATCTGCTGCTCATAAACACCATATAAGTGTTTGGTAGTAGGGCCTCCTAAAAGAGCAATACAGTTTTTGCTGCTAACACTGAGTCAGGAAGTTGCCTCTGTTTGCTAGTGCCTCTACTTGCTGCTAGCAAATAGAGCCTACTGAGAAACGGCAGTTACCAAGCAGCTGCACTTGACTCCATTTTTGTGTATTTAGAATCTTTTTTTATGCTTTGTCAGATCTTACAAGGAAATTCTGGCCCCAGATAGGAATGCCATATTCAGCAGATATGTCTCTCTTGCCACCCACTTCCAAGTAACTATACTGAGGCTTATATTAACTATAAATGTTCAGCTAATAGTTCAGGCTTGTTACTAGCTCTTACAATTTAGTTAATCCATATTTCTTATATGGATTCTTTGCCACATGACTTGGTACATTTCTCAGTAAGGCATGCCCATTTTGCTTCTCTCTGCATCTGCTGGTGACTCCAGACTCCCCCCTCTTCCTCCCAGCATTCACAGTTTGGCTTTCCTGCCTAACCTTATCCTATTCAGCTATTGACCAGTCAGTTTCTTTATTAAACCAATCACAGCAACATATCTTCACACACTGTAAAGGAATATTCCACAGCAGCAGAAATCTTTAAGCCAATGTGTTCTGGTGGAAGGTCCACCTCAATTCCCCTCCCCCATCTCTTTCCCCAAACCTGCCCCCTCAAAGCCTGCCAAATATGTTCCTCCCCAAGAGATGCTCTAGACCACTCCCACAGGGTATCTAAACTGCATCTCAGAAATCAGACACATGGTTTTCTGGTCTCTCATCCCCATCTCCTCTCTGGGGTGCTGGAGAATCACCCAGGAACATTTTACTCATTAAGCTTCTTCAGAAGACATTCTGTTGAAGGGAATTTCCCACACACCCCCTGTTTGTGACCCGAATCCTACCAAAGTGGATGCATTGTGCTAGGCTTCAGGTCCCTGGCATAGACTTGTGAAACAGGTACCTGCTGTTCAAAGCCTGGTTCTAAAATGTCTCTGGGATTTCTTTTACAAAAGCTTTTCAAATTGGGGCTATCTGATACCATCTGTCCTAATTGCTTGATTTCTCTGAGCACTAAGGCCGGGTCACAGTATGCCCTGATAACCAGTCAAGATGGCCTCCTGAGGGAACCTTACAATTTTCCATCCTCCACAATCTTGAAAATTTTTGTCAGCTTGGGAATAATTGAACAGAACTTCCCTATGCCCATGTTGTTTGGGTTCTACATTCTCCCTACAGCAGCCAGTGTCTCAAGCACTGGTCTTATTGGCTAGGGTCATGGCACCTCCAGATTCCCACCAATCTGGGAACTGGGACCCTGAAAATTCTGCCCTGACTGTGGTGCCAGACACAGTGGTCCCTCCCCCACTCTCTTAACCCTCTCTACCCACCCCTCTTCCTAGATGCCACACGTTCCATTCCTTGGCCAACATTCCACACATTCCCCCCTCTATCTACCCCTACCCCTTACTTCCCTCTCTGGGACAAAGGTTGAAGACCAAATTTCTCTTCCTTACCTGTCTTCTTCCCCCAATGCTTCCCTCTATCTCCCAATGCCTCAACCTACATCCTGGTCCCCTTCTACACACTGGCCTAATGCCCCTGAATCTTTCCCCCTTTTTTTTTTCTCATTTTTCTCATACTCAGTCTTACCAGACTCCTGTCTTCCTGTGGCCTCTCTGAGAGGCAGCTGGAGCTGATGGAATTGTTCGAATCCCCAGAGAAGAGACATCATGGTTTGTTGCCTCCTCAAAAGTATGGAAATGGTCTTGGACAAAGTTGTTAATTTTGATTAGCTCTGAGAGATTACACAGCTAGTTGATGAAAACTTGGCCATTTTTCTAAACTGATTATAAGAGACCATGGTTCAATATACTTGCCTTTATCCAGCCTCCCCAGTGGAAGTCAGGGTCCTGGACGCCCATTTCATTTCTTAGTCAATGCCAGATATTAGAAAAAAATTAATAATGGTGAGGAGGGTCTCCAAACTCCCTTACAGGAATTGGTAAAAATGGCTTTTAAAGTTTTTAATGATTGAGAAGTGATAGCTGAGTCAAATCCATAGACAAGGCTACAACAGAAGGCTACACTCCAAGTCCAAGCATTAGAAGCTGCCCTGAGGCCACCAGGGCCCCCACAAGGGGGACAAGGAAAGTCAACCATGAGGCTCCATCCATCAAGAGCTCAGCCCAAGTCAACTCTGCCAGAAGCCTGGCTCAAATGCAGCCAACAGGGCCACTGGTCACAGTATTGACCTGACCCCCAGCCACCCAGGAGGCCATGCCCTGTCTGCCAATAGCCTGGGCACTGGAAATCAGAATGCCCATGTGTGGGCTCATCCTTTATGCCATGCCAAGAAGGTCCAGCCTCACCAACATTACCAACTGAGACTTTTCTGGACTTTGAACTCCTAAGCCTAGCAGTGGAATGATACGGCCTAGACTTGGTGACTCCTGTTGCCCTCTCTGAGCCTAGGGTGATGCTGCAGGTAGCAGGTAAATCCACTGATTTTCTTTTGGACACAGGAGCTACTTATTCTGTTTTGACATCTCATGTAGGTTCTACAGTTCCCTTGCCAATTTCTGCCATGTGGGTGGACAGGATCCCTTCCTTCCCACTGAAGACCCTGATACTTCCCTGCCTTCTAGCAGGGAGATTTTTCTCATACTCTTTTCTGGTCATATCTCCTTGCCCCACACCTGTGCTTTGTCATGATATTCTCAGTCACTTTGGGGCCATACTCACCTCCTGAGTATTTCACAGGTCCATTCACAGGGGGCCCTCCAGATATGACAGCCTCTGCACCAGCTTTAAGGACACCAACCCAGCAAGGATTGTCAGTGTCATGGAGCTCCTATTGGAAGCTCTCAACATCTTCTGGAAACTCTGCATACCCTGTCATTCACAAGTCCCAGGAAAGGTTGAAAAGGCCAATGGACTCATCAAACAACAGCTCACCAAGTTCTCCATTGAACTCAGAAACTTGCCTTAATCTGCTTCCTCAAGAAACAGATGGCTGAGGTCTCCAGGATGGCATTTAACTGGATGTTTCTCCACTCACATATCCTGCTAAATATGAGCCCACTAACTCCTGACTCCCCTCTTCCCCACATTGCCCCATGCCTGCAAGAAGTAGCCAAACTTGAACTAGAGTCTCTATACCCAAAGAGTCTGGAACGTTCTGGTGGAAACTCCACCTCAGCCCCTGGCACCCTAGCATCCATATACCCAAAGAGTCTAGAATGTTCTGGTGGAAGATCCACCTCAACTCCTCTCCCCCATCTCTTTCCCCAAACCCAACCCCTCAAAGCCTGCCAAACTTGGCTACTCCCCACAAGAGATACTCAAGACTACTCCCATAGGGTATTTAAACTGCATCCCAGAAAACAGACACATGGTTTTTCGGTCTCTCATCCCTGTCTCCTCTCTGTGGGACCAGAAAATCACCTGGGAATGCTTTACCTATTAAACTGGGGCTTTTTCTAATTCAGTCTGATTTGGTCTGATTTGGATTGCTGCATCAGGGGAGAGGCCTATCGGGGTGCAGAAAACCTTTCACAGTGCTTCCCAGCCTAATACTGTTACCCTTTAAGCAAGTTCCTCATGTTGTAGTGATTTCTCAACCAAAAAATTATTTTTGCAAATACTTCATAACTGAAATTTTGCTGTGCTATGCATCATAATATAATTTTTTTTAGAGATAAAGGTTTGCCAAAGGTGTTTCAACCCACAGGCTGAGAGTCACTACTTAAGCATTTGGGAATAAGAAACAACATATGGGACTAGAGCATTAGGAGCATTTGTTGCTCTATCAGAGGACTCAGTTTCTACATGGTAGCTCAACACCTTCTGTAACTCCAGTTCCAGAGGATCTAATGCTTTCTTCTGGCTTCCATGTGTAACAAGCACACATATGGTACACATAGAAACAACCATACACTTAAATAAAAACTTTTATAAAAACAAAATAAGATAATTTTTTATGAATTTGGAAATATGTAAACACAATGAGAACAAAATATTTAAGATATTAAGAGAAAAATGGACCAACATAATTCTGTATCCTGTGAAATTACCCTTCAAATATGACAGAAATAATGCTTTCTCAAACCATTGAAAATTGAGGGATTTATTTTTGATAGACCTGCCATATGGGTAGGTGAAAAGAGGATCTGTATAGAAAAGGAGACAGTATAGGCTAGGAATCTCAATTTAAACAAAGAAATTGAAAGTGGGGGGGGCAAATTTATTTTTCTTATTCTTAAGCAAACATATAAATGTTAAAATAGTAGCAATAAAACATTATATCATCTGTTAATTAATGTAACTTTCACTGTTATGTAACAGTGAAGTGATAATAGAAAAACTAGTAGTTTGGGAGCGGTGTCAACACTGCTTTCTGATTTCTAGGTACTTATTACCAGTTGTGCGATGATGTACCTAAAATGAGATTTCTTGTAAATAAAGTGTAAATTCTATTGTCCCACCAAGTAAGAGAAGACAGGGCACTATGATTGACATGATAAGAAAGGGGAGAAAACTATCACATAAAATACTCAAAACTACAATAAGTCTGGGTGTGGTGGAGTATACCCAGAACCACAGCTCTCAATGTTTGTGCCCAGCATTGACTGCATAGCAAGAGTCGACCTGCAAGTGACTGACTGACTGAATAAATGAAGAGGAGCAAATTAATTTAACCTTAGAAAAGTGTAGTACAGAACACAAATTAGACCCAAACAAGAGACACAAGTTTCAATAAAAATATATACATTAATACAGTTGCATTAACTAGTACTTTAAATGTCAGTGAGTACATGGCAATTAAAATACAGATATACTAAGTTAGTAGATATTGTCAGAGAAGATTAAAAGACACCAAGACCCAACTATATATAACATCTATAAGAAATCTGTAAGTATAAAGACACATAGTGAATGAATATAAAGGTTTAGAAAAAAAAATGCCATCTTAACAATCAAAATTAATTGAGAGTATTTATATTAATTTTAGATAGAAGACACTTTGTTATAAAGAAAGTTGTTGAAGAGAAGGCATTACATAAAAAAAAGTTGTCATTATTGCAAGGGCATATAACTATGTTTAGGGTATATCTGCCTGGCAATAGACTCACGTGTAGAAAAACTGATACAATTACAGAGAAGTCAGAGATTCCTCTATTGTAGATGGAGATCCATCACTCTCCTGGAAGAACAAGAGCAATCCAGCAGGCAGAAAATCAAGAAGACTATAATGAAGTCTTCCATACCATGGAAGTTTAGAGGGTACAGTACAGCCTCCCTCACTGTCAACCCTCATTTCAGAAGTGATATCTGAAGATAATGTTTAA
Source organism: Peromyscus californicus insignis (assembly GCF_007827085.1). Lineage (NCBI taxonomy): Eukaryota > Metazoa > Chordata > Mammalia > Rodentia > Cricetidae > Peromyscus > Peromyscus californicus. Next base: position 72,494,774 of record NW_026294480.1, on the reverse strand, counting down.
TCTCCAAACCGAAGATGACATTATTTTAAGTCTCATATGGAGCATTCCCCAAGATAGGACATAATCTTAGTCATAACATGTAACTTAATAGACATGACAGTATAAATCATATCATCACTGCTATTGGACTATGAAGAATTAAACTAGAAATAAATAACAGAAAGAGAACTACAAAGTCCCCCAAATACTGAGAGTTCAAACAATATACTTCTGAAGAACAAATGAGCTAATGAAGAAATTAAAAAATTATCATTAACAAGGCAAAACAAATAGTAGCTCATGAAACATTGTGGTGCAGAGTGAAACAATGCTTATAGAATTGAATGTATGCTAGAAAAGTAGAAATATCATCCCAGGAAACTAAGTAAAAATAGAAAAAATATTCAACAGAAGGAAGCAAAGAATACAAAAAATGAAGCAAAAATTAAGTATAGAAAATCAACCCAAGAAACAGAACATAATAAAAAAAAGAAATATATTAATAAAACCCTATCTAGAAACAGACATTTGGATAAAGACATGAAGATATCTTTAGTAACATCAAAATAAGAAATCTGAGAAAAATGACAAATTAGAAATCACTAAAATTTTAACTTGTTTTCAAAACACAATGTAAGAAAAAGAAAATCATCTACTGTCAGAAAATATTTGTAGAAACCATCTGACAAAAGACAGTCTATGTCATAAAAATACTCTTAAACCTCATAAGGAATTATCAATGTGATTTTAAAATTGACCCAAAGTTTAAAGATACTTAGTCAAAATGATATGATAATGAAAAATAAGCATTAAAAATATGGTCAAGCATAATCAGCATAGTCAAGCATAATCATAAAAATTTCAATTATCAATTAAAAATTGAAGCAAAAATGTGATACCACTACTGGTAAAATGGCTAAAATTCACAATGCAAAAATTGACAAGACTATATATCAACAAAATCAGGGCTTCCTCTGGTGGGAATACAATGTACTATAATCACCTGGGAAAACAGGTAGTTTCTTTTCTGTACACAACTAAACATACCCTTGCTATATCCTGTAGTAGGACAGGCCTATTGGGTTGAGGAAATTACTCAGACCAGTTGCCAAGGCATGCATATAACATACTCCTTATGAGCCAACCTGGAGTCTGCCTGAGGGCCTAGCAACAGGTGCTGTCAGAGTTCCTGATTGCACCTAGCCAATGAGGGATGATCACCTGATTACATCACAGACTGGGTGCTGGAAGGAGGCTATATAAGGCCTTCCTTGTTACTAAATAAAAGAGTTTTGTATGTCTTCAACTGACTCCCGGTGTCTGTGCTGTTGATGATGCCACGCCTTCTCATCCCCTCTCCCCTCTCCCGAGGGAACCCTTAGAATCCAGCAACAATAATCAACAACTGTGCTACTTCACATTTCCTCAAACCTAGCTTTGGGACATGAAAACACAGACTGCTTGAAAAAGGCAGTTTCCAATCTAAGGTCCTGAGTTCTGATCAAACACAGGACAAGCCTCAATCACACTCAGGGCTTCTTTTGACAAGGAAAGCTCACTAGTTTTCCCCTTTAGCCTTAGATGTCTCCAATTTTATTTAGATATTCCTACTATAAATGTCACAATACCATTGACTTCAGGGGCAGCATTTATATAACATATTTAACAAAACTGTCAATCAAATTTATATCAAAATTCACCGAGCAACAGGTTCCTCTTATGTATCAAGCTCCAAGTTAAGTCCTTCAATTGTGAGAAATGAGACAGATTTAGAGCCAACCCATACTTACCTCCTTACTGTAAGGATTTGCCTTTTTTTTCTTCTCATCACTTTATGTTTCAGAGAAAGGCAGCCATTCTGTAATCTGTGTGTCCTCCTCAGGTATCTACAGCAGGCAATTGAGTTGACCAAAGACCAATTGTAAAAGATAGTTCATTCTAGATAATTTCAGATGAAAATATATATTTTACTTGTGTGTATTAAGGGTGTGTTAGTCAGATGCCATAAATTTCAAACCAAGTTACAGTAAATATCCCCGGAGTGTTATGTTCATCTTTAAGCCTCAACATGTATTTTAATAATAGTTTAACCTAGGAATTGTAATTGAGGGGTTTTATAAGAGTTAAAGAAATGTACTATAGGTCTAAGAATGATTCTGGACTACTGCTCAACTGATACACCTCTGTATTTGCACTATTATTCTGGAGATGTGCAGCAGTATAACATCTATCATAGCTAAAACCATGTAAACTATTCTGCATACCCAGAAAATTGGGTGCTTACCAGCCATGTTTCAAGAATCAATCAATTACAAGAGTCTCTTCTGCTGTTGCTGCCATATTGTGTGCTTCCCCACCTCAGAGGCAGGAGGGCAGGTGCAAGATCCCTGCTGCAGAGCAAGCTTACATTCATGATTATTGAAGATTTACTATTTTATGTGCGGATGGATATATAAGCACCTAAATGTGTATAAACACAGACATAATATTCATATATATATTCTCAATCTAAAAGGGACCATGTGTGAGTGACCTGTTTTCTGAAGATTCCCATGCATATTTTCAGTTAGTTTTCAGACTGGTCTTCGGTAAAGACGTTCATCTGTTGATTTTCATGTGGCTTTGAAAGTAGTGTACCACCTTGACTTTAGATTTTGGTGTAGACGTTGATCTTCATCCAGGCAGGAAGTTTAAGCTTCACTTCATCCTTTTCTTCCGAGTTCACTCATCTCTGTGAAAAGACTTCCTTCTTTTCATCTGTGTGAGCTTGGCCTGTCCTTGTTCTTGAGGAGGTCAATGTCGCTTTTTCTGGGCTCCTTCCCTGGAAAGACAGTGGGAATATGTGTCCCTAGCAGTCTTGATTTCTCAGAGAGTAGGACGACATCACGGTAAACCGCTGCTGTACTGTGAGCCCTGCCACGTTACTTCACTTCAACAGCTGCTGTTTTGTGCATTCTCTTCAAATGCACAGAGACTGTTGTTTTGTTTTGTTTGGGGAAAAGGCATCATTTCTACAGGCTTTTTTATGTTTAATTTAGTAAGACTATGACATTATAGAATGCCCTCCGGTACAAACTTTCATCATTGTCTTTGGTTATTTTTCATCAACGTGTTAACAAATATTTAGAAGTTCCGTGGCAGATGAGTAATAGCTGCCCAGTTTGATGCGTGGAGGCTCGAAATAGAAGTTTTTCCATGTACCTCATACAGGAGCCGCAATGAGAGGCAGTAAGGATGGGAATTGTTCTAAGGAAGGAAAACAAAAGCAAAAACGCTTTATGTATCTTGAGAGCTGGGCAAGGGTTGTGGATATCGGTCAGCTCTTCAAATGCAGACCTACCATGGAAAAGTATAGAACACTTTTTAAACATTGCAAGGATTTGGTTGTTTTTTGGAAAAGAAAGGATGAAAGGAATGAAAGAGGGAATGAAAGGATAAGGGAGGAAGAGGGGAGAGAGAGAAAAGGAGAAACATTTATGAACATTATTGGCTGATAGAAAATTAAGACAATTTTTAAAACACACTGAAGTTTCAGTTTGAAAGTAATACCATGTAAGATAGCATCACCATCACTGACCGACCCAGTGAAGTGTGTGTGGTGATTCAGCAATAATCCTAAGCGAAGAAAAGGCAGTGCCCCTTGATGGGTTCTGCCCAATAACTCAGGAAACATTCTTGTACAAAATATACGTAATGATCTGCATTCTGGACCAAAATAACCTCGCAAGAAGGATAGAACATATGAAAAAATTCCAAACACGGTGCACAGCTCCATCTCCAACATGCACTGGCTTCTCTCCCTCTCGTACCTAAGTAGAACTATGTTAATCCAAAGTTATGCTCAGAAGCAGAGAACTGGAAAGGCGAGGGGCAGCACAGGGAAGAAGAGAAGGAATTAGATAGTCTACTGCTTTTTATGTACAAAGAATTCTAACAGTAAGTGAATGCTGGAACAGGAGAAGCGTAGCCTTGAAGCAGCAGATGATCCGAGTTTAGTTTATAGAACTACTCTAGGAATTGCAAATCAAGCTTACACTTGTGCTCCGGGCTGAGATTTAAGAGGATCACCTACCACCTACCACTCGAATAAATAGTAACTGGAGCTAAGAGACACAGCATCTACCCTGAGGGCAGACATTCTGCCCATTCAAGGCAAATAAAATGCATCTATGAATTACTGCTGCAATATAAAGAAAAAGGAAATTATGCCTAATAGTCATGGGAAAACATATCCTTGAAAATAACCTTCATAAGAAAAATAGACTTTTTTTTTCAAGCAAGTAGCAGCTTGTTGTCCTCAAAATAATTCAAGAGGAAATGAGTTATATGAAACAGAAGCAAGAAGCCTTAAGGAACAAAAACTGAGTTAAGATGTAAGGGGTGCTGGGGCTGGCAACGTAAGACTGTCATAATAAAAATCTACATTGGATGTAATCCCGATTGGATTTGATTACAGAAAATCAAGTTAGTAGTATGAAGGATACATTTAAAAAACATACCCAGAATACAGAGAAAAACAGATTATTAAAAACTAAGGAGGAAAAAATATGAAAAGATAAAGACCCACAATCCAATCTAATTATGAAAAACTGTTAATTTTCTTAATGACAAAATAGGCTTCACCATGTACAGTGATGTAGACAGAGCTATTTCTTGCACTAAAGAACAGAAATTAAAGAACAACAAACTAACCCACTCATACACATAAAATACCTGAATTCCTATAAAGAAGCTTGTCATTGTAAGAGTGACTTTTTGAGAAACACCTTCACCAAGACATTCCTGTCCTAATCTCTGGATAAAAGATGCTTCTCAGATAGCTAAGAATGTTTAAGAGGAGGGCATTACCTCAGATTATTTGGATGAATTTAAATTGTGATCACTAATGTCCCTTAAAGGGGGAAAGCATGGTTGTTCACTGCAGACACGGAAAAGGCAGCCTGACCTGGACATCAGGAGTGATGCATCTGATAGCCAGGGGATGCCAGGAGTCACCAGAGTTGCCCTGAAGCCTCCTTTAGGAAGCTGCTGTCTCAACACATCTTAATTTTAGCCTAGTGTGACTTACTTCGCCCTTCTGTATCCAGAATCATATTAGAAATACATTGTCTCAAGGAAAACATTAGGAAACAAATACCTATTGCACAAAATCTTTCCTATTCCAGAGGTAAGTATACATGTAAAAGTATCCAGGGAGCAAGCAGAACAAATTTGAACAAGCAAATGTTCAAAACTGATTTAAATTACTAAGGAAACAACCACCAGGAGCCACAAGTATTAGCAATGCTTCTGACCGCTGGTGTGCTAGATAGGAATGTACATGAAGATATAGTATTTGACATATGAATTAAAAAGTCAACATCATACAACCCCGTCTGTACGACAAGATGATTTTTACAATGTCTGCATGAAAAGTGGGGCATATGTAAAAGATAAAAGCAAAGTCTTAGGAAAAATTCCACTTGAAACATGGAAATCAATGTTTTGGGATGAAAATATTTACATCTGGGTGGGTACTGTATGTGGACACAGATAAGAGTGGAGCCCAGAAGAAGGCCCTGCTGCATAGCATCCCACCATGAACTCATAGGATAGAGGTGTTTAAGTTCCTCGGGCTGCCTACATCTACCTAGCACAGGGCTGCAGACATGTGTAGCCATGGAGAATGCTGGAATGTGTTTAGCCAAACTGGCAGCAGGAGACAAGTTTGTAATACTTATGAATGAACTTAGAAAAATGAAACTAAATAAATAAATTACTACATTCTAAAGAAGAGGAAGACATTTGTTGAACAGAAAAGGGGACATTTTTAAAGTAAAAAAATGAGTAATCAAAGTAATAAGCCCAATAAAATATGAATTAATGCAGTTTTAGTTTTGGAACTAAATCAAACCAAGAAAAATAAAAAAGCAGAAATAAAGACAGTTAAAATGAAACTAATAATCAATACAATGCATCTGATCTGAATACAGTTAAATGAAAAAAAATTGCATTAATCATATATTTACAATGTCACATAATATATTAGCTCTCTGCCTGAATATTTCAAAGAAAGCATAAAAAACACAAATTATCACAATGGATGCAGAATTTCTTACAAATTACACCTCAGTACTGATTGTTAGTCATTATTTAAAATTGGTAAATTGAATCTGTCAAAAATTTACCTGTTATCTTGTATTCCAATGCCCCCTTGTTTCTCTCTCTCTCTCTCTCTCTCTCTCTCTCTCTCTCTCTCTCTCTCTCTCTCTCTCTCTCTCTCTCTCTCTCTGCCTCTCTCTCTCTCTTTCCTCTATCTCTGGCTCTTTCTGTTGATTTCTACTATAACCTTCATTATTCCTTTCCTTCACAAAGTGGGCTGTGAGATTTTTCTGCTTTTTTGGGGGGAGGTTAATGGCTGGAGGTCTTTTTTGAACATTGCTTCCATAGCTCAGATGCTACTGTGCTACTTTGTACTGCCATTATCTCAACGGTGGCAATATTTTAAGAATTTTCTTAAAATGTCCTACAAATTTTCTTCATTACACCATATAATTCTGAAAGGTACACTGTTTAATTCCCATAACTGCCCCCTGAAAACATACATACAAATAATACTGTACAGACTGGGAGGGTAGTGTCTGGAACATATACGTCTATGCATATGTGCATGCAATAGCAATTACTGGAAAAAAAAAAGCGACCGTGAATTTGAAGTTCAGCAGGGTATGTTATACGGGAGGGTTTGGAAGGAGGAGTGGGAGGAGAAATTTTATAACTACATTATAATCTCAACAATTTTAAAAAGTAGAAAAAACAAATCATAATTCCATTAGATGATTAATCTATTGTTAGGCTAAAGCCACAGAGTACAATCAGTTTTCCAAATACCTCCACTAGCTAGAGAATGGGCCTTGAACACAGTAGCCTTTAGTGGGGACTCCTTAGACTGAACTAAACATAAGATGCCAAAGAAAGCTGACAAATGGTGACTCCCTAGATAAACACAGCATGAATGTCAATCCCTACCTCACATCTAATGCATCTAAGAAGCAATTCATACATGGCTCAAAAAATTTAGACCTAAAGAGAAACCTAAACTGTTAAATATTCTAGAGAAATATGGGGGAAATCTTGTAGCCTTGGAGGACAAAGCTTTCTTCCTTTTTTCTTTTAAATTTTGTTTTGAATTTGAATTTATATGATGAGAATTAATGAAAGATGAAAGGAGATAGAAACAATGTCCACATGAAACTCAAAAGACATTGTTTAATGTACAGAAATGTGCAAAACCAGAACACTTCCATGACATTCATCAAGCAGAGAGGAAATGGATCTGTAAGTGAACAAGAACAAAACGCTCTAACAGTGAATTTATCCTAATCCTTTAGATGCGAGTCCAAAATCAGCCATGACTTTTCAGGTTTTAGATACAGCATAGATATCATTTAGTGCAATTTAATTAAAAGGTCTGTTGTTGGGAGCCCTGTGGCCTCGTTTCAGACCGGTATATGAGCGCTCCTCGAACGGGTCTCCAGATGAGGCAAAAGCCCACGGGGACAGTCGCACTCGGCAAGGACAGTGAACCCCGGGAAGTACAGAATGCTGCTGGGACCGCGCAGCCTGCACGCTCTCTCTCTTTTCTCTCATAATATTGGTGAATCTCTTGGTGGTTTTAGTCTCATTTTGTCAATCATCCATGTGACAGATGTGATCATTCCTGGAAACTCCATTTTTTTCCTTGAATATCTTCCCCCAAAATTCTTTAGGAGTCGATGATTCTCAGGCTCCTTGTCTGGGGATGGCAACTGTCACTTAAGACCCTGGGAGCTGTTCTAATTCAGTGCGGTCGGGATCGGAGACAGATCACCCCTCTTTATGTAAATATGTTTTGAAAGATATTGTTCTTGGAAATGTGTGCCTATGTTTATCACCTTATGTTTGTAAAGACAGGTTGTACCTGGCTCGGTATTTGGCCAAGCTAACAAAATGATAATAAGTGTTGTTCTGGGTTTAAAAATGTTTTGATGTAAAAGTTGGGAAAAACCTACTTGACATATTTGTTTTTGCCGGAGGTTAACGTTGGCGGGTGGGAAAGACCTGTTAGCATGGGAAAACACGCTTGTTTGTGACGTATAAATAAAGACGGCTGGGGCTATTCAGGCCAGACACTTGTGTGAAACTGGTGGTCAGACAATGTATTTCTTTGCGCCGATGCTCCTTCCCTATCTCAGAACCTGAACGCAGGCTGCGGCTGGACCGTGGCAGTCTATTTTTTGGAAGATAAAATTTCCCCTCTCGCCTGAACTGAGTCTACCAGGTTGATCTCAGTCCTCGGGGGAGTCTTTGCCCTGGAGGAGGTGGGAATGGGGGGTAGGCTGAGGGGAAGGGGAGGGGAGTGGTAGGGGGAGAACAAGGGAATCCGTGGCTGATATGTAGAACTGAATTGTATTGTAAAATAAAATAAAATATAATTAAAAAAAATTCCCCTCTCGTGGGCCGCTTATTAGTTTATTGGCATCTACTCTCACTCCGCCTCATGGAAATACACATAAATAAAAAAGTGGAAGTTAGGGTCTATACGAGAAAGAACGTGTATTATTTGTGGTTTTGATCTCAGATTGCCTAGCTTAATATTTTGCAGTCTGTTCTTCTGCAAATTGCATGATTGTATTGTCTTCATTGCTGTTACTGTTAGTGCTGTGTGGTGTTGGTGTTAGTATGCCAGCGTGCACATGGAGGCCAAAGGGAGAATTGTGAAGTCAGTCCTCTCTTTTCTCATTGACCTCTTCCAGCAGGCAGACTCAGGTCCTCGGTGCAGAAAGTGACTTACCTGTTGAGACATTTGGCTTGCCCTGTAGTGTCATTTTTCCTTACGGAGGAATACATTACGTTGTATGTACACATTATATTTTCATTATCCACTTATGTGCTGATTGACATCTAACGTGGTTCTATCTGCAATTGAGAGTACAGTAGCCATGAACATGGATGTCTAAGTATCTCTGTGGGAAGATATATAGACATTTGGGTAGATTCCTAGGAATTATGTAGTTAGATTATATGGCAGCTTCATTTTTTTAAACTATGAATCACTTGTTTCCACTGGCTTGACTTGGTAAGATAATTATTTTAACTCTATTTTGCTTTGACTATGCCATACTCATTGTGTGATTTTCATAAATTGATTAGTATATGTAGTTTTAACATTTTTCTGCATCCCTATTTTATTTTTAAGGCTATAACATAATTACATAATATTCCCCCTTACCTTTCCTCCCTGCCTAGCCTCCCATATAATTCTCCTTGTTCTTTCCCAAGCTCATCACTTTTTTCAATCATTGTTGTAAAATGTCCATATGTGTGTGTGTGTGTGTGTGTATACACTCCTAAATACATAAATACAATCCTGTCATATATACAAACACACACACACACACACACACACACACACACACACACACACACACACATATATATATATATATATATATATATATATATATATATATATATATATATATATATATACATACATACATACATACATACATGTGCATTAATTCCTAAATATTTAAATACAATAATGTCAGCCTGTATACTATTATTTGTATTTATGTTCTAGGACTGGCCATTTGGTGCCTGATAACCATCTGGTGTGTTCTTCCCTGAAGACCACCCCTGTTGTTCTCAACATTCTTTATTTGCCTGTGGTGCTCCGTGCAAGGTTGAGGTTTTGTATGCTTTACCCTCATCCACTCTTGTCACTGCTCTAGAGGTGGTGGGACCTGAAAGAACAGTCAATAAATGAGGCAGACTAAAGTCCCAAGCAATAGCCAACTTTATTCAGAGCCTCAGATAGCTTCTGCTTTAAGGTGGTTGTTCTCAGTCTTTGGGCCATGAACCCATGAAGGGTCCCATGTCAGATATCTTACATATCAGATATTTATATTACAGTTCTTGACAGCAGCAGAATAATAGTTATTAGGTAGCAAAGAAATAATTTTATGGTTGAGGGCCACCACAACATGAGGAACTGTTTAAAGTGTAGTAGTATTAGGAAGGTTGAGAATCATTGCAATAAGGGTTAAGGATGGTTACCAGTAAAGTTCTCATGAGTTAAATCTGTATACATTCATAAGGACAAGCTGCATATGGCAAAAACATGTTTTTTTTCCATAGAGCATATAAAGAATACCTTAAACATTTAATTGAATCACAGCAACATGCAATGATGAGTACACTGAAGTAAACTCTATCCTATACACTGTCCCTGGGAAGAGCACGAAACCACATTCCAAGAAATTCGTGTTTTGAAAAAAACTGAGGTCACAATGCTCTTGTCTTGCTTCCTTGGAGTGTTCTCACGAGCACTCAGAATTCTCCTCACAGGACTCCATTCCTGGACCTTGTTCAAACACATCTTTACATGTCTATTGTTTTCCTTGTTCAGGTCATGTTTAGATAGTCATGTTGATGAGACTTTAGGTGTGTAGCTTCTAACGTTCCTAAGAGACACAATCTCACAACAAACTCACCAATCCTCTGGCTCTTACAGTCTTTCTGCTCCCTTTTCAATAGTTTCATTTTTTAACTTATTGTGAAAACTTCACATCAGCTCCCACAGTGACTGCACCGGTTTACTCACTCTGGCCAGCAGTAAATCATTAACTTTTCTTTCCCCACATTCTATCCTGCGTGTATTGTCATTTGTGCACCTGATAAGAGCCAATCTGATTGCTGTGAGATGGAATTTAGGCTAGTTTGAATATGCATGTCCATGATATCTATAGGTGCTGAATATATTTTTAAATGTTATCAACTAGTTGTGTTTGTTTTATTTCTTATTTGAGAACTCTCTGTTTAGCCTCTCAGCCCATTAATTTTTTAAAAAATGGGATGCTTTTGTTTTTTTCTTGTTAGGTTTGTTTATTGTTATTATTTGTATATGTTAGATATTTATCATCTGTCAGATGTATACCTGACAAAGATTCTCTCATATTCTGTGGGATCTCTTCACTAAATAAAGATTCCTCTGATATACAGATGCATCTTAATTTCATAAAATCTCATTAGTTCATAATTGGTCATATTTCCTGAGTGGCTGGAATCCTTTTCAGAAAGTCTTTACCTCCTTTTATAATATGCAATTTCTCCACTTCCCTGAAGCATTTTCATAGCCTTGGGTCTTATGTTAAGGTCTTAGATACATTTAAAGCAGATTTTCATGCCTGGTGAGATATTAGGACCTAGTTTCATTTTTCTAAATATCCAGTTGTCCCAGAACGTTTTTGAAGAGTTTATCTTTTTTGTATAAATACTTTTTGCTTTTATGTCAGAAGTCAGTTGCCTGTAGCTATTCAAGTTTATTTCTGGCTTTTCTACTCTGCCCCACTTGATCTACAGGTCTGTTTTTGCACCATGCTGTTTGTATTAAAACTCTCTGTAGTGTAACTGGAAATCAATATGGTGATATCTCCAACACTGTTCTTTTTGTTGTAATTCATTATGGAGTTCTTGTCCACCCATGGAGATGGCTGTGAGGAGTACTATTATTTCCCAGGCTTTTTTACCGTTTCTGAAGTTCTTGCTATAGATTTCTAGCTTTGTTGCATTGTGTGTAGAGGATACAGTTCATAAGATTCCAGTTTTCTAACAGAACTTGCAAAAATATTGTATGAATTTGGTGAAGTTGTGGAATACATCAACATAAAAATTCAATACAATTTAAGCAATCTGTAGTCAAGTGATTATCATCAAATGCACTAAGAATGAATATTTTTAAAATGACATCACCTCCAATAAAATTGCTGGAAAAATTATATACTAATTCATAGAAGAATGAAGTTAGAATTCTATCTTGCTACACAAAGAAACAGTGACTCAATGTGGCTTGATACACAAACAAAAGACTCGTAACTATGAAACCTTTAGGATAAAAAACATATAGTAGAAATCTTCAGAACACTAGGCTGGCCAAGAGTTTTTCTTTTTAAGTTTGAACTCAAAACACAGGCAAAAAAGGAAGAAACTATTTGATAAAATTAAAACATATTAAAATAAAACATATTAAAACAACCACAATTGATCAAAATGGCCAAAATAACTATTTTGTTGTGTCCAGCCACAATTAATATACCTATAATAGAATACCTACACTTAAGGCTCAGGGGTAACCTCAGAAGAAGGGAGGAAGGGTTGGAAGAGCCAGAGAAACAAAGAGTTTGCTGTGAGACTGCACTGTCCAGTCTTCCTATGATATTGTTTTGTTTTGTCTTATTATGTTTTCTTTTGTCATGTTTGGTTGTTATCTCTTAGAAGCCTGTTCTTTCTAATGAGAGTGAGAAAGTGAGTAGATATAGAGGGTAGGAGAGGTGGGGAGGACCAGGGAAGAATAGAGGGAGGAGAAACTGTGTATATGTATCTATATAATATGTAATTCATATTATATATGAATTACAGGGGCAAAACAGAACATGAAAGGTAAAACGGGTTGAAGAGCGGAGGGTAGATAAACAGGGGAATGAATTGGAGAGGTGTTGAGGAGGGGAGTGAGTATGATCAAATCACAGTGCATGAGGGACCCAAAACAGAAAGCTGGAACAAATAATTGTAGTTTTATATATATAGAAAATGGCTCCTTTGGCTTCAAATTTTGCTCCTGTCAAGGATTAGATTCTTATAATTAATTTTTATGAGGAGAATTAATAGTTTCTTAAAGTTTTACTCCCTATCACATCAAAGTATTTGAATCATTCAAGCTAATTTCAAGTATTCCTTAAAAAGACTTCACAACTATATGAAATATGGGCGGGCTAGAAAATATTTTCTTAAATAAAAAAATTCCCAAATCATGAAAGTTTCCCACGTCAATATTTGAATATTGATATGCACTGGCATAACTGGAGCCCCACTTTGATAAACCTGGAGTATTTGGAATACTTTTCTCTAAGTTCACACTTTAGATTCATCCACACAAACACATGATTTAAGGCACAGCTCAATATTAGATTTAAGATCAGATGGCTATCACGTAGGTGCCATCATGTCTACATAATCAGGGTGCCCTATTTCCCTAGGCATTAATTTGGCTTCTTAGGCTAAGTAAACTAATCTTTTTTCCCTTAGAAAGAGAGCCCCACCAATTATCCTTTTATTGTATTTCATAATAACAAATATTGCCTCGTGCAAGATTCTCCATTAATGTTTTGTATTTAAGTGCAGTCTGTTTAATCCTTCAAAATTATCATACTTCACTGATTAAT